>NC_091803.1:24608154-24911184 GCF_041296235.1 Equus asinus
AGTCTCATGATTTGGCTAATAAACCTTAAGTAAATGAAGACTGATAGAGAAAGAGCCCAGCGTAGGGGCTTGAAGACTTGTGTTTGAGTCTGGGCTCCTTGACTAGCTATGTGTCCTTGTGCAAGTTTTTTCCCTTATGGGGGCCTTAATCTCCATATCTGAAAAAGAGGTGTAGTAAAAATGCCTCTCTCCTAGAAGCCTATGAAGACCTAACCATGTGTCTTTGGTTCTTAAGTGTTGAGTGTTGGTTGGAATGACTCAGAGTGTGTGTTTAAAGTACAGACTTCTGAGTCCTAGCCTGTGCTCCCTGGATGATTGTTCTCATGCAGGGGGTTCACAGACCTGACTGGAAGAAACATCACTCTGTGGAGTGGTGGGCGGAAGAGTCCTTAGTGAACAGTGGAGTGAGGAGCTAATGGGGGGATTTGAGATAGGGGCCTGCCTACTCTGCCTGGCCCTCTGCTCTTCCTGGAGCTAGGTGCCTGCTGGGACCAACCTGGTGCTTCCCTACCTTTTCCCCTGGGAAGTGCCTTAGGAGGAGAGATTTACCCCTCCAGCTGTCCAGCTTCTGGGTCACAGATAGGAAGATTGAGGCGAAGAGCTCAGATTCCATGGGTCCAGCCCTCTGAGAGGGAAATCAAAACATAAAGGGTGCTGGCTCTGGTCTCAAAGCAGTTCTGCAGGGATGAGAGAAGACGAGTGTGCGACCTGAGCTCAGGGTTCTGGTTCTGTGGGGCTGGCCCAGGCAGCAGACAAGCCTAGGGGGGCCCAGACCACTGAGCAAGGGCCCAACAACTCAAGGCAAGTTAAACCCCTGGATTCAAGTCCCAGCTGCAATTTAACTAGCTGTGTGGCTGTGGGCTAGTCACTAACCCTCGTGGAACCTCAGTTCCTTCACCTATAAAATGGGGATAACAATCCCTATCTCAAGAAGCCATGAGAGAATTCAGTACGGCAGCGCATTCGGCAGAGTGTCTGGATCTGAGAAGACCCTCAAAAATTGAGGGCAGTATTATTCTTATCTCATTCAATCCTCACCCAACTCTGTAAGGTAAGTACTATTATTACCTCCATTTTTCAGGTGAGAAAACTGAAGTCCCACGGCACGAAGTAAATTGCACAGTCACAGCTAGGAAATGAAGGAGGCAAGACTCAAAGCCAGGCTGTTTGGCTTCAGAGATGGTGCATTTAACCACAGTGCTGTATTGTTTCTCTGGGCCTCTGTTCCTTATCTGTGAAAGGGAATAATAATAGAACTTTTCTCATAGTGCTGACATGAAGTTTAAGTTAGTGAATACATGTAAAGAACTTAGGATACTGCGTGTTATTTAGCAAGTGCGCAGTAAATGTGAGCTCTCATTTTTGGGTTTTTGTTTTGTTTTGTTTTTTGCTGAGGAAGATCACCATGAGCTTACATGTGTTGCCAATCTTCCTCTTTTTGCTTGAGGATGATTGTTGCTGAGCTAACATCTGTGCCAGTCTTCCTTTATTTTATATGTGGGATGCCACCACAGCATGGTTTAGATGAGCAGTATCTGGTTGGCTCCCAGGATCCAAACCTGCAAACCCTGGGCCGCTGAAGCACAGGGTGTGAACTTAACTATTATGCCACTGGGCGGCCCCTTTTCTTTCTTTTCTTTTTCTTTCTTTCTTTCTTTTCTTTTTTTTTTTTTTTTTGGTGAGGAAGATTGGCCCTAAGCCTATATCTGTTGCCAATCTTCCTCCTTTTTGCTTGAGGAAGATGGTCCCTGAGCTAACATCCGTGCCAGTCTTCCTCTACTTTGTATATGGGATGTCGCCACAGCAAGGCTTGACGAGCCGTGTGTAGGTCCATGCCTGGGATCCAAACCCAGGAACCACGGGCCACTGAAGCAGAGTGTGCAAATTTTACCACTAGGCCACTGGGCGGCCCCTCTCATTTTTATTAAGGAGAAACTTTGTCAGTCAGACTGTCCAGACGGTCTGGAAGGGAGGTAGTGAGTGCGTCGCCCAGAGATAGGGAGGGACCCCCTGGAAACTGTAGGGGAATTCAAGCCATGGGGAAGGCTGGACTTCGAGCCCTTTCACTCACCTTTCAGCCTCAGTATTTAGTGGGAAACCAAGCTAAGGGTGGGACAGAGTTGGGCCAAAAACCAAAGGGGAGATGCAGGAAGAGCTTCCTGGGGGAAATGATGCTCAAAGAAAGGATTGAGCCTCGAAACAGCTACAAAGGACCTGGGAATTTGCATGGTGTGACGGAAGTGATGGAAAGTTCCTGAGCAGGGTACAGAACATCATATGGTCTTTAAGGAGAAGGCTTCAGCTGCCTATGCACACTAGTTTACGTGTGTATGGGTGAAGGACTGAGGCAGAGCCACCAGGCAAAAGGGTGCTCACTCTAAAAGATGCAGCCCTTGCCACTCACTCTAGGGGCTCCTGTGTCCTCCCTGGGTCATAATTTAGAAGCCACCAACCCCTGAGGTGTACAGATAAGGAAACAGGCCTAGAAAGGAGCACTAGAACTCAGGCCTCCATCTTCCCCTCCTTGCTTCTGGATATACCTGGCTCCCCTCCCCTCCCCTCCCTTCCCTATAGCAGTATCCTCCCCCTATCCCACCCGCCCCCCAGCAGCTGCTGCTGAGCACTCCTTAAGTAGATCTGCCATAATCCTCTTCCCTTCATCCCCCAGGGAGGATGAGCTGGTTTTAAGACTAATGCAGCTGATAATCCTATTTCCTCCCAGCCATGATTCCCAGGGGCAGCTGGGTGGAGGGTGTCTGGGCTCTGAACTGAGAAAGAAGGAGCCTTAGCTAGAGCCAGGTGTCCCAGGAGGCCAAGCTAGATGGGATACATTGATTATGACTCAGAGGCTTCTAACTGCTAGCAGTGGCTCAAGCTGCCTTGAGAGTAATTGAGCTCCCCATTGCCAGATCTGTGGGAGCAGGAGCCCAACAGGGATTCCAGAGCAGAGAGTGGAGCAGGATTCCTGTCCGAGGTGGAGTCCCTTACAGCTGTGCAAGGCCAGAATTCTGTGTGAACAGTTGCTGCCTCTAAAAGCTAACCAACAAGAGGGGAATAACAAATACCTATGCTGGGGACTTACCGCTTCCAGACAGACAGTGCCAATCACCACATTTAGCCTATTGGTTCTGCCCTCTTCTGGACCTACCTCAGTCTTCCCTGGGCACTTGGAGATCTTCAGGCCAGACACATCTGTGTAGCCTCTGTGCCTGCAACTTTGCACAGGACCCTGCTTCCCGGTACAGGCCTCATATGCTGAGCTGAAGAAGGAAGATGGTGAGATGGTTGGAACCTGGGCCTTCTGGAATGCCACAGGGTTTAGAAAAGCCCAGAAGGAAGTGCAGGTGAACATTTTGATGATGGCAGCCTCCTCTCTTAGCCCCTCTGAGATCACTTAGTGCAACTCCTTTCATCAGTGAACAGACCAGAGTGGAAGCTTGAGTGCAGAGTGTCAGACCCAGGAATGTTTGGAAGGAAGGATGTGGCTGCCCTGGGTGGGAAATGCAGTTAAGATAGGGTTCCCTCTGAGGGCTTGCGAGGGCTTCTGTGAGGAGAGGCCTTGGAGAATGGCAAAGGGATGTGTCTTCTGTCTAACTTTGCTTCTCTCACAGAGAAGCTCTGTCCATCGAGGCCATGGAAGTGGAGTCCGCGGAGGAAGGGTCCCCATCCCCCGGCTATAAGCGCTCCGGCCGCCGCTACAAGTGCCTGTCCTGTACCAAGACGTTTCCAAATGCGCCCCGGGCAGCGCGCCATGCTGCTACTCACGGGCCTGTAGACTGTGCAGAGGAGGTGGCCGAGGTGAAGCTGAAGCCGGAGACGGAAGCCAAAGCGGAGGATGCCGGCGGGGACAAGGTGTCAGGTGCAGCGGCTAAGCCTCGGCCTTATGCGTGCCCGCTGTGCCCCAAGGCCTACAAAACGGCACCCGAGCTGCGCAGTCACGGGCGCAGCCACACCGGCGAGAAGCCCTTCCCTTGCCCCGAGTGCGGCCGCCGCTTCATGCAGCCCGTGTGCCTGCGAGTGCACCTGGCCTCGCACGCCGGCGAGCTGCCCTTCCGCTGTGCTCACTGCCCCAAGGCCTACGGCGCGCTCTCCAAGCTCAAGATCCACCAGCGCGGTCACACAGGAGAGCGGCCCTATGCCTGTGCTGACTGCGGCAAGAGCTTCGCCGACCCTTCGGTGTTCCGCAAGCACCGGCGCACGCACGCCGGCCTGCGGCCCTACGGCTGCGAGCGCTGCGGCAAGGCCTACGCCGAGCTCAAGGACCTACGCAACCACGAGCGGTGAGGGCTCAGTGCTGGTCCCGGGTGGGAAGAGCGGGCCAATGGGGCAGAGGTGGGACAACAGCGGCTGTCCTGTGATCAATGGGGCCTGGGGTTGGATCTCCAAGAGTGGAATGAGCCAATGGGAAAGTGAGCGGGATGGAGCTGTGGGGATGGGCTGAGCACCGCAGAGAAGTTGGTGCCACTGGTAGGTCCGGGGCGGGGACGCTGCATTGTAATGGGGCCCTGGAGGAGGGGACTGGGATCTGATTGGCCTAGGTTCCTGGACAACAGGAAAGGGGGCAGAGCTTGAAGTTGGGCCACTCAGTGTCTCTGGTGGAGCCCAGGAGGTGTGAGTTGGGCCTGGGCTGTCCAGGTCTTTGGTGTGCAGAGAGGAGTCTTTTCTGGCATCTAGACACCCAGCCTTACTCTGGAGTGTAGCCCTGTGTCCCGTAGGGGATTGGACCAAGGCCCCAGGGATGTTAGGGGCCCCTGACTTACAGTGCAGAGAGGCAGCGGGGTCAGGTGATGGGCCTGCCACCTTCACGCCGGGTCCTCCACACTCCCACAGGTCCCACACCGGTGAGCGGCCCTTCCTCTGCTCAGAGTGCGGGAAGAGCTTCTCCCGCTCGTCCTCGCTTACATGCCACCAGCGCATCCACGCGGCACAGAAGCCCTACCGCTGCCCGGCCTGTGGCAAGGGCTTCACGCAGCTCAGCTCCTACCAGAGCCACGAGCGCACTCACTCTGGCGAGAAGCCCTTCCTGTGCCCGCGCTGCGGCCGCATGTTCTCCGACCCCTCGAGCTTCCGGCGCCACCAGCGGGCGCACGAGGGCGTGAAGCCTTACCGCTGCGAGAAGTGCGGCAAGGACTTTCGGCAGCCGGCGGACCTGGCCATGCACCGGCGGGTGCACACGGGTGACCGGCCGTTCAAGTGCCTGCAGTGTGACAAGACGTTCGTGGCGTCCTGGGACCTCAAGAGGCACGCGTTGGTGCACTCAGGCCAGCGGCCCTTCCGCTGTGAAGAGTGTGGGCGAGCCTTCGCCGAGAGAGCCAGTCTCACTAAACACAGCCGCGTGCACTCGGGGGAGCGCCCCTTCCACTGTAATGCCTGCGGAAAGTCCTTTGTGGTATCATCAAGCCTGAGGAAGCACGAGCGGACCCATCGAAGTAGCGAGGCCACAGGGGCTCCCCCACAACAGGAGCTAGTGGTGGGACTGGCACTGCCTGTGAGCGTGGCAGGCGAGGGTTCAGCGGCTCCCGCAGCAAGTGCAGGGCTAGGGGACCCTCCAGCAGGGCTGCTAGGGCTACCCCCTGAATCGAGTGGTGTGATGGCCACCCAGTGGCAAGTGGTGGGCATGACGGTGGAGCATGTGGAGTGCCAAGACGCTGGGGTTGGGGAGGCTCCTGGTCCCTTGGGGGGAGCAGGTGAGGTAGGGGGTGAGGAGGTTGATGAGAAGCCACCACAGTTTGTGTGCCGGGAGTGCAAGGAGACGTTCTCCACGCTGACATTGCTGCGACGGCACGAGCGCTCACACCCAGAGCTCCGGCCCTTTCCTTGCACCCAGTGCGGCAAGAGCTTCTCAGACCGGGCTGGGCTGCGCAAGCACAGCCGCACCCACAGCTCTGTGCGCCCCTACACCTGCTCCCACTGTCCCAAGGCCTTCTTGAGTGCCAGCGATCTGCGTAAGCATGAACGTACACACCCTGTGCCCATGGAGACTCCCACGCCCCTTGAGCCTCTTGTGGCTTTGCTAGGAATGCCTGAAGAGGGGCCAGCCTGAGACCCATGCCCCCTTGCCACACCCCTAGGAGCCCTACAGGGTGCCTCCTGAACCTCCCTTTGCCCCAGCTCACTCTTTAGACTCCAGATCCCCACCCCTCAGGCAGCTAGCTCACCTTCCCAACAAAGCGAGCTGGGGACAGCGGAAGCTGGCAGCAGCTGTTGAGAGACTTGGTTCTCTCTGAGCAACACTCATTAAAGCATTCACTTTGACACTGGGCTGTCTTCTGTGTTCTGGTTGGGGGTGAGGGAGTGGGAGTTTGGGCATCAGATAAGGTACAGTGGAGACCACTGGACTGACAGATTAGAAACTTGGAAGGTCTTTGGGTGCATTGTTTCCCAAAGTATGTTTCAGAATGTCTTGTGACAAAGGGTTCCATGATCAAGTAAGTACAAGAAATTCCCTGTGCCCCTCTTGGGGATTCTTGGTGATCAGAAGTGTATTAAAGTCATTGATAAGTCCTACGATGAATAAATCTATTTAGCTTTGTTTAGCGCATACTTATGTTACCATGGACACCTTTTACTGAGTAGTTCTACTTCTATCCATTTACAGATAATAAACTGAGGCCCCAAATTAGTATATTTCCTATATACTGCAATAACAAATTAGAAAATATATTTGGGGGTAAAAAAGGGTGCCATTCACAATAACAACAAAACCCATAAACTGCAAAAGAATAAACCTCACAAGAAACATGCAAATCCTATATGAAGAAAATGGTATCTCTGCCCTGAAGGATATAAGATAAGACCTAACTTAACGGAGACATACCATGCACCTGAATAGAAAGACATTATTAAAAGGTGTTGAGTCTCCCCAATTTAATCCTTAAATTCATTGCCATGCAGAAAGACTTTTTGACAGAACTTGGAAACCCAAAGTTCCCATGCAATACATTTTTTAAGAACAGCAGAGGTGATGTATTTGTCATACGAGATAATCAAACACCAAAGCACTGAGTAAAAACGGTATTATTGCCACAAGAACAGATTAACCAATAGAGTTGGGGAGAGGTTCAGAAACAGCTCTGGCTATTTCTGGGAATTTAGTTTCTGATACATATGACTATTCAAACCAGTGGGGAAAGGATAGGTTGTTAAATAACTTTATAGTTATACCCATACTCTGGAAGGCTACACAACTTAATTTTTCAAAGACCAAAAATGAGGCCCCACATGTGCAAATTGGTACAGTCTCTTGGGAAGGTGATTTGATCGTATTTATCAAAAAGTTAAATGCACGTACCCTATGACTGGGAAGTACACCTCAGAATTTACACCACAGATTTCTGTTTCCACTTCCAAGGCAAAATTGCAGATAAAAGAATGTTCAGTGCAGCAAAATTTGTGATAACTGGGAACACTCTAGATGTCCAGTAGCAAATGACTAATTAAATAAGGCTAGCCACTGAAAATATATTTTGTAGATGTTTTAAAAAATGAGGCTTATCAATCTATGTTGTTGAATGATATCATATCCAAAAAATAGGTGAAAAAAAAAAGTGGAAAGCAGTGTGGTTAGCATGCTCCTATTTGGGCCAAATTACACATAAGTGCTCAAATTCCTATAGAATATTTCTAGAAGGATACTCAAGAACTGACTCTGGACTGTAAATTCTAGCCACTGAGGGGCTTTCCCATTTGTAAGCTGAAACACAGCCAAAGGTCAGAGTGAACCAGATCCTCCTTTCCGTGCTCTAGACTTGGGGGCCACTAAGTTGGCAGCCTTGTGAAATAACTGCTGTGCACCCCATCTCCAGGCCCACATGCCAGTCATGGGGGACTCTGCAGCTGCTGGCCATAGCCCAGGGCTGGCACACCAGGTAGCATCAGGAGCAGAAGTAGCAAGTATCCTCTTGATATCGGTGGCCTCGCTCAGCATTGTCCTGCCCAGGCCCTCAGAAACTAGCTTTAGAAGGGGCCTTCATTCCTGTTCTCCATAACAGAACAAGGGGGCCACATGGCAACAGCAGGGGTCAGGGTATCATGGCTGCAGGAAGAGTGCACCATTTGGCCAAGGACACTCACTGCTCATCCCCATACCCAGAGCAGGACAACCACTGACCCCAGGCCTGCCTGCCCAGGCTGGGACCGAAGTCTGAAGGAAGGGGTCCAGGAAAGAAAGAGGCCGGACTGGGGGTGTTGGAAGAAGGAGAACTTTTGTTACTACTGACTTGATTTGTGAGGTTGAGCAAGATGACTTATCTTGGGGGTGAGGAGACACCTTTTTAAAATTGGTACAAAGATACCATATACCATAATCAACATATATCCCCGAGTATCCATCTACAATGAAGGATGAAGTGGGTCCCGTGGGTATTCAGAAGGGATCCACAACTCCTCCTCCCTTTCTGGGCCCAGACAACCCATCCATCCCTTGGTTCCCCTTCTCTGACACCCCTGGCATCCCATACCCTAGTTCCTGCTCCCTGAGAACTCAAACGATCTGACTGTAAAAAAAGTTAACAGCTTTATGAAAATATAATTCACATACCATACAATTAACCCATCTCAAGTGTACAATTCAGTGGTTTTTAGTATATTCACAGGGTTATACAACATCACAATCTAATTTTAGAATATTTTCTTCCCCCTAAAAGAAACTCCATACCCATTAATTGTCACCCACCCCCAGTTCCTTTCCAGGGCTCTAGTCAGTCACTAATCTACTTTCTGTCTCTATGGATTTGCCTATTGTGGACGTTTCATGTAAATGGGGTCATACAACATGTGGTCTTTTGTGACTGGCTTCTTTCACTTAGCATAATGTTCTCAAGGTTCATCCATGTTGTAGCTTGATCAGTACTCTATTCTTTTTTATGGTCAAATAATATTCCATTGTATGGATATACCCCTTTTGTTTACCCATCCATCAGCCGATGGACATTTGGGTTTCTATTTTTTCATCTATTGTGAACAAGGATGCTATGAACATTCATGTACAAGTGCTTATGTGGACATTTTTCAATTCTCTGTATATATCTAGCAATGAAATTGCTGGGTCATATGGTAACTCTATGTTTAAGCATTTGAGGAACTGTCAGACTGTTTTCCAAAGTGGCTGCACCATTTTACATTCCCACCAACAGGGTATGAATGTTCCAATTTCTCCACATCTTCACCAACAGTTATTATCTGTCTTTTTTATTATAGCCATCCTAGTCGGTGTAAATTTGTGGTTTTGATTTGCATTTCCCTGTTGGCAAATGATGTTGCATGTCTTTTCAGGTGCTTACTGGCCATTTGTATATGATCTATGGATAAATGTCTATTCAAGTCCTTTGCCCATTTTTTAATTGGGTTGTTTGACTTTTTGTTGTTGAGTGGTAAGTGTTCTTTATTTATGCTAGATGTAAGTTCCTTATGATTTGCAAAAATTCTCTCCTATTGTGTGGGTTGTCTTTTTTCTTTCTTGATGGTGCCCTTTGAAGCACAAAAGTTTTTATTTTGATGATGTCCAATTTACCTATTTTTTCTTTTGTTGCTTGTGCTTTGAGAACTGTATCTAAGAAACCATTTCCTAATCCAAGGGCATGAAGATTTATGCCTATGTTCTCATGTCTGACAATTTTATAAACATTCTAAAGTTTATAACTTAGTTATAAACTTACAAGTTTAAAATTTATACAAGGTTTTTTTGGTAAACTATAAACGTTCTCTAGCTAAAATCTCTTCAGTTTAGGTCTTTGATCCATTTTGAGTTTTTTTGTTTATGGTTTGAGGTAAGAGTCCAGCTTCATTCTTTTGCATGTAGATATCCAATTGTCCCGGCACCATTTGTTGAAAAGACTATTCTTTCTCAATTGAATTGTCTTCACACCCTGGTTGAAAATAAACTAACTGTAAATATGAGAGTTTATTTCTGGACTCTCAATTTTATTCCATGGATGTTTATCGTTCTTTATGCCAGCACCACACTGTTTTGCTTAGTGTAGCTTTGTAGTAAGTTTCAAAATCAGGACCTGTGAGTCCTCCAACTTGTTATTCTTTTTGTTTTTCTGGATTCCTTGCATTTCCATATGAATTTTAGGATCAGCTTGTCACTTTTGCAAAAACAGAAAAAGAACCTAGCTGGGATTTTGACAGGAAATGCATTGAATCTGTAGATCAATTTGTAGAGTATTGCCATTTTAATAATATTAAATTTTCTGACCCGTGAACACAGTATGTTTTTTAATTTATTAGATTTTTAATTTCTTTCAACAGTGTTTATAGTTTTCAGCGTATAAATCTTACACTTCTTTTCTAAAATTTATATCTAAGTATTTTATTCCTTTCATTGCTATTGTAAATGGAATTGTTTTCTTTGTTTCATTTTTTGACTTTTCATTGCTAATGATGAGAAACGCAATAGATTTTTGTACATTATTCTTGTGTAGTTTATTAGCTCTAATAGTTTTTATGGGTGGATTCCTAAGGATTTTCTATATACAAGATCAGGTCATCTGTAAACAGAGGTGGTTTACTTCTTCTTTTCCAACCTGGATACCTTTTCTTTCTTTTTCTTGCCTAATTGCCCAGGCTAGAACTTTCAGTACAATGTTAAATAGAACTGGTGGGAGCAGACTTCCTGATCTCAGCGGGAAAACGTCCAGTCTTTCACCATTTAATTATGATGTTAGCTGTGAATTTTTCCTAGATGTCCTTTGATAATTAGCAAGTTAAGGAAGTTCCCTTTTATTCCTAGTTTCTTAAGCTTTTTAAATATTATAAAAGAGTGTTGGATTTTGTCAAATGTATTTTCTGTGTCTCTTGAGGTGAGCATATGGTTTTTGTTCTTCTATTATTATTCCATATTACATTAATTAGTTAATTGATTTTGGGGTGTTAAAGCAACCTTGCATTCCTGAGATAAATCCCACTTGGTCATGCTGTATAATCATTTTTGTATATTGCTGAATTTGGTTTGCTAGTATTTTGCTGAGAATTTTTACATCTATATTCATAAGAAATATTGATCTTTAGTTTTCTTTTCTTGTTACGTCTTTGTCCAGTTTTGTTAAATAGATAGTGCCCAGATAGTCCGACTTCTGGCCCTCACTTTTTTCCTGCCCCAACTTCCTTTACTTCCCTCTCTACCAGGACTGTCCCAGGTAGTGAATGCATCTTGGGAATGCAAAATCTTAGGCCCTGCTGCTAGGGTAATATCTCGCATCGCCGCTCAGTCTATACTGTGGACGGCAGTCATCAGCCCCTCCCCAGCCAAATGGCTGGATAAATTGGGGCTCCTCACAGGATAATGCTCCAGGACAAGGACTGAGGCAGAGGTAGGGGAAGGCAGCAGACTTTGCAGGTGGGTCAGTCATTTTGGATTCAACTGAGGAAATCTGGAGACTTGTTCTAATTACTTACACACAGCCCAACTCTCAACAGAAATTCTCACCCCTGCAGCCCGCGTTCATTTTAGTTCCTACCCCAGTTCTGACCTCATGTCTTACCTACTCATTCCATTCAGCAGACTCCAGCTATGCTGGCCTTCTGTTTACTTGTTTGTTTCTTCCCAGTCTTGGGGCCTTTGCACTTGCTCTTTCTTGAGGATGGAACCCACTGCCCTAGATTTGCCTGTGATGCTCTTTCTCTTCATTTAAGTCTCAGCTCAAATCTTACTGTATTAAGTTTCTACTGCTGCACAATAAATTACCACAAACATAGCATCTTAAAAACAACACCTATTTCTTATCTCCTGGTTCTATAGGTCAGAAGTCCAGGCTGACTCAGCTGGGTCCTCTACTTAGGGTCTCACAAGCCAGAAATCAAGGTCTTGGCCAGCCTGGGCTCTCATCTGGAGGGTTGGCATAGAATCCACTTCCAGACTTATTCAGGGTATTAACAGAATTCAGTTCCATTTGGCTGTAGGACCAAGATCCCCATTTCTTTGCTGTCAGCCAGATATTGTTCTCAGCTTCTAGAGGCTATCTACGTTCTTTGGCTGGGGGCCCTTCCATCTTCAAAGCTGGCAGTGGTACAGTGAATCCTCCTGCTTTAAATTTCTCTGACTTCTCCTGCTGTCTTCCTCTTCTGTTGCTAGCTGGAGAAGGTTCTCTGCTTTTAACAGCTCATGTGATTACATTGGGCCCACCTGAATAATTCAGGATCATCTCCCTGTTTTAAGGTCAACTGATTAGTAAACTTAATTATATCTGCAAAGTCCCCTTTGCCTTGTAAGGTATGGGCATGGAATCTTTGGGGACTTTCTGCTTACCACAGTTCACTCTCTAGCCCTCAAAGATTTACTTCCTCCCAAGGTCCCTAAAAGTCCCATCCCATTACAGCATCAAGTCACAGTCCAAAAAAATCTCATATAAATCTCATCAAATCAGAAGTCCCAAATCTCATTATCTAAATCAGATGCAGATGAGGCTCTAGGTATACTCCATCCTGGAGCACAATTCCTCCCATCCGTGGACCTATGAAAATAAAGGAACAAGTCATGTATTCCCAACACGCAATGGTGGGACTATGCAGAGGATAATAGACATTCTGGTTCAAAAAGGGGAGAAATGCAAGCTAAAAAGGAGTCACTGATCCAAAGCAATTTCAAAATCCAGCTGGGTAAATTCATTAGGTTTCCAGGCCTAGAGATAACCCTCCATGGCTCTGTTCTGCCCTCTGAGCGCTCAGTTCCACCTTTTGGATTAGTCATCTTCCCTAAGTAAGAATCCATTCCTGACCACCTATTAGAACAGCCGTCTCCAACCCCTCCTCATTTTTTATCACGTTACACTGCTGAATTTTTAAATAATACTTGTCATGGTTTTAGAAGATCCTAGTTATTTCTTTATTCTCCCTCTCCATTAAAATATAGACTCAATGAAAGCAGAAACCTTGTCTGTATTTTCACCTCTATTTCTCCAGGACCTGCCATAATGCCTGGCACATAAGTCTTGCTCAAGAAATACTTTATAAATAAATGAATGAATGAGTTGAATGTGAAATGGGGTGGTGTAGTGGGCTGAACAATATGTTCCCTAATATGTCCACATCCTAATCCCTCAAACTGGAGAGTGTTACCTTATATGGCAGGAAGGACTTTGCAGATGTGATTAAGGATAGTGAAATGGGACATTATTCTGGAGTATCTGGGTGGACCCAAGGTAATCACAAGGGTCCTTATAAGAGGGA
This sequence comes from Equus asinus, assembly GCF_041296235.1. Taxonomy (NCBI): domain Eukaryota; kingdom Metazoa; phylum Chordata; class Mammalia; order Perissodactyla; family Equidae; genus Equus; species Equus asinus. Next base: position 24,621,322 of record NC_091803.1, read on the forward strand.
GACAGGAGAGTCAGAGTTAGAGGAGAAGGTGATATGATAATGGAAGTAGAGGTTGGAATGATTTGCTTTGAAATGGAAGATGGGGCCACTAGCGAAGGAATGCAGGCATCCATTAGAAGGCAAGCAAATGGTTCCTCCAGAAGGAGCCAGCTCTGCCAACTCATTGACTTGGTACAGTGAAACTAATTTTGGATTTCTGACCTCTGGAACTGTAAAAGAATAAATGTGTGTTGTTTTAAGCCACTAAGTGTGGTAATTTGTGACAGGAGTAATAGGAAACTAATACAGTTGGGATGGGTTAACACTCATGGTGTGTGGCTGAAACTGCTAGTGGTCCCCCAATATTTGTTCTTCCAGAGTGGGACTGCTTCCTGGGAATAGTTCCTTAGTTCCCCTAGAACTTTTTTTTTTTTTTTTAAAGATTGGCACCTAAGCTAACAACTGTTGCCGATCTTCTTTTTTTTTTTTCTGCTTTTTCTCCCCAAATCCTCCCAGTACATAGTTGTATATTTTAGTTGTGGGTCCTTCTAGTTGTGGCATGTGGGACGCCACCTCAGCATGGCCTGATGAGCGGTGCCATGTCTACGCCTAGGATCCGAACCGGCAACACCCTGGGCCGCCAAAGCAGAGTGCACGAACTTAACCACTCGGCCACGGGGCCGGCCCCCGACTAGAACTTTCGTCTGCGCAAAAAGCTGCCCAAGGTAGAGATTATATTTCTCAGCATCAGCTGGATGTGGCCATGTGACTACATTCTGGCCACTAGGATTAGAGCAGAAATTATTTGTACACCTTCCAGAAATTTAGGATAAAGAGCAAGCCATCCCTTTCACTTTTTTGCTTTACAGAGGGTAGACTGTGGAAGTGGTGGTGGACCATCTTGGACTATGTGGGTGAGGGCAACACCCCAGGGATGGAAGAGCAACAAGATAAAATAATGATTTTTTTTCTATTATTCATGGGTCCTGATGACTTCATGCAAAGACCCACCATACTAACTTGTACTTTTATATAAGAGAGAAATAAACTTCTATCTTGTTTAAGCCGTGGTTAGTTTGGGTCTCTCCTTCATGCAGCTGTACCCATACACAAACTGACAGAAAATTTCTACTTATTATCCATTATGTTGGGGCTGCTTGGAAGGGTGGACATCCGTGCGGTTAAGGCAAGTTTGGGTTTTACTTTCTCTCTTTTTTCCTTTTGGACAGTTCCTTTGAAATGGTGCCATTGTAGTCTTAGGATGTATGTGAGATTGACATTTACTAGGCACCAAGTTGATGCTAGAAGGTCTGGGGCCCCACCCTCCCAGATATTTTTCTAGTTCGCATGAGCAGCTACCACTAGTTGCCAAGAACCAGCAAGAATCAAGAAAGCTCACTGAATAGGACCTGAGGGTAAACATCTCTGAACAGGGAGGAAAGGCTCAGACCTCATAGCATCATTACAACTCATTTTGGCATGTCAACTCTCACAGTGATAGGAAAGGAGAACTGAATAGAGAGCCTCTGCAATATGGAGGGAGCTTTTATCAGTCAGCTAGGATCAAATTATGCCGCAGTAACGAAAACTCCAAAATCTCAGTGGCTTACAACAACAAATGTATTTTTCTCATGCAATTCCATGTCCTCCATGGCAGAGCTGAAGCTCTGTTCTACATCATCTTCATTCCAGAATCCAACCTGAAGGAACAGCCTCAATCTGGAACTTTCAAGCTCAAGACATAGAGACAAGAGAAGAAAGTTGGCAGATCCCACGATGGCTCTTAAAGCTTCTTGGAAGCACACGTATTACTCCTACTCAATTTCCATTGCCTAAAGAACGCCACATGCCCAAAGCTGATGTCAGTGCAGTGGGGATTTATAACCTTTTCATATGGTGGGACCCCACAGGGAGGACCAATGTCTTTGAACAATTGTAAAATCTTGCCCAGTCTGTCTGCTTTGTCATATTACTGCCTTTGTGTTTCTTCCATATGCAAAATAAATGCTTCCCCTTCTCAAGGGAGACCACCCAAATGACCCATCTAATCATGACGTCAGGCTCAAGTCCAGGATCTCTATTAGTCTCTATATCAGGTGCAGATGTGGCTTCTCTTGATCCAGAGACTTATGAGACAAAAAAATAAATAAATATAACATGTTATCACTTACCCCCTCCCCCCCAAAAAAATCCAGCATATGAAGTGGAACAGGGACAGGATAATGGCAGTAAACACTCCCATTTAGAAGGAAGAATGGGAGACACACAGCAGTTCTGGCCCATAATAATTCTACAGTCCTGCTGGGCAGATACTGAGACGGTCCCCCACCTTTCCCTGGGAGTGGACTGCTTCCTGGGACTAGTTCCCTGCTTCATTCTTCTCCATGTCCTCGGCTCTGCCCTTAGTGTGGTCTGTCCTTTTCCATTTATTCTCCTTGGCCACATTTTAAAAGACATTGGAGGTTATGCCTTTCTGAGGTACAGCAGCTTTCTCAGCCTCCTTCATGCCCATAGAAATTTGGGAGCCCTCAAGGTTGTATTAAGTCTTGAACACTCATGGTCTTTTAAAAGTGCAAGGTAATGGCTTTTGTTGGGGGGGGGGGTCTTCTTTTCTATTTGATTCCAGTCAGTTCCATGGGCCAACAGCCAAACCCACATTCTTTTCAGATACGCCTCTCTCTTTAGACTTAACTGTAGGCAAATGGAGCCTACTAACTCCTTTGGGAGCAGTTGTATCTTTCACTGGTTAAAAATGTGGATCACTTGCCTGGAGCTTCTGTATTCTCTTCCATTTCTCTTTAAAGACTGGCCAATTAGTTTCTGAGTCATCTCTTTCTTATAGTAACTTGTCAAATGTACCCAGTAGCCACCAAGGCATGCCACTAATACTCCCTTCCCCAATTTTCTTGCCTAAAGCCCCAAGCTCATTTGGACATTACTTATATTCTTAGTTATTTCCAGCTTAGAGTTTAACCAAATGCTTCACCACTGCATAACACACATCACCATCTTTCCAACTTCCAATGACAGCTTCCTCACCAGCCACTGCCCAGCTCCAAAGCCATGTAATTCAGGTTTATTTTTTATTGTAGCAGCAACCCACTTCAGGGTATGAGTTCTTTAACTGTTGGTTTAGACTTATTATGATATGGTACTAACCAAACTCCCCACATCAGCTGTTCACAGCAAGAGAAGTTTATTTCTCACTGACATCACACATCATTTTACAGGTGGACTACAGCTCAGCTTCATGTCATCTTAATTCTGGGTTCCAGACTGAAGAAGTCTTGATCTAGAAATTGCCAGGCTCATGGCAGAGGGAAAAGAGAGGGGAAGCTGCCAGACTACGAGTGGTGCTTAAAACTTCTGTTTGGAAGTGGTATGTTACATTTCTACTCACATTCCATTGGCCAAAACAAGTCATATAGCCAAGCCTATTATAATCTTCCTTTAGGGAGGGGCCCTGTAGGAGGGACTATATATTTGGAACAATAATACAATCTACCACAGGGTTTGCCAGAAATGTCAATCATTGTGCTTGTCCACTCTTCCTTCAGACACACTCTGTTACAGTGCGCATACATCTTGGTCAAGGGTAAAGTCTTGATTCAAGCTAGACAACTCATAGGCAGGTCAATGTAGCCTGATCTAGACCAATCTGATTCCTTTTCTTGGGAATTTGAACTGTGAAATGTTGAGTGAATGAGGCAATAAGTGGAGAGAGAGCTGCAGCTAAAAGGTTGTGATGCAAGATGGATTTGGAAAAACCACAACTAACCAAGACCCTGTTCACTGAAAGTTGGGCTGACAGCAGCCAAGCCAGGATTTCAGTGCAAAACCTGCTCTTAGCTCCTCACTCTCTCCTCATTTACTCTTGTTTCCCACGTGGAAGGGGTATACACAAGAGAGCCTGTGAAATCCCCAGTGCATGGGTCCACTTTTCTGTTCCGTCTGCTCCAAACTTGCCACTCACTTGTTCAAAAACCTTCCATGGGTCCCCTAGCCCACAGGAAAGGTTCAAACTACTGAGCTCAGAATTCAAGGCCTTACTTGGCCATCTAGCCACCTCTTCCAGGAGGTTATGGACAGCTTCCTGAGTGAGACAGGTAAGCAGCCATTCAGAAGTGGCACTGTCCAGTATGGCCAAGCAGAAGTCACACACAGCACATGGACACCCAGTTGCATAGATGTGGTCTCTATCAGATCCCAGTAGGTGCCACAGGTCATGCAGTTATTTACTCTGAAGGCAGAAAGGTGAGAGAGTGGACAAAGGCGACCAACAGGACAGGATTCCTCTGAAGATGCAGGCCATCGGGGAAGAGGCGGAGAATCAGAGAAACCCAGAGGCCCCTGCATCCAAATCAGCCTTATATTGGGGCAGGATCTGTCCAGCCCCGCAGTTTTCCCATCAAGTGGACATCCGGATTGTGTTTGCACACTGCTGAGAATGAGTAGCTCTTTCCTGTAGGCGTTTAGGGCTTCATCTGTACACAGGACACGTGATCTCAGGAAGGACGAAGGCGTGGGTACCCTCCCAGACTTGCGCAACTGGAAGCTTAGCAGCCAGGAGCCACGCTTTCTCGGGTAAAGTCCCTGACTCACTACTCCCGCCAGTCTCTCACAAGCCCACAGCCTCCCGCCTCTTTTGAAGGTTTGATCATGTCCTGTGCGCTCTGTGATGAAATCACTTTTGGGTACTACTGGCAACTGGTTCAGAGGCCCTGCCCATACCAGCGTCCCATGTTTTAACTGCTGTTTAATACTAGAATATTCACTCCCCCAGGACGCCCTACAGACCAATCCCGATGTTCTTCAGGATCAATCTTTAGGTCCACTGGCCAATCGTTTTCCAGGCGCGATGGGCCACCATCTCAGTCACGCCCCATAGTCGGGGCCAACCATACACTCGGACTTGGCGCAGGCGCCGGTACAACTGCCACTCTAGGGCCACAGTGAGGCGCTGCAAGCAGACGCCCAGCTATGGATGGGAGGCAGAGTAGGCCCAGGTGTCGAGTCACTGGGGCCCAATTCCACCCTCTGGCCCCTCCCCCAGCCCAGGTCTAGGGGTGGGGTCCAGGACTACACCAATGACATCATGTCCAGCCCTTCCACAACTCCATCACACCAGCACCCACGTGTATGCCCCACACTCAGCAGCAAAAGCAGGCGGTACTGCAGCCAGCCGGGCTAGAGAGCTAGGAGCAGCAGCGACACCAGCAGCAGGAGCCTGTGGAATCGAAAGTGGGATGGGATGGGGCAGGGCAGCTGGAACCCGGCCACAGACCTGGTCCGGGTCAGGCAGCCCTACTCCAGCCAAGCTTTGGAGCCAGGAGCCGGCTTACCCCTGAAACCAGGCGTCTGGGGACAGGTGCCACATCCAGCTCCAGAAACTAGGCATAGGGGGGCGAGCCCGGTGGCACAGCAGTTAAGTTCGCACATTCTGCTTCTCGGCGGCCCGGGATTCGCCAGGTGCGTACATGGCACCACTTGGCAAAAGCCATGCTGTGGTAGGCATCCCATGTATAAAGTAGAGGAAGATAGGCATGGATGTTAGCTCAGGGCCAGTCTTCCTCAGCAAAAAGAGGAAGATTGGCAGTAGTTAGCTCAGGGCTAATCTTCCTCAAAAAAAAAGAAAAAAAAAAGCAACTAGGCATAGGACTTAGAACTCAGAAATTTCGAGTTGGGGCCTGGAGCTCAGGTGCCTCATAGAAAACAGGGGTCAGGCTCCTCTGCCTCCTGTAGCTACCCTCTTCAGCTAGATAACCCCTTAGAAACCAAGTGTGCTGATCCAGAGTTGCTGGCTCTCTAAGCTGAACTCTTACATAAAAAAGGCAATGCCTGGGCCCGGCCCCGTGGCCAAGTGGTTAAGTTCCCGAATTCCCCGGCAGCGGCCCAGGGTTCTGCGGTTGGGATCCTGGGCGCAGACATGGCACCACTCATCGAGCCATGCTGAGGCGGTGTCCCACATGCCACAACTAGAAGAATCCACAACTAAAACTATACAACTATGTACTGGGGGGCTCTGGCGAGAAAAAGGAAAAATTAAAGAAAAAAATCCTTAAAAAAAAAAAAGGCAATGCCTTTTTCTGGGCCCAGGGCCTGGCCTGCTGGTCCCTCTGCCTGGCAACCTCTTTCCCTGCTTTTTCCCATAACTGGCTCCTCCTCATTTAACATTCCACTCAAATATCACCACCTCTGAGACAGGCCGTTCCCTATCCACTGTATGAAAAGTGACAGCCTCAGTTACTCAATTACTTTTTTGGTGCCTCTTCCTTTTGGCCTCAGAAATGCCCACTGATGCTACACACAATCTCACTTGTGTCCCAGGCTGGTGTGGCCCCGCCTCACTGCTTCCAGGTTAGGTACTCACAGTGGTCTTTCCCCAGGTACAGTACTGAGCCATATGTGGATGTTACCCCCTCCCATCCCTACTCATTCCTATAGGAGAGTAGAAGGGCAGTGCCAGCTTGCTGTGGTCACAGTGCCTTGAACAGTCTGATCTGAGCATTCCTGGGCTGGGCCTGGCACCAAGGATGGCCAGGAGGTGGAGAAGCTGGATACCTGGAGGCCCTGGGCCAGCCATTCCAGGAACACACAAGCACAGGGGAGTCTCCAAGCTTTTGTTTAATTTCTTAAAAAACCATGTGTCCCAACCAAACAGGACACTGCAGGCCCTCCCTCAGGCACTGTGGCCTGAGGAGGCAGGCCCCCATGAAAGAGTAGCTGCCAACCCCAGAAGAACTGCCCCTCTGCACAGGGCCAGTGTGAGGAAGGGGCTCCGGCTGGAGGCTCTGTCCTGCACCCCCCCCAGCTGCTGGGAAAGAAGGCAGACCCTGGGTCCCTGGTGCTCTTAGTGCCTGCAAGGGAAGGAGGGAGAAGAAGGTCTGAGGAGAGGAGGAAAGGCTGGGACCAGGGATGGGGCAGGCCAGGGGGCAGGCCCATAATATCTCACCAAGAATGCGCGACGCTATCAAACCAATGTGGAGATGACAATGATGACCAACAGAATAAGGACAGTGATGGACACACAGATGGCAATCAAGAATTTCTTCTGTGGGAAAGGAGGGGGTCAGGGAAACTCACTCAGGAGGGGAGGGAGAGCCACCCCGGGCTGGGGAGGGGAGGAGGAAAGGCTCACCTTCCGCGCCTTCTTCTGGCTCTCCAGGGTCATCTTGACATGTTCCTGCCCACGTTCCACATAGTCTGCTGAGCTCAGGATGTTCTTCTCAATCCGATTGATCATCTCCCCCTGCTCGGAGGAAGCACCCCAGTTGAGGCTGATAGGGATGACTAGGGGTGGAGGGCTCAGCAGCTCCTCTGTCTGCCCACCCCAGCCCCGAATGACTGAAGGACACTCCCGGCAGAAAACGCTGCACTGACATAGACACAGAGGCAGGACCACAACCGACAAAAGTTCACACTCCTGACGGCAGCTTCCAGGACCCCTTCTATCATGGGGTCCCTTCTGCCCTGCTCCCTTACCTCACACAACCTCTATTTGCAGCGGTGGCTTGGAGCCAAGTACCTTAAATGGCCCATACCTCTTCACAAATCTGTCTGGATTCACCTGTCCTTCTAGGCCTGTCCCCCAGCTGCTGTGAAGCCCTTCCTATCCCTGTCTCCTCATGGCCCTGCCAGCCTTCAGGTCCTGGTACTCCTACTGAATGAAATCCCTTCCCCATGACTCCCAGCTGCAACAGGGCACTGGCTGCAGCACTAGTTGGGGCAGCTCCTCCAGGATGGGGCTGGAAGCTCCCCTCACCCCATACACCCAGGGCCAGAGGAAGAACACCACCTCCCACTCCAACCTTGCACAGATTTTAGAAGACAGGCCCTCTGGAGCCAACTCTGACCGGAGTACTTAGAGGCATAAACGTGGGTTCTATCGGTGGAGGCAGAGCCTGGGCTGGGGCCATACCTGGGTGGGCTCAATTTGGAGGGGGGATGCAACATAGAGAGGAGTGGTCATTTGGGTAGCTGTGGAGAGAGACACAATTCTGGGGCATGGCTAAGAATGGAAGTAAGGACCAGCATGCAGGAATAGCCCAGCATGGAGGGAATAAAAGCCTTGGGACAGAGGCTAAGGGTGGAGGTGGGCTGACACTCACAGCTGGGGTTCTGACTGAACATGGTCTCCCATCTGGGGTCTGGGTCAAGCCCAGCCAGCTGTCTGGGGCACCCACCTGCATCTCCACCTCAGTAGCGAGAAAAGTGAAGATCTCATGAAGTTCACGGATACTGCGTTCAAGCTGCTGGATCTCACTGTGCCGGGCTGAGATCTCATTTAGTGCCTGTCGAGTCACTTGTGTATCCTTCAGTATCTGGGGAGTGGAGAGGAGTGGAGGGACAGGTCTTAGGGAAACCAGTAGCAGGTCAGAAGTTCCTGTTGAGCTCTGGGGCAGTCCTCAGGCCTAGAACTGGGGCCAGCGCCCTGAAAAGTAACTCCAGGCATGCTAACTTGTTCCCTTCTGGGCCTCAGTATTCCCTCAATCAAAAAGGGCCAGGGCTCAGAGAGGATGGGAGGCCAGGAGGGAGGCTGGCTGTGGCCACTCACATTGGACACAAACACCTCACTCTGCCCACTGTCCAGCATCTGCTCCAGCTCCTCATCAGACACCATTCCAGCATTTGCTGTGAAGGAAAAGGCCAGGCTCAGAGCTGGGTCAGGTCACCTGACCCTGTGGGCGGGGCGCCACAACTCACTGATCTTCAGCTGCCTCCGAATCCGTTCCACATTCTTCTCCCGGTATTCAGACTGCATCGAGTTGCACTTGTTGATGAGCTCCACGAATTGCTGGGACAGGACCCCATGCTAAGGATGGAGAATATAGGCTGGGCACCCCTGGGAGGATCCCTGCTTGGTCTGGGCCTCAGCATCCCCACAGCTACATTGAGCAAATCGCATGAGCTGTCACAGGTGCCTGCCGCCTTAACCACCTTATGATAACCTTGAAAGGCTCCCTCATTTCTCTCAGGGTAAAACCCAAAGCCCTTACCGGGACCTAAAAAGCCCTGTGTGAACTGCTCCTCCTCACACTTCCCCTCTGACCTTACCTCCTCCCACTGTTCCCTCCTTCCCTCCAACCACAGCCAGCTCCTTACTCCTCCCTGAACAAAGCACACCCCCACCTCAGGCCTTTGAACTCACTGCTCCTTCAGCCTAGAATGCTCATGCCCTACAGAGGCCTTTGAGTCTTTGTTCCACTGTTGTCTTCTGAATGAAGTTTTCTTCACCTTATTGAAATTGCAACCTGCCTTCTCTAAGCACTCTCAATCCCTCTTCTCCTGCTTTTTTTTTTTTTTTAAGGAAGATTAGCTCTGAGCTAACATCTGTGCCCATCTTCCCTATTTTTATGTGGGACGCCTGCCACAGCATGGCTTGATAAGCAGTGCATACGTCCACACCTGGGATTCAAACTGCTGAACCCCGAGCCACCGAAGCGGAGCACACGAACCTAACCACTCTGCCACCAGGCTGGCCCCTCTCTGGCTCTTTTTTCCTTAATACTTACTATGTTCTAAAATAATTTACTTATTTATTTTGGTGATTGTCTCTCCCCACCAGGATATGAGCTCCCTGAGGATAGGGATCTTTGGTTCACTGCTATATCTCAAACAGGTACAAAAAGGTCTGGCCCACAGCAGGCACTCAGTCAATATTTGCTGAATGCTTGTGGAATGCCAGCCTCAGTGCTTAGGCTGGAGGTGTGTTAGTAGACCTGGGGGTCAGCTTGTTGCCCAGATTAAAGGTCCATCTGGGCGCTCAGCCTTTCACACCAATGACCACCACAGGCTCCCCCTGAAACACCTTCTCCATTCCCCTGTTGCCTTAAATGTGCTCATTCCTTGAAGTACCTTCCTCAGAGACACATCTGCTCTCCTGGCTTCATCTGTACCCTTTCAAGATGCCCAAACTGCCCCATATTCAATCCGGGGTCTTTGCTGTACTCTGGGCCCACCTACTCTAACTCTGACCTCCATGAACTCCAAATCACTCCTCACTGGGCACCCAGAGGGGGCTGGTCAGATCACCTCAAATCTCCTTACTAAGATGTTGATGCAGTGACCTTCCCTCACCCAGGGAAGTTCCTCTTCCTGACTTCTTGAATTCTGCCCATCAGGCAGAGGATGTCCCTGTCACATGGGCAGGAAACCTCCTAGTCATTTATGACTGCTCCCTCTTCTTCCCTGGGCAGAGCCATTAGCTACCAAGTCCTACCTGAGTAACATCTGTCACCTATTCAAGCTTAACTCCCCATCTTGGTCCCCAGAAAGCATGTCTCCCACAGGCAAGCCCAGGTCATGTCTGGGGACTCAATAACTTCTCATTGAATGGAGAAGAAGGCAGGGTGTTAGAATGGATTAGGAGTGAGGAGACCTGGGTTCTTGAATTGGGTAAGTCTTTTCTCTCTCCGAGCCTCAGCTTCCCCATTTGGAAAATCATCAGGTTGGACTTGATAATCTCTAAGGACCCTTGCTTCTTACTTCTGCCATCTATTGATGTATAAAACACTTGCTGAAATGTTCCACTTCTGGAAATAACAAACCCACCTGCGTTTTTCTCATCCTCATGTTGACCGAGTTATAATTCTCATCAGCTTCCTCCTTCTGAGGCTCTATGGCTGTGGGAAGACACAAGGGTATTGCTGGGGTCGGGGTTTGACCTGTGGCTTCTGAAAATTGTCTGCGGACCAGAACACAAGGCCAGAACTATACCCTACCCATACAACAGAGAGGTGCTTATCTCCATAGGTTTTTTTGGGGGGTGGGAGTGGTATAATTTATCATAAAATGACTAATTCTGAACCTTTAGCAGGAGAAAGGTTATATTTTTCTTTGCAGTACATCAGAGAATTCTCACAGGTATGCAGAGAGCTCCTAACAAAAGTCCCATCTGCCTGCCCAAAGAATGCACACTGGGCAGCAAAAATAGTAGGAGTAAATGGTTTCATTACAAATAAAGGAACCAGAGAGGAAGACATCTGCCATGGAAAGTACTATAAACTGGAAGCTAGATTCTAGGTCTAGGCCTGCTGTGTGACCTGGATATATCTCTGGCCTCTCTGGGTCACACACTCCCCATAAACCAGGAGCTGGGCAGAACCAGAGGGAAGGATCTGTCTGAGGTCCTCCGAGCTGGAGCTCACCCTTCAGCTCGGCGCGGATCTCCCTCCCCAGCTGTTTGATCTCGTCGCGCAGGTTCTGCAGGTCCTGCTTCATGCCTGAACAAGAGAAAGCCATGACTCTCAAACAGCATCCCCTACCTCAACAAATCTCCCTGACCACTACCTGGGTGGAACTACAAACCCCACAATCCCTCTGGCTGAGCACGTGTTCTGCACCCGGGGTTTCACTCACTCTCCTCGGGAAGGGGCGTGGCCAGGATGGTGACCTGCTGCTTCTCCAACTCTCGGACTTTATTCTCTAGCTTGACAATAGCCTGCCGAATTGTCCGGACCTGGGGAGGGTGACCGAGAGGGCTGAAGGAGATATAGGCGTACTCCCGACCGCACTGCTCCTCAGGTCTTCCAGCTCCCTCGTGAATCCGGGCCGAGACTCCAGGCTCTTACCTTCTGGAAGAACTCATCGTCCGGGCTCCCCAGCCGTGCCGTGCCCGGCTGTACCACCAGCGCGACCCGTTCCTTGTCCTCATCGTCCGAGCTGTCATCCCCCTGCCAGGGCCGGGGTCACTGGCATCACTTCCTTGCTGTAGCTCTCTTCCCACAGGACTCACGGGCTTCCGGGTCTTTCCTTCCTAGCCCTCAACCACCCCTCCTTGCCCCAAAGACCAGGAGTCCTGCATTTCATCCAGACCCCACTCTGTCCGCCCGTCCCCAACCCTGCTGCCCCGACTTCTCACCTGCCTCAGTTCGTGGGTCCTGTCCCGCATGGCGGCCTGAGCTCGCTCTCCCCGGCGCCGGAGCCGCGAGGGCCTCAGGATTCTAAGTTTGGAACTCCGGTGCCTCCCTGGCACTCTGACACCCGGCTCCACCCTCACCCCGCGGACCCGAAAACCTCCCACGAGCCGCCAGAGGCTCTGTCCCTGGCACTATCCACAGTCAATGGGAAGGAAGCGACCTCTGGGATCCCCAAGGTTTCACAGATCGGAATTCCCTTTTCTTCCCCCCCCCAGCTCCCGCTCCCTTGGCCTCGGCCCCGCCCCCCTGGGATGATTCGGGGCATGCGCACCGGGTCGCGTCTCTTCCCCGCCCGAGGGAGAGGCGGAGGTCGGAAGCTGTAGCGCCCCGAACGGAAGCAAATCTGCTAGGAGGTGAGAACCCGCCCCCTCCACCGGAACTGTCGCGTCTTCCAACGGAAATCTAGTTGCCAAAAGGGGTGGGAATGCGTCATTTGTACGTAATATGAGAGGCCCTGCATCTCACATCACCCCATGGTCCCCGGTCGCGTCACGTGACTGGCCTGGTCCCAGCCTCGCGGACCACAGAACGTGACGCTTTGACTGTCACGTGTCTTGGCTCTGTCAACTCTGTCTCTGAAACATCCTTCTGCCCACGACGTCCGCGGCAACCCGGCGGCCAAGCTACGCCCCTCCAGCCCCACGAGGCGTGGAGGGGGCGCTATGCTCAGAGACCTTTTGAGGCAGTGGGTGGTAGGACCCTTGCTGAATTCAGCTTTATTTTCTTTGGCGTCCAGAGGCGTGGGCAGACTCACGACTTAGAATTTGGGGTTGTCATCATCGTGGGACCTTGAAATTTAGAAAATAATACGATCAGGCGTCGGAGAATTGCAGGGTTTCGTAAGCATAAAATCTGGGGGTGGGAAGTGACGTCACCCAAGGCAGAAATCTCTTCTCCCGCATGCTTCTGGCGCAGCTTCTGACAGGTGGGCGGCTGGCACCCTGCTTGAACACTGCGGTCCCGCTGCACTCATCACCTTCTGAGCGGTGAGAGCATTTCAGGGCAGCTCAGACTGAGAAAAGTCTCTGTATTATATTGAGCAGTTGCCACTTACACACCCCCCCCCCCCCCCCCCCCCCCCCGCCCCAACCTTGTACCTAGGTCTCGCCTCTGGAGTCCACGGAAAATTCTGCACACATTCCACGTTATAGAAGACCGTGAGCTCTTGAGGTCAGGGTATGACTGTCTTGTTCTTACCTGAATCCCCAGCACCTGGTTCAATACCTAGCACATAGTAGGTCCTTAATAAATATTTGTGAACAGAATTTTAGCCTTTCATGTATCTGAAGATAAAGCTCATGGTTCCCTAAGTCTTCTTTTTTAGGCTTCAGGCTCTCATGATGAGACTCCGCTAACCCTGGCCCTCTAGCCGTTCATTCATTCAATGGATATTTATTGGGCACATACTATGGGCCCGACACTGTTCTAGGGGCCAGAGATACATTAGGGCCTAACAGGCGAAAATGTCTTGCACTTGCGGAACTTTTTTTCTATAGAAAGAGTCCTCAAGGCCACTCGGTGAGTCTCAGCATAGCCGGAATGGATATCAGGTGTCCTAGATCCCAGGGCTCTTTCCAGTGTACTTATAGGAAGATTCAAGCAAGGGAAGGAATAGTTCCTCTCTAGTATGCCCTGGTAAGGAAACCTAGATTCCTGTGACTGAGTTGCAATGGAATTCTGGAAAGTCATTTCTTATCTCTGGGCCTTGATCTTCAAGGGCCAGATATATACAATGGGTGGCAGTAGGCGGATGGTGAGATAATCTTTATGGGTATTCCCTGCTTAAAATTCAATGATTATGAAGTTAGAAACTGTCAAGTGCTGTCTGATTCTATGTGAACAGCTTTGGTCTTTCTCTTCCCTTTAGAATCCAGCTCGCCTGGGGGTGGGAATGAAGGAGTGAGGATGTGCTGCCCTGATCAATCCACAGGAGGAATGAAGGGTTGAATGAAGGGTTCAGAAGGCCAAACCGTGCCCCATGGGGTCCCCTGGATATCTTAAGGAAGGATTTCTCTGCTCTTGGATCTTCCATGTTAGCCTCTGCCTCCCTGCCCCCCTCCCTTCTTTCTCTCTCTGTCTCTGTCTCTGTCTCTGTCTGTCTCCCTCATCTCTGTCTTTCTGAGTGACACAGTGGAAGGGCTTTTGGACATCTCACTCCTAATCCTGGATGTGATCTTGAGTAATTCATTGCTCCTCTCTGGGACTTAATTTCTCCATTTGACAACTTGGTCTGGTAATTTCTGCCTTGCCTAAGGTAAGAACTGAACAATATCAAGTGAGATCAGGAAGAATTTGGAAGGGTCTTGTAAACTGTTGAGAGTTCCTCCCTCTGCGAGCTTTTCCTACTGTGGGTTCCAGCTCTCTCTGGGCCTTCCAGTCCCACCTGCCTCTCTCTGTTTCTTGGCCTTTTGATGACTTTCCTTCTTGGTTCCCAGCTATCTCAAGTTCTTTGTGTCTTTGTGAAATTTCCCAGGATTATGATATTTATCATTTTATTTGTGGTCTCTGGGTGGGATTACAGGACTTTGGATGGTGGCTTAAGGTCACAGGAAAGTAGGCTGAAAGCCTCATGGAGTGGTGTGTGGAGGGGCTGGACAGCAGGGACCATCTTGGGAGAATGGCTCTGTGGATGGAGATCTCCAGAACTGAGCCCTTATCTCTATTTCCTGGTCCTGTTTCACTCCTCTCAGACCCTCGGAGCAGGCTTGAAGTGTGTAAGTATACTGGGTCTTAGATGTCTGGGTGTTGCCGGGGCGGGGGGGGGGTGTGGGGGGTGGGGCGGTGCGCGTATTTTCCTTTCAGTCTGTGTGAAGGTTGGGCCCTACCTGGTCCTGAGGCGTGCACCTGCTAACACTGGAGCTGATGACTTGGGTTGGAATCCCAGCTCATTCACCTACTGTATAACTCCATAATGCAAGTTACTTAACCTCTCTATGCCTCTGTTCCCTCATCTGAAAAGTGAGAACAGTAACAGTACCAACCTCAGAGGGTTACTGTAAGGATTAAATGAGATGATATATGTAAAGTGAATAGAACAGTGCCTGGTATGGAATAAGTGCCATATAAGTGTTTGTTGCAATTATTTGGCAGTAATGATGATGATGATTACCCTGAGGGTGTCCGAAGCCCCACTGTCTGCCAGGGATTTCACTCTGCTGCTTGTCTGGGCTCTTCCTTCCCTTTTCCATCTCCTGAGCCCCACTGTGCACCAGGTCCTAGGCTAATGACCTTGCCAACTCCTGCACATCTCTCACGTCTTCACTTGGATCTGACACACCATCTATTTTGCGTATTTATTTTATATCTTGTCTGTCTTCACCCCTCCTCTCCACCCTACTAGAATGTAAGCTCCAGGAGGACAGGGATTTTCACTGCTGTATCCCCAGCACCTACAACACTGCCTGGCACATAGTAGCTGGTCGATAAACATTCATGCATGAATGAAATTATTTCTTTTTAATTTAATATTTATATAGCATTTACTCTGTGCCAGGCACCAATATAAGCACTTTATAAATATTTACTCATTTAATCCTCATATCAGTTCTATGAGTCGGTACTATTACTGCCCTCATTTTACAGAGGGGGAAACTGAGGCACAGAGATGTTAAGTAACTTGCCCAAAGTTACACACTAGTAAATGAGACAGCTGGAATTTGAACCCAGAGAGTGGAGCTCCAGAGTCTATGCTCTTAACCACGACACTGTGACCCAAGGAAAACACCAGCCAGGAGTGGCTCCCCATGTCCCACCCACCTTTGGGGACTTTCTGCTAACTGTTGATGCCCTGCTTTAGATCATCTCGGGGTAGGAGGGAACAGACTGAGCCTCTCTCCTTCCCCGTCACAGGGTCTCTCTTTCACACCTGCTGGGTTGGGGCTGACTGCTGGGGAGGTTGTTGGTCCTCCTCCCTCTCATTGTTTGCTGTGTCCCTGGAAGCCAAAGCTATCCATGCATAGACACCATGTAAAGGGCGTCTGTTCAGCGTACAAGTGTCTCTGAGGCTATTTTTGTGCCAAGTCCCAAAGGCCACAGAGATGAAGCCCCCACAACTCTCTCCTCATGATGTCTTTTGGGCCTGACCTTGATCACTCCCTAGGGTTCCATCTGAGAACCTCTCCTCTTCAAACTCTACACACACTCTTGTGGCTTTAACTGGCATCCATATGCTGGCTCCAAAATCCCTATCTCCGACCCCAAATTTGCTCCTCAGCTCCAGACCCCTGAATTCACTTGCCTCCTGGACATCCCCTCCTGGAGGTCCCACAGGCATCTTAAACTCAACGTGTCCCAAACAGGATGCATTATCTCCCCCTGAGAATCTCCTAAATCAGCTTTTGTTCCTCCTGTTTCCTCTCCACAGGGGTGACACCAGGTCACCCATGTCATAGCCTTGACCTTGAATTTCATGCTAACAGTGATGGGTCACACAATTTGTCAGAATAAACTCCATAAAAATACTAGAAGAAAATATGGGCAAAATCCTTTATAACTGTTGGAGTGAGGAAGGCCTTTCCAACTGCAACTTAAAATTCAGAAGCTATAAAATGAAAAATTAATACATGTATCTACATGAAAAACTTTTGCTTGGTAAAAACATCAAAGCAAAATCAAAAGACAAACAACAAACTGGGAGACAATATTTGCAGTTCTTATCACATACAAAGGGCTAATCTCCCTACTGTTTAAAGAGCTCCCACATATTGATAAGAAAGACCAACAGCTCAGTAAAAAAAATGGGCAAAGAACACGGCAGATCACAAAAAAGAAAATACATAAGGACTAAACACATATGTAGATGTTCAACTTCGCACATAATAAGAGAAATGAAAATGAAGATGATACTGAAATACCACTTTTTATTTACTGCATGAGCAAAAAAAATCTCTGTTTGACAAATCGCTCTTTTGGCAAGACTGGGGAAACAGGGACTTTCACCCATTATTGGTGAGACTGCAAAATGATACAACCCAGGGCCAGCCTTGGTGGCCTAGTGGCTAAGTTTGGCGTGCTCTGCTTCAGCAGCCTGAGTTCAGTTCCTGGACATAGACCTTAACCACTCTTCTGTCAGTGGCCATGCTGTGGCAGCAGCTCACATACAAAAAAAGAGGAAGACTGGCAACAGACATTAGCTCAGGGTGAATCTTCCTCAGGAAAAACAAAAAAGATAAAACCCAGGCAATATTTATCAAAATTATAAATGCATATACACTTTGAACCAGCAATCCCACTTGTGAAAATCTATCTGAACAGTATTCCTGCTATATCAGTTAGCTACCGCTTCACAAAAAAACACCTCAAAACTCACTGGTGTAAAATAACAATGATTTATTGTTTCTGCAGATTCTAAGGATGGCCGGGTGGTTTCTCTGCTGGTCTTACCTTAGATTACTCAACTGGTGGCAGTCAGCTGGCACCCTGGCCGGAGCTGGATGGCCTCTCTCACACTCGCATGTTTGGGACCTTAGCTCTAATGGCCCGGTTGGCTGGGGTGGCTGAGCCACTCTCTCTATGCTGTATTTCACCCTGGGTTTCTTCACAGCATAGTAGCCTCAGGGTTCCAAGAGGATGAGACGAGAAGCGGCAAGGTCTCCGGAGGCCCTTCTCAGAAGTTACACAACATGACTTCTGCCATATTCTATTAGTCAAAGCAAGTCACAGTCTGTACAAGAGGCAAAGGGTGGAGAAATAGGATTTTTATTCATCATATCTATGCGTGTGAAATGACACATACATCAATGTTATTCATTGGGTAAGGTTTGCAATGGATTAGAAAGTTGTCCAGTAGCAGGTACGCAGCTGTCAAAAAGAATGAGGGGGCCAGCCCCGTGGCCGAGGGGTTAAAGTTCTGTGCGCTGCTCTGCTTCGGCCGCCCAGGTTTGCAGCCCAGAGTACGTGCAGACCTACTCTGCTCATCAGCCATGCTGTGGAGGCATCCCACATACAAAAAATAGAGGAGGATCGACACAAATGTTAGCTCAGGGCAAATCTTCCTCACTAAAAAAAAAAAAAAGAAGAAGATGCTCATTATGTATAAATATGAAAGTGCTTCAAAATATATTGTTAGTTAAATATCAAGGTATAGAATGAGTGTATCATGCTACTGTTGTATAAGAAAAAGAGTGTGTGTCTGTATCCTCATAAAGAAATCCTGGAAAGTCACATAACTAATAAGTCACATAAACTAATAAAAGTACTTCCATATGGGTGGTTTATGAAAACAAGGTGAGTACAATTGTTAGAGTAAGAATTTTCACTGTAAACCTTTTATATTACTTAGACTTTTGAACCATGTGAAACTATTACCTATTTTAAGTAATTATATCAAAGAAAGAATGGTAAAGGGGTATTTTTAAAGCAAAGAAATCTGCCTTAGTCAACTCGGGCTGCTGTTAACAAAATACCATAGACTGGGGGCTGAAACAAGAGATATTTATTTCTCACAGTTCTGAAGGCTGGGAAGTCCCACAGCAAGGTGCCAGCAGATTCAGTTATTGGTGAGGGCTCTCTTCCTGGCTTGCAGAGGGCGGCCTTCTTGCTGTGTCCTCACATGGCAGAGAGAGGAGGCTCTGGAGTCTCTTCCTTTTCTTGTAAGGGCACTAATCCCATGAGTGGCTCTACCCTTAGCACCTCATCTAAACATGATTACCTCCCAAGGACCTACCTCTTGATGCTGTTACGTTGGGGGTTAGGCCTTCAACATATGAACTGGGGGAGGATGTAGACATTCAGCCCATAACAGAATGCTGTGATCAAACCCTCACCACAGATGGCTGTGCTGGTGAGCGGTACACAAGGCACCACACGAGAGGGCCACCAACCACATTGTGGACATCACATATTTGAATATTTATTACAAGTTATCTGCTGGATGGAGGTAGAGTGCCATGAGGAAGGGATACCTTTTCTCTTCGCACAAGGGTGCAGTAAGGGTTGGTAGTAGCCCTGACTATGTGAAGGTTGATTGGGAAATCAGTTAGGAATCACCGCAGGCCAAAAATAACATGGCCTACACTGAGGCCTACACTGAGAGCTGGTGGGGATAAAACATCCACTCAAGAGACAGAAGCTATCAGACAAGGTTGCAGATTGGAAGGAATGGTGAGGGAGTAGCAGGGTCCTAGATGACAGCTGGGTCTCTGGCTCTGGCTGTATGTGGAGGCAAGTTTGGTGGAATAAGAGAAATACCTTAAAATAAATTGCCATTATAAATCATAGCAACAAACTATTAGGAAATGTAAAATCACTGTTTACAGAAGTATATAAGGCCTAAGTAAATCTTCTAAAAATATGTTAATTTATCTCCTTTATGAGATAACAATTTTATCGAAAGACTTTAAAGTCCTAAGCTAATGGATAGATATACCATGTAAATGGATAGGAAGACTCAATATTGTAATGACATCAGTCCTCCCAAAATGTATCTACAAAGTCAGCACCATGATCCAGTCTCTGCTGCATGACATTCACTCTGGTTTGGGTGAAGAGAAGAGCTGGGGTGAGCCCCCAGGGAGGCAGATACCAGCTGAGAATGTTTCAATAGTCCAGGATTTCTGCCTGGATTGGATCTCAGCTCCTGCTTTGAGTAAGTTATTTTAACTCTGTGCTTCAGTTTCCTCATCTGTAAACAGAGATAATAATAGCAGTAACTTCAGATGGTTGTTATGAAAATTAAATGAATGAATATACATAAAACAGTTAGAACAGAACTTGACGCATGATAAGCACTACATAAGAATCATTTATTGCTATCGTTATTATTATTAATGTTACTGGGGCTGGCCCCATGGCCAAGTGGTTAAGTTTGTGTGCTCTGCTGCAGCAGCCCAGGGTTTTGCCAGTTTGGATCCTGGGCGCAGACACGGCACCGCTCATCAAGCCATGCTGAGGCGGCATCCCACGTGCTACAACTAGAAAGACCCACAAGTAAGAATACACAACTATGTACCGGGGGGCTTTGGGGAGAAAAAGGAAAAAAAATAAAATCTTTAATGTTATTAACATTATATTCACTTTACAGGTTCATGATGATTTGAACAGGCGGTGGAAATAGTGAGGAGAAGGATGCCTGACCAAATTCTGGGGGCCTAATGAAGAAAGCCTGAAAATGATCTCAGGGAAGGAGGACAGGAAGGGGTGCACGCTAGGATAACAGTGCTCTTTCACATCTGCTTCAGTAGAGGTTTCCACGTTACAAGTGGCTTCCATGCTTATTTTCTCATTAAATCCTCACAGTGGGCCTGAGGGATGAGTATTATAGCCCATTTTATAGATTTGGAACCTGGCCTTAGACAAGTTAGGTAACTGGCTCCATGGGGACAGGCTGATGTTTGTTTTGCTTGCCACTGTGTCTCTGGCACCAGAGCATAGTCCTGGCCCAAAGAGTAAGGCCTCAAGAAATACTCACTGGTTAATGGATGAAGAGGTCAAATCGGTGTTAATTCTTTTGTTCCTAAAACAGCAATTGTGACAGGTCCTGCGGCAGGTACCATGGGGGAGGTGGAGGTTAATCAGAGGGGGTCCTTGAACATGAGGCACTCAGAGCCCAGCAGGTTGATAAGCTATGTCTAAATGTATCCACCTGAAGTACTGAGTCTTCTTTGAGGGACCGGTGCTCTGGGAAGTAGCCCAAACCCACTGCAGAAATAAACCTTTGTTGCAGTAAGTCACTGAGATTTGGGGGGTGTTTGTTATGTAGCATAACCTAAGCTTAGCCTTGCCTACCTGATAAACTGTGGTTCCCAGGCTTGACTGAAAATAGGAATTGCCAGAGGTAACTGCTAAAAACCCAGATTCCTGGGCCCCAACCCAGATCTACTGAATCAGAATTTCCAGGGAAGAGGCCTGGTCATCTATATATTTAACAGCCTTTCCCTCCAGCTTCAGGAGGGTCAAGAAAGACTCCAGCAGCTAAACTAAACTTTGAAGGAAGAGTAGGAGTTGGGCTTAGGGATGTGAGAGGGAAGGGTGTCCTAGGGCTCAGGAACAACATGAGGAAAGGCACAGAGGTGGGACCGTGCAGGGAATAGCTTGAGACTGGAATCGGGGTACAGGAGGGGTGGTGGTATACACTTAAGTGGGAAGTTGGGTCAGGAAGTCTGGGCTTTATCTCATGAGCATTGGGGAGCCTGGGAGGTTTTCTGGGCAGAGGCTGGGCTGGTTATATTGATGCTTTAGAAAGGCCACTGAGGCAGGGAGACAGCACAGGAGGCTAGTGCACAGTCCACGTGACCACCTCACAGGGTTATGGGATTGACTTTAAGTGATCGTTGATGTGATGAGCTCAAAACCCCTAAACAATGAGAGGAATCACCATTGTTATCCCATCATTTGTGCCAGTGTCCACCTTCAGAGCTGCAGCCAGATTCGAGTTGTGTGCCTTTCACTCATTCATTCATTTAACGAGTATTTCTTGAGCACCCACTATATGCCAGGAGCCATGGTGCCACTGGTGAACCAGTAATGAACAAAACAAACAAAAATCCCTGCCTCCATGGAACTTTTCTTTTCTTTATTCCTGAGTAAAGGTGTGAGGGACTCTGCCATCCATCCACTCATTTATTCATTCAGATTTTTCATGACCATCTACTTTGTGCCTGACCTTTTGTTGGTTGCTGGGGAGAAGCAGACATGAGTCAAGCCCAGGCTGGTCCAGTGCAGGAGCGGACTCAGCCCACACCTTGTGAGCCTGTCTGCCTAGACTGCTGGCAGAGGCTTGAACTGGGCCTTGAGGGATGAGAAACCTGACCATCAAAGAAAGGGCTAACCAGGGTACTGGGCAGAGGAAACTGCACAGTGAAAGAGTGCGAGGTGTTTGGGTCCATGATTCCTTGGTGTGGTTAAGGCCTGGGGTCCATGGCACAGGGAGGGAAGTGTGGGATAGATGAGGTGATGGTGGTGGGATTCGGCTACTGCGTGTCATCCCGGAGTTGTTGGTGCAGGGGGTTGATATTGTCACCTTTGTTTGGGGGACAATCACATTAGCAGCTGGGGAGAAAGGGGCTGGAGGTGGGAACACCAGAGAGGAGGCTGTTCTAATGGTCCAGGTGAAAGCTGATGAGGGCCTAGACTGACCCGAGGTGGTGGGGATGGAGTGGACCAGGAGACAGCTCTGGATTTGGCAGTTGAGGGAGGAGCTATAACACTGGTTTTACAATCAAAAGATGCAAGCAAGAGTGCCTGCTCTGCCCTTTAATAATCTGTGAACTTGGATCTGTTACGTAACCATTCTAAGCCTCAGTTTCCAGATCTGGACACTTGGGATAACAGCAGTAGCTGCTATGAGGTTGGGAGGATTATGGGAGCTACTCAGCATAGCACCCGGGACACGGTAGATGCTCCGAACTTGGTAGCATTATTATGATG
The DNA here is from genome assembly GCF_041296235.1 of Equus asinus. Taxonomy (NCBI): domain Eukaryota; kingdom Metazoa; phylum Chordata; class Mammalia; order Perissodactyla; family Equidae; genus Equus; species Equus asinus. The sequence continues at coordinate 24,643,584 of NC_091803.1, forward strand.
AGAGAGAGAGCCAAGGACAGCTTTGTGCCTGCTTTGAGTGACTAGGGGCATGGAGATGCTATCTTTGATGGTGAACACAGGAAGGAGCACCTTGGGGGAAGGCAAGGCCACCACAGTCTTGGAAGTTCCAACATCAAAGCCCTGGCCTCGCTCACTCTAGTTATGGATCTACTCACATCTCTGATGGCGTCTTTTGTCTCTGTATTCTTGGTGCCCAGCTCAGTGCTCAGGCATATGGCAGGTGGTGCCTTTGAGGAGCAGGATCTGGCTTGCAGGTAGAGATGTGGGTGTTGTAGGCATGAGGTGCAGCTGAACCTGGGGAGGGGAGAGGGTAAAGAAGAGAACCTGGGATGGGGCCCAGGGAACCCTGATGTTGAGGGGTTGTTGGAGAAAGGAGGAGTCTAGAAAGAGGCTGGGAAACAACATCTAGAGGTTGGGGGTGGGGAGGGACAGGAGGTAAGGGGCAGGTGGGGAGCCAAAGAGAAGAGGGTTTCAAGAAGAAAAAGGGCATCAGGGTCAGATCAGGCTGAAAGATCACGGAGGATAAGGCCTACTGACTGGTGGATGGATTTGGCATTAAGGAGGTTGCAGGGTACTTGGCAAAAGCAGGTTCAAGGCCTGTCAGAGGCCAAAGCCCCATTGCAGGGGTGGAGGAGTTGATGTGATGTTAAAACATGGAGATGGGGAGAGGAGAGGTGGGCATTAAGGAGAGTGATGCAGGGTACCTGACCCTCAGGAGTACCAGAATTCTCTCAAGAAGGATGAATTTCGTTCTTAACAGTCAGAGCCATCTAAAGATAAGCCAGGAGGTATCAGGTGGGGTAGTGAGCACCCTGTCTCTGGAGGTAGAAAAGCAGAGCTCTGAGACCCACCGCTGCCCAGGGACTCTCAAACTTAGAGTGGGGAAGGCTGTGCCAAAAAACAAGCCCCTTGTCCTCCTCAGCTAGGCTTGGGTATATCCCAAAAGCCACCTAGAGGGTCAGTCTTGCTTATTTCTAGGGTCCACAGAGCCTCCTTCAGGCACTCACAAACACACATCCAGAGGTGGTCGTGCACGGGCTCACACGGATACTCAGACACAAAACAAAATCTATCTATATCTCCTGGTGTAAAGGGATTCACAGCACCTCTCCCCAGGTTATTCTTTTAATTTATTCCCTTATCCTTTTTCTCCCTGTCCACCCCTACCCCACCACAGCAACTCGGGCCTCCCGCCGCATCTCTGTCTCTCTCTGCATCTCTCCCTGCTTCTCTGGCTCTGCCCTTCCCCACCCCCTTCTAGGCCTCTCCAGTCTCCCTCCCCCTGAGTCCCCCTCCCCCTGAGTCCCCCTTCCCGGGACTACAACCCCCAGGCGCCCCCAACGCCGGGCGCTGCGCATGTCCCCTGCTCCCCGCCCCCTCCCTGTTCCCCCCTCCCTCCCTTCCTCCTTACCTCCCTCCGCCCCCCTCCCCCGCGCCTCGGCTCCCGCATCCCTCCATCCAAGCCTGTGCCGCAGCCGCATCGCCACCGCAGCCCCGGCAGAGCTGAGCCCGGCCCAGGCCCCTGTCCCTGCCCGGCCCTTGGCCTGCCGCCCCTGGCTCCGCCCCCGCCCGCGGGCCACCCCTAGCGGCTCCGGTGTCCCCTCGGCGCCCCCAGACCCCGGCCTCCAGCATCGAGGCAGGAGGCAGGGAGCAGCAGCAGAGGCAGGAGGACGAGGAGGAGGAGGAGGAGCCGTCGCAGGATGAAGGATCGGACTCAGGAGCTGCGGAGTGTGAGCTTGGGGGTGGGGAAAATGGGGGGGCGGGACCCCAATATTTGAGGAGCGCGTGGGGGTGGAATGGGGGAGGTGCTGGGATGTGGGGGAAAATGATGAAACTGGAGGTTGGTGGCAGGGGCACCCCAATATCTGGAGGCACCTGATGCCCCCAATGAACCTGCATTTTGGGGACAGTGGCTGGAAGGGGTTGGAGGCCATTAAGACACAAGAGGGCAGGAGAAGTCTCTGGGGCCTTGGACACCTCACATTCTACTGAGGGCCCTGAGGTCTGATCTGGGGATAGGAGAGAGTAAATGTCAGGAGAGAATTGGAAGGTACTGTCATGCCCTGGGCAGATTTGCCAAATTAGAAGGATGGGGGCGGTTACTGGGCCAGGCTGAGTCTGGTGGGACCCAGATTTGAGGGGTGCTAGGAGGAAGGACACAGGTTGGGACTGAGATGCCAACACTGGGCAGTGAATGAAGCGTGTGTGTGTGCACTATCATGGGTTGTTCCCCATGGGGAGGGGGCACCTCTCAGAGGCAAAGAGGAAAGGGGTGGCCTCAGAAGACAGCCAGAGGTCCAGGGCCTGACATGGGGTGACCCCAGAGGTGAGAGATGGGGATGCAGAGGAGAGGGGCACGAAGTTCCACACACAGGGCCTTGGAATTGGGTTGTATGACATGGACTGTGCTCTGCTGGGGGGATATGGGGCTTCCTAAACAGTCAGGGGCAGCTCATGCGGGCCCCGGGTCTGCAGGCCTGAAGAGGCCTGGATCTAGGAATCTGGCCAGGCACTTAGTTGTGTTTGGGTGACCGGGGAGGAGGGCTGCCATTTGGAGGGGCTGTGGAGTGGGGGCTTGATGAGAAGGGTTTCTGAGGTGAGGAGGATGCTCGGGGATTTGGAGAAATGACCTGGGGCCCAAGGAGGCAGCGCTGACAGCCTGCTGTGTGCTCATGGCCTGTGGTGTTATGTTAATAAAGTCCTAGCCCTAGCCTGTGTATCCTGACACACGGGGTCTTTGCCAGGAGCTTGTTGCTTGTTACTCCCAGGATTATTACTCCATTTGACAGATGAGGAAACTGAGGTTTGGAAATGGAAGGAACTTGCCCAAGGTCACCAAGCAAGTGGGTTGGAGGATCAGACTGGAATCGGGGTTTCCCGTCTGCCAAGTTGACATGTGTCTCTGCTTTGTTGGCCTTTGAAACAGAAGTCTCAACACGGGGGGGTAAAAGCTCTGCCTTCAGAGAGCTTCTGGATTTGGGGGTGGGAGCGAGGTTAGACAACACAAGAGGAAGGGATTCGAGGCGAGTGACTGTTGTGTCTGGGGAGAGATGGGTTGGCAAGTGGGAAGGAAGGAGGAACTGGTGGTTGAGGGAGGGAATTCTGAAGGTTTGTTTCCTTATTAAACTTTTCCTGAATTTACGCTCAGGCTTCAGGAAAATGACAATAATAAAAATAACCAACACTCCTGTGCCAGACACTGTTCTAAGTGTTTTATATGCTTTAACTCATTTTGATCCTCATCAAGCAACCCTTCAAGGCTGATACTAGTATTATCCCATTTTATAGATAAGGAAACTGAGGCCCAGAGAGGTTAGCTTGACTGGAGTCACACAGCTGGTAAAAGGCAGCCACGCAGGCTGGCTCCAGCATCATGCTCTAAACTCCCCTTCTCTCCTGATGCAGTTTTCAAAGCAGGTTGCCATCCGTAATCTCATCAGACTCTCACCAACCTCCTGGTAAGGTAGGTAGACTGAGAAACTACCTCACTTTATAGTTGAGGAAACTGAGGCCCAGAGTGGTTAAATAACTTGCCCAAGGTCACACAGCTAGCAAGTGAGGAGTCCAGATTTGAATCCAGATCCCCTGCTGCCAAGATTATCCCATGACTCCAAAAGCCAGAGAAATGCAAAGTGAGTTGGAGTGAGGCTGTGGTGGAATTGTGGTACAATTAAAGAGAGAGGGAGGGAAAGGCTAAGACAGGGATGGAGGGGGAGGCAGAGGATAGGAGTCCTCATCTGAGTGGGTCGGGGGGGCCCTGCCCAGAGGCGAGCAGCGCTGTCTGCTGGGGCTGTGGGGGCGGCCAGGTGGGGGAGGTGGGAGGTGGTGTGGAGGGTGAGGGGGCTAAGTGAGTGCTGCTGGCTCTGGTGTTAGTCACAGCTCAGGGAAACTGGAGTTCGGGAGGGGGCGGGTGGGGCGGAAAGAGGATGCCAGATGTGAGGAGTACAAGGGTCTCCCTGCCAGAGTTGAGAGCGAGGAGGCTGGGAGGCAGGAGAGACTGGGCAGGATGTAGGAGGCTGAGGTAAGGGGTTTCTGAGATGCAGAGAGGGATTTGGGAGCAGCGGTGGGAAGGGATGTGAACCCAGAGGGCCTGATTGTCTTTCCAGCAGTACCTTAGAGTTTCCGAGGGGTTCTCAGATCTGTTTATCACATCGTAGCTGAGGGCACAGACTGGGGAGTCAGACTGTCTGGGTTCAAATCCCAGCTTTGCTACTTCCTATGTGACCTTGGGTAAGTTGCTTAACCTCTCTGGTCCTCAGTTTCTTCATGTGTCTCTTGGGAATAATAATAGTACCTGCTTTGCAGGGTTGTCCTAAGTATTGAAATTATTAATATGCAAAGTGCCTAGAGGGGCCTGGGCACAGCAGTGCTCTCTGAGTGTGTGTTATTCCACAGCTGACTTGTTTGTTTCTCTTGAACCTCACATTAGCCTCCTGAGATGGGCAGGATGTGACCCCTAATTTATCTTGGAGAAAATTGAGGGCCAGAGAGGTAACCCTGACTTGCCCAAGGTCACATAGCTGTTAATGGCAGAGCCAGGATCGAACCAGAGTTTTCTGTCTCCAGATCACCAAGCACCTTTGGTTGGGAACTGGGAGGCGCTGGGCTGGAGTGGAGGCTGCAGTGGGGAGTCAGTCAGCTGGATTGGTGTCCCAGGGTCCGAGGCCTGGGGCCAGGGATGGGGCTCCGGGAGAGAGGAGGGCGAGCAAGTGAGGTAGAGAGGAAAGTCGGTGGGAGAGAGAAGGCACAAGGGGACATGTGGGCTGCAGCCTGGGAGGTGGCTGTGGAGTGGGAGGCAGGAGACAGGGGCACTGGGGAGACTGGGCAATGGGAGAAGGTATGGCCTCCCGTGAGAGAGGCTTGAATCTGAGGTCTCGTGGGAATGGGGGCTGCAATAAGACCAGTCATGCGCCCTGAGGCAGGGATTGAGCACTGGGTGTGGGACAGGCATGGTCGGCGCTTTAGAAAGCAGGCCTGAAATCACAGAAGGAAAGAGTGGCCCAGTGTGCGAGAGAGTGGCAAGGACCAAGAGAACACTGGGCTGTGCACTGGTGTCCCCTACTGCGGACTGGGCTTGTTTCTGCCATTCAGATACACCAAAGTCCCCGCTGCTAGAGGGCCTTTGCACTTGCTCTTCCCTCTTCCTTGAGTGTGGCACAGTTGACTCCTTCAGGACTTAGCTCAAATGTCACCCCCCCCCCCCCCCCAAAGGCCCTCCAGGACCATCCTGTGTAAAGCCGCCCTGAGGCACGTTTCTCTATGTCACCTCTCCTGGTTATCTCCCTCCTGCTGCTGAGCACAATCTGAAATTGTCTTGTTCATCTTTCATCATCTGTCCCCCTCCACTGGAATGTCAGCTCCTTGGAGGCAGGGCCCCCTTCCTCTCTTGTTCCCCACTGTATTCTCAGCAGTACCCGGAAGAGAACTTGGCACAGATCACACATATTTGTTAGATGAGTGAATGACTCAGTGGGGCAGAGGGGGCACAAGGAAGGGAGTGGGTGGGGAAGGCAGAGGAGAGAGGTTGGGGGGAGGGCTAGGCTGCACGGTGGGAGGGAGAGAGGCCCAGGTCTGGGAGACAGATGGACAGAAGTGGGGGAGGGCACAGTGGAGAGAGGCTGCTGCCTCTAGATCAAATGATGCTTGCACTCCGGGGAAGCATGTGTGAGCACGTGCATGTGTGCATGGGCACACATGTGTGTTTACACACACACTCTATGACTTTTCTGTCACCCAATTCCAGTCTCTTTCCACCTGTGTTTTAGTCACCAACTCACCATCTGTCTCTTTGGTCACCGACTTGCTGGCTCACGTTGTCCCTGTCCTCCTTCCGTCTACGCATCTGTCTATGTTGTCTCCCCTGACTGACACACACACCAGGGCCCTTGGGTCTCTGATGGGGAAGGACTGAAGCTAGAGGCTTGGATCTTATGCCCCCTATTCCCAAGGTGGTTTCCAGAAGGCACCCAGGCTCTCTGCACTCTCTCATTTAATTCTCTCAGGCACTTGAGGAGTTGGTGAGCAGTAAGGGCAGAGAGCCTGGATCAAATCCAGGCACCACTCTGTCAGCACCCCATCAGCTGTGTAATCTTGGGCAAGTTACTTGATCTGTCTATACCTCAGTTTCTTCATTGGTCAAATGGCAACAAGAGTAGTATCTACTTCATGGAGTGGTTGTAAAGATTAAAGGAGAAATGCAAAGCACTTGTCACAGGGCCCCACTCAACGGTAATCAGTACATATGTGTTAGATGGATATAATTCTTATCTTCTTCATTTGCACATGAGGAGACCGAGGCTTGAATTGTCCATAAAGTGGATCTGGGCACAATTGGTCATCTTTTCCTGGATAGTCTTATTTGCCCACACCCTGCTTTCTTGTAGGCTGGCCAACTTCTTCCAGAAATGGAAGCTGTGCTCATTATTAAACGCACACACCTCAGAGCAGGGAGGGCCCTTGGTGAGCACATGCATCAGCCCACCCATTTCACAGAGGAACGGGGGCCCAGAGAGGGGCTGAGATTTGTCTGGGGTCACACAGCAAGTCAAGTGGAGGCTAGCATGCCTGGCTTCCTCTCTGGGCTCTTCCTGCAGCCAGGCACCTCTTACTGGTTTTCTGTCCTGGCCACAGGAGTTCAGCAGTACTGAGGACACAGCAGAGCGACTCTTTGGGGCCAGGTAGGAATAGAGGGATGAAGAAGAAAGAACCTGGGATTTAGCACCGGACAGTTCAGGTCCCACCTCGGCCTTATTTGCTGTGAAGCCTTGGACAGGTCAGGCAACCTCTCTGAGCCTGTTTTCTCATCTGTAACATGGGAGGGGTAGGGGGTAATAGCCACCCCTCACCAAGCAGTTATTCTCTGGCAGGATTAGGCATTTTCCTGCCTGGTCTCATTGCCTCCTCCTGCCTACCATTTGGGGTAGACATTATTACCATTCAGCACATGCAGAGGCTGAGGTTCATGTAGCCTTCTAGTTATTGACCTGGCAAGTTCTTCAGCCTCTCTGTGCCTCCATTTCCCCATCTATAAAAGGGAGCTATAATAATGTCCACCTTGGGGGGTATTATAAGAATTAAATGGGTAAATATATGCAGAGTGCATAGAACAGTGCCCAGCACATTATCAAATGCTATGGAAATGTTTGCCATAAGTATAATTATGTTGGCCAGTGCTCCTTACAGAGTTTTAATAAAGATTAAATGAGATAAGAAGAATGTAAGACCTATGGAAAAGGTGCTATCAAATGCTAATATTTTGCTAGGTTTTCAGGGCTTTCCCCAGATTGGGCCTTAGCAGGGGCTGACCCAAGAGGGAAGATAGCTGGGGGCAGAGTCCCCTGAAGGAGGTTGCTTGGTCTCAAGCCTTCGAAGGGGTTATGGGGGGAGGCATGTCTTATATGTCTATGATTTCCCAGTCCCTTCAGCCTGGGTGTCCTTGGGCAAGTCACTGTCCTTTTCCCCCCTCTGACCTCCTGTCCCCTCATCTGTGAAACGGGGGACAATGCTATTTGCTCAGCCTTTCTCACAGGGCTATGGCGGTGAGGATCCAAAGGGATTAGAGATGTAAAAGTGTTTGTAAACCGCAGAGGATTATTAGCTCTGAGCTCTCTGTAATTATTATACCAAATAAGTCATACTTGGGCCCTCTACCTTCCTCTTTCACCAACATGTAAACAGGCAGCCAGGGATGCCCCAGGGCAGAATCTAAGGGAACTGGCTCTGGGAACAACAGGAGAGTGAGAAATTAGACTTTAGGAAGTCTAAAGTCAGCATGGGGAAGGGAAAGAGACAGAGAACAGGAAAGTTCCCGGTCACCTGGGCTGAGGGTTGAGTGCTTGAAGGCAGAGAAGGGGCAGAGGAGTGGCTTTTGGCTCAAAGGGAAGGAAACCTCATGGGGTAGTTAGCTTTTTGAGGACAGAGCATCATGGAAGGCCGGTGGGTCCTCACAGATGAGCTGAGCATCCCAGAGCCTCTCAGGGCCAAGGTCAATTGGGGTGGAGGTCAGGTCAGGTGGAGGCTTGAGAAGCCAGAAGTCTTATTAGGGTCCCCAGTCCCCACCTGGTGCCACGCCTTCTAGGGGCAGCTGTGTGCAGAGACAGAGGAGCCTCCCTTTCCAGGTGGATCTCTGGGATTATCTGGAAATTAAATGGAAGTGCTGAACACATTTTCTGACGCGGCGTGGGGCCCAGTGTCTGTGGGGAGAACCCCTGGAGTTCCATCTGGGCAGGAAGCTGGGGCGGCTTCGAGAGCATCTGGCTGGAGGGCTCCTCCTGGAGCTGCCGGGGCTCTGCTGACTCCGAGTTCCCTCGCCTGTCTAGATTGCAGCTAGGTCCCATCTGGCTTTGTCTAGGTTCGATCTGAGCTGTCTGGAATGTGTCTGCGCTGAGTCTAGTTCAGTCTGAGTCTGTCTGGTTTATGTCAGGTTCAGGCTGCAATCTGCAGACCCTGTCGAGGTTCGGTATGAGCTCCTTTCTTTAGATCCCACCTGGCTACACCCCAGGTAGATGCTGTTGGGATCGTATCTTGATTTCCTTCAGGCTCTGGTAGTTAGATTTTGAGTTTTGGCTAGGCTTTGTCTGGAAGTCAGGGTGAGCTCTGTTTAAATTTCCATTGGGGCTGATTAGGGCTCCGGATGTAATTAAGCTCGATGGGCTCAGCTTTTGCCCTCAGACTTCAGTCCCAAACAGAGAAGAGTCTTGGGTGAGGAGTGTGTGGCATTGGGGAGCCCTCCCTGCTCCCCCTCCTCTTTCCCAGCTCTGAATGAGTGTGCAGACCTGAGGCTCAGAGAACCTGGGAGAACAGGCCCAGAGGGCCCTCCCAGATGTCCTGGGGGTGCAGGTGAATGTCTAGGTGTCCACACGTGTCAGCGTGCAGCTGTGCTGTGGGTCTGTGTGCGGGTGAATGTCAGCATGTCAGCATATCTCTGTGTGGGTGTCAGTGGGCCCATTTCTGTGTGCCTTGTGTGTCAGCCCTTCTGTCTGTAACGCTGGTCTCTTGGCGGTGGTGGTGGCGGTGTGGGTGGGTGAATCCCTTTGTGTCTCTGAGCCCTGGAGATGGAGGGCTGAGCAGCTGCAGGTTGCAACTGGGAAATCCAAGCAAGTGAGAGTGGGTGGGTGTGAAGTTGGAAGAGGCTGGATGAAAGCAAGTGAATACACCAAGGATAGTCAGCGAGGGGCAGAGCCACTGAGGGGGGTAAGAGCAGGCAGGAGGAGGAAGACCCAGGGAGGTCGGGGTGCTGCCTGTGTCTCTCCTCCAGCCCTCGCTGGGCCTGACAGTGCTTGCTCAACTTGGCGCCTGTGGCCCACTGCTGGCAGTGAACTGACCTTGCAGAGGGGACATGGCTGGTTGTGTGTAGGCTGGAGGGGAAGAGAAGGGGAGCAAAGTGAGGCCTTGACAGGAGCGGCTGGGGGTGGGGTGGGGGGGTTGGAGAGGGTCAGGCTCTTGCGACTTCCTTCCAGACCCCTCCTCGGAGCTCAGAGCCAATTACTGCAAGGCTGACATTTAGCTGGTTGTTACAGTATTGAAATACTTCCATATGGTTGGTTAACAGCAGCTGTCCTGAGCGCCACCAACCTCCAAAGTGACTGCACTCACAGGACCACTTCCACGCCCTGAAAGGGTTCCTTTTGCTAATTCCCTCCAAGGTTTCCTTTGGCCTATCAGCTACTTTGCCTCCAGGAACCTGTTCCACAAGATTCCAGTGTTCCTTCTGATGACCTGGTGCCCTTGCTGTCCCCCCGCATATGGCCCCTCCCAAGACCCCTGCTCTGAGCCTAGAGCTGGGAGCCTCGGGACCCGGCTAGGGACTGCTCATGTACTCCACCTTTCTTTTCTTCTCAGGCGAAAGACAGTGATGATGAGGAGGAGGTGGTCCATGTGGATCGGGACCACTTTATGGATGAGTTCTTTGAACAGGTAACTGAGCTTCCAGTGCCCCAGACCCCAAACCTGGCCCCGAGCCAATAACTTCCTTTTCCCTGTCTCTCCACTCTCTACTCCCACACCCCCTTGACCTTTTACCAATCCTTCTGAGTCTGGCCCATTGCCCTGAACCCTAACTGAGCCCCCTGGATCCCTTGTCTGGCCAATGACTTGGCTGGGTATAGTCGATTTGCTGCCCCAGGTGGAAGAGATCCGGGGCTGCATTGAGAAGCTGTCGGAGGATGTGGAGCAAGTAAAAAAACAGCATAGTGCCATCCTGGCTGCCCCCAACCCAGATGAAAGTGAGTGCTGCTGTTGGATGACTGGGCTTGGTTGGGAGGAGGGGTCTAGGGTCCCATCCAGACTTCTCACCCTCCCTGGCCCTCCCCTCAGAAACCAAACAGGAGCTGGAGGACCTCACTGCAGACATCAAGAAGACGGCCAACAAGGTTCGGTCCAAGTTGAAAGGTGAGGAATGCAATCCCCCGACTAAGAATTCTGCCCTCCGTTGGAGCAGACAGGTCTTTCTATGAGGAAAGTCGACAGACTTCCAGGAGCCAGATTCCTAAACAATGAGAAAGAGCAAAGCTCCAGATTGCCTTCCTTGCTCCAGATTCTCTGTTTTTGTTTTTTTTTTTAAGATTTTATTTTTCCTTTTTCTCCCAAAGCCCCTGGTACATAGTTGTGTATTTTTAGTTGTGGGTCCTTCTAGTTGTGGCATGTGGGATGCTGCCTCAGCATGGCCCGATGAGTGGTGCCATGTCCACACCCAGGATTCGGACCGGTGAAACCCTGGGCCACTGAAGCGGAGCGCGATAGCCCAACCACTTGGCCATGGGGCCAGCCCTGCTCCAGATTCTTTGGAGAAAGACACATGACAGGGAAATGAGGGAGAAGAGGCTTTCTGTCCACATTGCATTTGAGTTCTGCTGGTTTTATCAGCATAAAGATCCACCAGAAAAATATAGTCTTCCAAGTGGCTTTAGTTTCATTAAGGCCTCATTTCTCCAGAACAGGTGCTGGGCGTAGTGCTGAGCGCCCAGTAGGTGGGCTCAGCAAAAGCTTCTGATTTGGTATCCTCAGCTCAGGACAGATTGGACTGTGTGGCTGACATCAGGTGCTGGCACACTTTCAGAAGGGACTTGCCAAATGCTCATGTATTCACTCTAATTTAAGGACTTGGGTGCTGGTAATAACCACCTTCCCCTACAGCATTGTGCATTGGGAACCTCCTTGTCTGCTGGTGCCAGGGGAATAGCAGTGTTACCATGATGCTAATTTGCTCATGGTAATTCAGCGTCAGAAAACATTTGCCCAGCACCTACTCTGTGCGAGGCACATTGTTGGGCTTTGGGGAAAAGGACCCCTGTCAGCCCTGAGTGCACTGACCTTGGTCCAGGGAGACAAGGATGGGGACTCTGTGCCCTCCTGGACTTGATGGGAGGGCATGTGTGAGCCTCCAATGCTGATCTGTAAAAACAAGCCTTTTGTACACAGGAGAGTGTGCTGGAAAGGAAAATGACCTCAACTGGGAGCACATTAAGTGCAAATCCAGGCTGAGGGAGTCCAGTCTCCATCATCAACTCATTCTGGACAAGTACCTTACCCTCAGCTTCCTCATCAGTACAGTAAGAAAAACTGAAGCAACTTCAAAGTTGGCTTAAAAATTTTTCTTTGTAGCAAAATCTTTTTTTTTTCCCAAATGAAATCTTACAAAGAACTCTAATATATAAAACACAGAGAGAAAAAAATGAGGCTGATCTAGGGTTGGGAGGCCCAGGGACCTACCTGCCTGGCCTCCCCTTCACTCTTGGCAACCGTCCCTGAAATTCCTTCTCAGAAACAGGATTCCGTGGAACACAGTTTAAAAATCCCTGGGCTCAACAATTTCTTTGGGCCCATCAAGCTCTGACCTTAACACTCCCTATAAGACCATGAGGAGGGCTCCACGTTTTAGGGGTTCAGGAATAGACCAAGACAGAAACTAGGGAACGTGGCTGTGGCTTAGAGAAGCTGACCTTCTAGACCTCCAGGAAAAGAGAGAAGATTCTCTTCTTCTCCATCTTCTATGTGGCGGCACAAGCTCAGGCTTTGTGTGTCACCTTGAGTGAGTTGTTTTACCCATTTGAACCTCACTTTCTAGCCTGGAATGTTGGCTGATATTGCTGAACTCCCAGGGCTCTTGTAAGAAGTCAGTAAGACCCTGTAAAGAACCCCTTCCTCCAGGGCTTGGCCCCAGCCCCAAGTCTGACAGTAGGGTCCCAGTCTGGGCCAGAGATTCTGATATCCCTGGATGTGTGTTCCTGTGCTTTTCCCACAGCAGCTGGGCCAGAGCTGTCACTCAGTCTCTGTGCTTGCCATTGCTGGCAGGGAAGCGTTGGGGTGCCATCCAGCCCTATACCTCCCCGGCTGCCAGCAGAACAGAGAAGTGATGTTCTCAGGAATGGCCTGGAGGCCCTTCCAGGTCTGAGAGGGCCTGGTGATTCATGCCTGCTGCATTTTCCAAGCACTGTAGATCTTACTGCGAGCTCTTTTTTAGAAAATCTGAATGATGAGTGTCAGGAGTGCATGGTCCAGAGGCAGGAATCCCAGTTAATCAGTGCATTTTTCCAGAACATCCTTTAGAAATGGGGATTCCTGGGACGGGGATCACCTTGCAAGGCAGGGGGAGAGCACTTTTCTCTGTTGAAGCAACCATCCACTCACCCTAGAATTTTCCAAGGAAAGGGCAGCCACTAGAACCTGACTCACCTGAAAGTTCCTTCCTTCCACCAGAAAAATCCCAGGGTGGGTTCCTGTCCCTTTCCAGAGGCTGTGGGAAGTGGAGTTCCCCGCACACAGGAGACCCTCCAGTGGACTGGGCTCGCACCCCCTCGTGCGGTAGGGCAGGATTTACAGCTGTGGGATTCTCTAAGACCCATCCTTCCGCCAGAACAAATAGCCCCTTCTGTCTGGTGATCAACTGACCCTCAATCTCCCCTTCTACCTGCCTTTCGGAACCCCTCAAACGTCTGTCCTTTTATTCGCCGCCCTGCTGCCTCCTTACCCTGGATCCTTTACTGGGTGCCACATGGCCCTCGCCATGGGTGTGACATCTCTTCACAGGCCTGGGGCCTGCCTCGGAGTGTCGACCCTTCTTACGTCCTGATCCCCCGCCCCACATGCCCCGGATCTCCCGCCCAGTCAATGCCCCTCTCTCCCGCAGCGATCGAGCAGAGCATTGAACAGGAGGAGGGGCTGAACCGTTCCTCTGCGGACCTGCGCATCCGCAAGACCCAGGTAGGAAGCGGCGGGGATGGGACAGGGCAGGGGAGGAGGCCCGGCGGGAGCTCGGCTGGTTGGGGTGGGCGGGCCAGAGCAAAGCACAGCGGGGGCGTGCCCAAGGAGTAGTCTGGAGTGGGGCGGGGCTATAGCGGTGGGCCGAACCGGGCCGCGTTCCAGTGCGCTAACGCCGGCCGCAGCTGGTTTGGGTGTGGGTAGAGAGATCGAGGGATAGCAGGTGTGCACTTGTGAGGGGTTGGAATCCCGGCGCGACCTGAAGAAGGGACCGCTGGCTAACTCAGCCCCTCCTCCCTACTCCGTCCCTCCTCTGCCTGCCGCCCCCCGACCCCCGCCTCCGGCCCCTTATATGTCTGTACCCCCATCCCAGCACTCCACGCTCTCTCGGAAGTTCGTGGAAGTAATGACCGAATATAACGCGACTCAGTCCAAGTACCGGGACCGCTGCAAGGACCGGATCCAGCGGCAGCTGGAGATCAGTGCGTGTGCCCCCGCCCTCCACCCCCAACTACCCAGGCCTACCCAAGCCCCCTTCCAGGGTCCTTTCTCTCCTTGGAGGGGGCGCCTGGCCTGAGGCTGGGTTGGAACCGTGGGCTCCCGGGTCCCTGCCCCATCCCACCACCTCAGGCCCCCAGGCTGTCCCAGTCCCTGAGCAGGCAGTCCTTTCCCCCTACAGCCGGAAGGACCACGACCAATGAAGAACTGGAAGATATGCTGGAGAGCGGAAAGTTGGCCATCTTCACCGATGATGTGAGCCCCGGGTGGGGGTGGGGTCTGTTTTTAGGAAGCGTTTGCTTCTCTCTTGCTAAGCTTGGGTTGAAGTCAGAGTCCTAAATCCACCCTGGAATAACAAGCAGTAGGAAGCCTGAACCTGGAACTGGGGAATTCCATGGGGGTAGAACGGGAAGGCACCCCCATCAAAAGGGCGAACGGTAGTTTGCCAGGCCCTGTTCTAAGCACTTTACATATTTCCATTTACCTGCTAACTCATTTACTCCTCACCACAACCCTCTGAGGGAGCTGCATTTCACAGATGAGGGAATCTGACCCAGAGAGGTTGAATAACTTGCCCGAGGCCTCAGAGCCAGGATTTAAATCCACAGTCTCGGTCAGAGTCAGTACTCCTCAGTTCTAAGATACACAGCTCCCTACTGAAGCAGGTCATTTCACCGAATGACTAATTTGCCTTCATTTTGAAGATTTTTTTAAAAAGCAGTTTTAGTTTTGCTGAACTTTTGCACACTGCCTGCCCTTGGCGTTTCACATGTGAGTCGATGGGCTTCCCCCAACAACAGTTCTTCTTTCTCTTTGTTGACTTTTGCCCCGGCCCGCCCAGGTCTGTCTCTCTTTCTGCTTCTAGTGGCGGAATGGCTCTGGTTAAGCTTTCTGGACCAGGATTAAAGGATGTTCAGTGACTGTCGAGCAGAGCAGTTTTCAGCAAATTGTTATTTAGATAACTGATCTTTGTTAAACTAGCTGTGAGCAAATTGATTGAGGGCCAGTTAGCCTGGAACCCCCCAAACAGCTCTGCCGGACTGTCTGTCTGAGAATGGAGGGAAGCCTTGTGAGAGAGTCTAAGGGGACAGAGCTAATCCCTGCCAGTTAACCCACCATCATTGCAATGGAAACCCATCATTACAATACAGGGTGGCCAGTACCGTGCCTGAAGGCTGTGCAGCATGCAGACAGGCCGTAAGGTGGTCGTTAACTACTGGGGTCAGGAAGGGTTTCCTGGGGAAAGTAGGATTGAGCTGTGCTTTAAGAGACGAGGGGCATTTATTTGGACATGGGGAGATGGGCGAAGGACACACCAGACAAAGGGAACAGATTGAACAACGACTGGGAGAGTGGACCACTTCCTAAACAGCCAGTGGATGATTTTGGCCCTTATAGGATATGGAGGTGATGAGGGTGGAAAGGGAGACTGGGCCTTGACTGCTAAGGTAAAGGAGTATTGCCTGTGGGTAGTGGGGAGTTCCGGAGGAGTGGCTTGATGTGGTCTGAAAAGCGAATGGTTTGGGAAGGCATTTGTGGGGAGGAGGCGGACCTGATTGTGGGTTGGAGTCTCTCCCCCTGACTCTTGAGGCCTCAGTGTGTTTCCTTATTATTTCTCCCCCACCTCATGTTGTGGGGGCGCCAGGGAACTTGTGGGCACACTGCCTTCTCATCTGGGCCTCCTCCTCTGCTTCTGCTCTCTCTGCTGTGCCCTCTTCCATTCCCCTGTCTGCCTTTGACTAGATGGGGCCCCCAGTGCTGGGGGTCTCCTGCACCCCTGTCTCTCTTCCCTGGGCTTCCCTGGTGTGTGATAGAGAAAGCCCTGGGGTGCGGTGGTGGGCACAGGGCAATTTTTATTTCTTGTAATTTAACAAACTTCTTTTTAGTGCTTACTGTGTGCCAAGTACTGTTCTGATTAGTGCACACATATCAACTCACTTAGTCTGCACAACCACCATGTGATGTGGGCACCGTTATTCTCCACCTGTTCTAGGTGGAAGAACTCAGGCCCAGAGAGGTTAAATAATTTGCCCACGCTCACAACTAGTAAATAAAAGCCAGATTTGAACCCAGATGCTCTGGCCGCAGAGTCCGAGCTCTTATGGGAGTGAAGGGTGGTCTGCAGCTTCCCCCCCTCGACCTCACCGCCATCGCCCTAGATCAAAATGGACTCGCAGATGACGAAGCAGGCGCTGAACGAGATCGAGACGAGACACAACGAGATCATCAAACTGGAAACCAGCATCCGCGAGCTGCATGACATGTTTGTGGACATGGCCATGCTCGTGGAAAGCCAGGTACTGCCTCTGCCACACCACTGTGGAGCCTCTTCCAGGTCCCTGGGGTCCCCTCTTCCAGCCCAGACCCTACCCCTCCGTATGCACATCTGGTCTGCAGGGTGAGATGATTGACCGCATTGAGTACAACGTGGAACATTCCGTGGACTATGTGGAGCGAGCTGTGTCCGACACCAAGAAAGCTGTGAAATATCAGAGCAAGGCCCGGAGGGTAAGCCGGGGCAGGGAGACTAGGGAGTGGGTGGGCCAGCCGAGCCGGGGGTGCTGGGCCCAGGCCGGGTTGAGGTGAGCAAGGAAGTATGTGCAAGGCCTTGTCTCTGGCTCTGACCTCTTCCTTTTTCTGTTTTCTCTCCCCTCTTCTTTTTCCTCACACCCTTTCCCTTCCCTTTTCCCCATCTGTCTGTCTGTCTCTCTTTAACTGTCTGTTTCTCTTTCTCTTCCTTCTTCCCTATCGCCCTTCCTGCCTGCAGAAGAAAATCATGATCATCATTTGCTGTGTGGTGCTGGGGGTGGTCTTGGCGTCATCCATTGGGGGGACGCTGGGCTTGTAGGCCCCCCACCCCTATCTCTCCCAGACCCCTCCCCTACCACATCAGGAGCAATACCCCCACCAGCCCTTTCCATCCCCTGCTCCAGGCTCACCCCAAGACAGACCCAGGCAGCCCCCCTTCACCCCCATTAGACCCTGGAGTCCCTGGACCTCCCCCTGCCACGGACCACCCCTGCCCCCCGCACGTAGATAGCAGCAGGTGTGATTCCACATGCACACCAACATGCATGCCGCTGGCACATGCTCGAGACGTGTGGACACCCCAGCGTGTGTGTGTACGTGTGTAGATGTGTGTAGAATCACCAAATCACTCTTCTTACCCCCCACCTCGAGTCTGTGCTGTCTGAGCTTCCCCCCTTCTCTTGGGTTGTTGTGTAGACTATGATCAGGTACAACAGAGCAGCCCACCAAGCCCCACTCTGTCTTCTGTGAATAGGTGTGTGTGTGTGTGTGTGTGTGTGTGGCCACAGATCTGTGGACACACAATTTGTGTGCGTGGAATTTTGTGTTTGAGTGTTTCCATCTAGTGCAACATCACTTCCTCCACTGACGCCCCTGCCCTGTGTCTGCTGTAAATGGGGTGGGTTGCGTGGGCACAGACACTCACATTCACTTTCCCAGAGGATCCAGGGAGACCCAAATACACATAGGCCGTGGCAGACACCCAAGCATGATACAGAGCACCCTTCTGGCTTAGTCACCCCAGGGGCTGACACATGTCCTGGGGAGTGTGTGTGTGTGTGTGTGTTGTCAGCCTGTGGAGTTCAGCCAAGGTGAGTGGAAGCATATGTGTGTAAATAACCTGGCTTGGCCTGTGTATACATGTGCACTTCCCCCAGCAGGTGATGAGAGGGACACGTGTGTGTGTGTCTCAAGGGTGTACATGAAGTGTTGGCAGGTCTTCTCCTCAGACAGAGCTCTCCATATCGTGCACTGGACACCTGTTTTGGGTGGGCACAGAAATCTGTATTTCTGTGCTGTCTAGAATATGGGTGTGTGTGTGTGCATGTGTGTGTATGGAGGCTTTCTACATAGTGTTTCTGCCCCTGTGTGTTATACACACACACATTTATCTTTAAAGACGTGTGCCCCATCCAGGTTTGTTTATGCAGATTTACTTACCCCCCACTTCCCCGAGCCACTGACCAGTATCTGGTATGGCTACACACTGCTACGTCAACATTGTACAACTGGAGCTTCCTGCCTGCAAAGTCTCAGAGCCCCTGTGCACACATGCCCAGATGCT
Organism: Equus asinus; assembly: GCF_041296235.1. Classification (NCBI taxonomy): domain Eukaryota; kingdom Metazoa; phylum Chordata; class Mammalia; order Perissodactyla; family Equidae; genus Equus; species Equus asinus. Next base: position 24,661,393 of record NC_091803.1, read on the forward strand.
TATCTTTCTCTGTCTCTGCCAGAGGATAGGCCTGCACCTGTGAAGGTTTGGCACACCTCAGTCTGCTGACACATGCCATGACTGAGGAGGGCATGTGCAGGTGGCCACACTCAGGCACACACACACACACTGGAGCACCCGTGCATGCTAACATGGGCATGGTGCCCCTACAGGCCTGCACCCATTTGCACACGAATGCCTCCTGAAAGGGCTATTGGTAGGAAATGTTACTGATGAGGCAAATGTCGAGGGCCAACCCAGACAAATTAACAATGAGAGCATGGCTGCCTCCCACACACTGACCTCAGAGCTGGGAGAGGCCAATGTTTGTCCCCACTGCCTCAGGGACCCTTGAGTTTGGGGAACTGTTTATTTCAGACGTACTGGAACGGCCAGTGTGGCAGTGGCCACTCAGGATGCGCTAAGTCCCAGGACCCATCCCCTGATACTTCTGCTGAAATGTTGGCAATAGCTGTTCCCCCATCAGGGTGACACTGAAGGTGGGACACAGGCCTGGGTTTCTGACGGTGAGGAAAGGGCTAGCTCCTCCCTTGTTGTGTGGACAACAAACGCATGGGTGGTTTGTGCATTTGGTGGCAGGTGAGAAGTACACGAGGGAGGACAGTGTCAGAAGCCCCCCACTCCGTGGCCCAGGAACATGGACCCACACTTACAGGATGGAACGCACAGGTGCAGGAATGTGCCCTGCCCTGGGCTTGGGGGCACATGTGCACAGGGTGAAGGACTCAAGGGTGTGTGCAGATCATTTCCAGGGTCCACTTCACGTAAAGCATGTGTGAGAGACATGACCTTCCAGAGTGTGTGTATGTGTGTGAGAAAATGCAGGTGTGACCTTCCAGAACACAACACCCCTCCCCACTCCCACCCCAGCTCAGATAGCCAGCCCCTTCCCCACCTGGCTGTTTGGGCCCTGCCTGTGTGTGGCCAATACATGTAACCCCCAAGGTGGGCTGTCCTGAGGAGGGGAGCCTGCCTGTACATTCCCAGAATGCCCTTCTGCAGGACAGGAAGTTCGCCCCGTGTCTGACTGCAACCCTCCTGCTCCCATCTCAGGCTTCTTTGGGGACATCAGAGCAGGCCCCAGCAACTCCCTCCTTTTTCCTTCCTGCTGCCCAGCCAGGACACCCTTTCAGCCCAAGTGTTTCCAGAATTTCCACAACCTTGGGGCCACAAGAAGGGTGGAGACATGGCTGGAGTGATGCTACTGACTCTTTGAGTGCTATTAGGCCCATAGCTGCCCATCTCTGGGCCTCAGTTGGACCAGAGGGTCCCCAAGGGTCTGCTATGCCCCGGCTTCTACAAGTCACACAAATCACACGGTGTGTTTGCTTGTTGGCTGCAGTGTCTGTGTGTCCTGGAGTGTTGTCTGGGGGCTGGTGTCTTTTGCATGTTCTCAGACAAGTGTGTGCTGCCCACCCTCCATGCATCCACAATCATCAGGCCCATGCGTGCCCCATGGGTGGTCCCAGGCCTAGCCAGGGCTTGCTGCTTCTCCTCCCCCTTTCTTCCTAGCCCTCCCTCTCACGAAGCACACTGCGTGTCCCTCCCATGTGCCTGTGGGTTGATGCACGCTCTTGCCACGCCTTGAGCGTGTGTACATGATGTGTTCTATGCATTCACCCTGCCTCCCCCCAGCCTGCCCCACAGAGGACAAGATGGGTGGCCCTGGCTCCCTTCTCCCCCACCCACCCTGTGCCCGCTGTGCAGCCATGTGCGTTGGCGTGTGTTTCCGTGTCGCTGGCGTGTCACGTGACGTAGCCGTGTTTGCTGACATGAGTCCCTGCCCCTTCTGTTTCTCCGTTGGTTTCTAGAGCTCTTTGCCTCTCTTCCCCAGAGGGGACAGGACTCCTGGGGCCTGGCTGGGGGCCCAGAGCCAGGCCACCCTCTCCTGTTAGCCCTCAGAGTCCCATTTCTCTCTATTGGTGACCAAGTTGCAAATGGATAAAACACAGGAAAATTCTGCCCCGCCCACCCCCCCTGCATGTCCTGTCCCCAGAGCCCCCCACCCCCACCCCGGGCCAGGTCGGGCCCTGTGGGACGGGAGAAATAGCAACCAATCCAACAGCGGGCGTGCTGTGTGCTCACTTCCTTCTGTCGACACATGGGCCAGGCGCCGTCGGGAGGGGGAGACACATGGTGGGAGGTGGGCTGGGGAGCTGGAGAGGTGGATGGACACAGGCTTGGATAAGGAGTTTTAATCCAGGGCTTGGCCAGGTACAACATTGCTGGGGCATCCTCAGGCAGAGATGTAACAATATTGCAGGAACTGATTTGGGTATAGGGGCGGGAACATGTGAAAATACATGGATTTCCTCAGATTTCATTGAAGAGAATTACAAGATAAATGTCTAAAGGTGATCAATGTTTTAAAATAATGAGACTATGACCCCCCAAGAAGGGACAAACATGGTAGAGGAGCCAGAAAGCACCTTCACTCTGAGTCCAGGCCTGAGGATCATGCTTAGACGTCAGAAGGCCAGCATGAGGCCTGTGGAACTTCTACCCGCTTCCTGCTGGAAAATCCAGCAATGGGATGGGCAGTTGAGAACACCAGGGAAGTCAGGCTCTCACCAGCCAGCCGTCAGGCCTGGGTTGAGAGTGAAGCCACTCCTGCCCTAGAACTTAGGGGCATCAGGACAGACTCATGGCCCATGGAATTAAACTGTGGAAAGCTCCAGAAGAGCCAGTCTGGCACCAGACCCTTTCCTCCCATCCAGGGTTTGAGGGCTCTGGACCCAGAAGGATGTGCCATGCTGGGCTTCTAGGTCCCAGCTCCACCGTCACTGGGATGAGCTCTCCACGCCCTGCACCCAGCGAATGGTGCGGGTCCGGCTGTCCTCCCATGAGAACAGGGGCTCATAGCCAAAATGGCGCTGAGCCTTGTTGGTGCTGACGGTGAAGGTGGTGTTGGCCACAGCCAGTGTGTAGGGGTTGAGCAGGGGCGCATAGAGCAGCAGCGGCCGCAGCAGCCACTGCAGCAGGGCATTGAGGGCAGCCAGAAACACCAGCAGCCAGTAGGGCAACAGCGGGCGGGTGCCCACCAGCCGCAGTCCACAGGGGCGCAGGAACTCCATGTTGAAGTCCTCGTAGCTCTTATAAGGTGATTTGTCATAGCAGAAGTACACCTGGCCACCCATTAGTGCCGCTCGCTGCTCCAGCTCCCGGGCCACCAGCACATGCATCCAGGCCACGTTGCCTGCCAGTCAAGGGAGGGGATGGACACACCCCTGAGTGCCCTTGCAGCCATGTAGATGCTGCTTTCTCCTGGGCCAGCCCACGTACAAACCACTCCCTCTTTGGGCCCATGTAGATGCTGCTGATATAACTACAGCCCTAGTAAAGGCTGCTTTCTCCCTGGCGCCTATAGCCACTCCCTGGGCCAGCCTGTATGGATGCTATTCCTTCTTCTTTTGGTCCAGTGTAGATGCTGCCCCTCTCCTCTCCTGGGGAAATGTTGCTCTCATAACTCCACTCCTCTCCTCAGCCTATGACATGTTTTTATGTCAGCCTTCCCAACTTGCATAGATGCTGTTTCCTCTGTGGCTTGTGCAGACAGTGCCCATGTATCATAGTCTATCCTGGCCCATGTATAGACCATCCTTTTCTAGCCAGAGTTCACGCCCTCCTCCCCCAAATTCTTAGCCTCCCCCGCCTAGCACAGGCCTCACCCACATAGACCCGGCCATGCTCCACAGAGGCTGGGATGGCCCGAAAGAGCCGACCCCCCAGGCGCAGGCCCTGGTGGTAGAAGTCTCTCATGATCTGGTGGCCTTCACCGTAGATGCCAGTGGGACGCAGGGCACATGTTACCAGAGGCAGCCCCCCGCGGACCTGGGAGCAAAAGGCAGGCACTGCTAAGACCTAGGACTCAGTGGCTCACCCTCTGCCTTGGCCTCCTAAAGCTGGAGATAGAAAAGAAGTGCCCAGGCAGGATGCAAAGAAGCCCAGCTGGCCCTGGCTCTGCCTCTAACTGGCAGCCTTCCCCACCCCCATCTCTAGGTCTCATCTTCTCCAGTCTCACCTTCCTTCCATTGGCTTCCAGAACCAGCCGTTCAGCTAGGGCCTTGCTGCAAGGATAGGGGTGTCTGTGTACTGCTTCATATGGGGTGTCCTCATTGCCCCTGGTGGGGGGAGAGGGAAGATTCTTAATGCTGAAGGGAGATAGAGCTCTTAAAGTATTGGGGGGAACCTCAGCTCACCTGTAGAAGGGGTGGCCTTTGACGTTGGGCCCCACAACTTCCATGCTGCTTGTGTAGACCAGGAACTGTGTTCCAGTCTGCACACAAGCCTCAATCACGTTCTGTGTGCCTGGGGAAGGCAGGAGGTGAGGGGGTGGGGAGTGTCCTAGCTGAAGCTTCTTTCTCCTCCCCATCCCAAGTGTGGATGATGGCATGTGCTTCCTTCCCCAGGTCCAGGGAGAACCACAGCAGGTCACTCAGGGCCAGCCTGCCATTACAGGGGCAGGGTGTCCACAGGACAGGTTGTCACAGGAGAATCACAGAGGTCAAGGTCAAAGAGGGGTTGGGGGACAAATAGCCAAGATCAGGCCATGTGCCAGGGACTGTTAAGTGCATTATTAGAACTGGTGGGGAGCACCTCACCCTGCACGTTGACCTCATGGATGGTCTCAGGACTGGCCTTCCCAAACACGTCCACCAGCCCAGCCGTGTGGATGACCACGTGGGCTCCAGCCACAGCCGCTGCCACCTCGTGGGCCTGGGTCACATCCCCCTGGATGGCAGTCACCCGCACGGGCCCTGGTAGGGGGTTGGAGCAGCCAGAAGCAATGTCAGAGTTGGGGCCATCGGCCAGCTACTGGGTTCAGCCTACACCCTTGGGAGCCACATGTTCCCAGAGTGACTCACTCATCCCATCCATGTGCACTGGAGACTGTAAATAGGCATCATCTTTTCCACCACAGAGAAGGGAGTCCACACCCTCCCCCCATTTTCTCCCCACCACCATCACCTGTCTTCAACTCGTCCAGCCAGGGACCCAGGTGCAGGTCAAAGATCCGCAGCTCACAGAGCCGGGGTTCCCGCTGCAGCAGCATTCTCACCACATGCTCCCCCAGGAAGCCACAGCCACCTGTGACCAGGTACACCAGCTTCTGGGCCCGTGCAGAGTCTGCCATGCCCAGCTGAGGAGAGACCCTGGCTCACCTGGGTTGCCTGCCGCCACCTGCCCCATCACCAGAGGCCTCCTTTTTACTCCTAGAAGGGGCCTCTGGCCTAGGGACTGGAGCAGTGACCCAGGGGCCAGGGCTGTTCCTGGAGGCTGCAGCTGTGGGTGCAGTAGTCAGGCTCCCTGCCCTCTGACCCTGCCAATTGCAGTTACTGAGATAAGAAGGGTGAGGGCTTGGTGTGTAGGAAGGGCTTAGGGCCTGCAGTGAATGGGGAGGTTCTGAGACAAAATGGAGGGTGGGAGGCAGGGAATTGGGGAGGAAGGGTAGAGGAGAGTAGGCAGGACTGGGACTGGAAGGGACCCCCGGGCCCTGGCATCACCTCTGCTTACCTGCAGCCACGGTCACAGGGCGCCCAGACTGGCCACCGGAGGGGCTGTCTTCTCGTCGGCCTGGGCGAGCCGGCCAGAAACACACCCTCCCCTTCCGCTTGCTCCTCCTCCCTCCTGGCCCATTCCAGGAACAGAGACCTGCCCAGCCTCCACCCCTTGGTCCACCACACTCTTGCCACAGGCGCCCCCTGGTGGCTACTCTTTCCTCCACGGGCATCTGGTTTCAGGGAGAACTTGGGGAAGCCAGAACCTGCTGGGTGGGTGCTGAGAGGTTTCAGCTCACAGGATGGAGCAGACAGGGTGACCTCACTCCCACTACATGACATCAGTCCTTCCCTCTTCCTGGATTCCCCAGGAGGCCAGAAGCCTAGCGGCAGCGGGGAAAGGAAGGGAGACCTGACCTTGGCCCAGATCTGGCTGGCCTTGTAGAGGCATTTCTGGATGGCTGTTCCAACTTATCAGGTGGCCCAGAGCAAAGGTGGCTGAGTCTGCAGGTGTGCACTCTTGCCCCTCTACAGATCACAAACTCCAGGCCACCCATTTCCCCCTCTCTTCCCCGTTGTCCTCAACCCCCATCCCACCCTACTCTTCCCCAAAGATACTGACCAAGCACTTTTGTACAATAAAGTTTAATCACAATTATAAAAATGTGGCGTTGGGTTTGCTCTATTAACATATGTACAATCCAGCCCAACAGAAGGGCCTGCCCCCCACTGTCCAGGCCTGGCTGAGCTGGAGCTCCCAGACACCAGGGTGGAAGGGTGACCCACAGGGGCTGGCAGAAACAAGATGAGGCAGGGTTCCAGGCACGGAGTCCCCAGGACTGGGAGCACAGGGCCCCCCCCCAGGGGGAGAACATGGCCACTGCCCCAAGAGACCCCTAAACTGGGGAGGGGTACACGCAGGGCACAAAGGGGAAGTCCCCATTAACACAAAGCAAGAGGGCTTTGTAGCCCCCCAAGAACAGGATCTGTACAAGCCGGCACCCCAGGTTTCCACAGGAAACAGCTGCTGGCAGCTACAAAACATTTACAGCTTCTTCTCCGCAAAGAAAAAAAAATTGGGGTGTGGGTGGGCAGGGGTGACAGGGAGGCAGAAGACACCTCAAGGAACTGAGGCTCCCTTGCCAGGCTCATGGCCTCCAACCCCACATTTGGAGATGGGGGCTTGTGGGCCCTGCAGAGCCCACTAAGGCTGGGGGGCTGGGAGCTCAGGGCACCAAGGGGAATAAATAGGGGTGTGGGCAACTGCCCCACCTCAGTTGAGGGAGCCTCGGCAGCTCTCGGTGCCGCACAGACATGGGATCTTGTTGTCCTCTAGTGGGAACTTGTAGTCATAGGTGATCTCCTCATCCACACCGATGGGCTGCTTGGAGTAAATCACAATCTTCTTCTGGGACTCGATGGTGATCACCTTGGCATAACAGTTGGGCTGCAGGAAGGGAGGGTAGTGTGAGCAGAGGCCACTCCCTCGGACCCCTGCACCGCCCCCAGCCTGGCCCTTGGCGCACCGTGCAGCAGTGGTTGATGAACCTCGCCAGGTTGCCACACTTGGTAGCATCGATGATGGTGTCGTGGTCCACCCGGAATAGGTAGCTGCTGCCAATGCCCTCCTGCACATAGCGCTTCTCCCGCATGTCAGCCACCATCTGGTAGGGTGGAGTGCCATGGTCAGGGAGCAGCCTTCTCAGGTTCCTGCCGGACCAGGCCTGACCCCACCAGTCTCCATGATGGGGGATCTGGACAGTCTCCCAGCTACCACCCTGGGGGCCACACTGACCTATTCTGGACCTGTGGCTCTCCCTCTGGCTCCCACTAACGCAAGACACTGACTCCCCTGACTTTGTTTCCAGGAGCCCTCCCTCTTAGGGCCACCCACCCTAAACCTTTGGCTGCCATTCTAAGTCATCCAAAGAGGATCTCAGGGAAGACTGCACTGGTCACTGGGCAGGAGCAGCAGCCACTGGCTCCTTCTGAAGTGTCTGTCTGGTCCACAGTGGGGCCCCCTGACTGCTATGGGGCTGGGGCAGTTCCCAAGATGACAGTGGCCACTTCATGGACTGAACCCTATTCATCTCTTCTCCCATGACCCTCTCTCCAAAACAGACACACACTGGCTGCTGCTGGCATCCACATTAGGGCCCTCATTCTTGCGTGAAAAAGAGTAACTCTTATTTCCCAGCAAATGGGACAGTAAGTCCCCTGTACTCTCTCCTTGGGTGATCTCACTCTTTTCCAGGGCTTCAACTGCCAGCTAAGTGATGGGGACTCCTCCCAAACTTCCATCTCCAGCCAAAAGCCACCTCAGTGGAGCTGTTGGGCATCATTCCCTAGCTGTCCCCCGGGCCCTGCAACTTCACATGTCCTGAGTGGAACTCATCTTAACCACCGCCCGCTCCTCCTCCTCGCTCCCCATCTCACTGGCAGCCCTACCTACTCCTAGCTGCTAAAGGCAGCACTCTGAGAAATGGCTTCCCATCCCCCTCTTGCGCTCACTCTCCAGATCCAACCTGTTGCCTAGTCCTGCCAGCTACTTTGGGCCTAAAGATTCCTCTGTTGCGCTGGCTGCAACAGCCTCTTCCAGGCCACCCCTGCGTCCAGCTGGGATCTCTGTAACATCCCCCACCGCTGGTCTCAGCCTCCAGTTCTCTCTCCACGCTGCAGTCAGAAGGAGGCTACTACCTTCCAAATTCCTCTCCTGCTCAGAGCCTCGCAATGACTCTCCTCTCTCATCATCAGTCCAAACTTATTAGTGTGGCTTCTAAGCTCTGTGGAGTCTGGCCTTCACCTGCCCCTCCAGCCAGTTGCTGCCACGGGCCCTCGTTTTTCCAACTAGCCATACTGACCTCCTTGCCATCATAAGAACATCCTGCCTCCAAGGCCTTTGTGCATGCTGTCGCACAGCTGGGAGCGCCCTTCCCCTCACCTGAGCCTGGGAGTTCAGTTTCATCTTTCAGCTCCTGGTTTAAACACCACTGTGTTCCCGCCTCCCCTGCCTTCCCAAACTTCCCCTTTCGCATTAACCAAACGCCATCCTTTATTGCAGTTACTTGTTCAATGATTGTCTTCCCCACTAAACTGTGACGTCCCTAAAGGGAGAGAGAATACTAGTCTTTTTTCTTGCTGGATCATTAACATCTAGTTTACTCGTACCCATTACTAGTTGTAAAAGGAAGGAAGAAAAAAAAAGAGGCAGGTTTCACTGGCTGAGTTGTGGAGCCAGGAAGGTATGTATGTGGGGTTTCATCCAGAGGGTCAGATACTTCTCCTCCTGTGAGCTTCCCATGCTGCATCAGATCGGGGGCTGGGGCTGGATATGAGGCCTCTCACCTGGCGGATGTTCTGACCCACATATTCGATGACCATCTCGTCAGCTGCGATGGGTTCCATGGCAAAAAGACCCCACTCATGGATTCGGCTCCGGCCAAATCGGAGCTTCTTCTTCCGGAACTAGAGGGCAGAAGGCAGACTGCTGCTGGACCCCTCCTGAAAGCTAGCTCCTTACCTCCAGGGCAGGAGGGTATTTTGGGCCACTCTCCACCACCTCCACCCCCAGGGGACTCCATGATGCTGCGTTCCCATTGAGCCTCTCTCTTCCTCAAGGCCCAGCTCCTCACCTTGAGCTGGTTTAGCTTTAGCAGATCGCTGTCCATGATGGCTGAGGTGCCGATGGCGCTCAGCAGCCGCCGCTGCTCAGACCGGCGCTCCGAAAGCACACGGTTAGTCCCCTGTGAGAAGCAGGACAGGGAGGAAGGAAGTGACAGGAGAAAGAATGGGAAGAGTATGCCAGATATGAGGGCAGAGCCTCACCTGAGTGTCTGCTCCTTCCAGCTGCCGGGCCGAGACAGGGCACACATCCAGGTACCTGTCCTTTTCCTTCTTGCTGATGGGGTAATAGCCTTCGCTGCGGGCTGAGCCCGTCTGGTGCTCACGGGGCCCATCCTGGGGCCGCCGCTTACGTTTTGGAGTGCTCAGGTTGGTGAGTGCAGGGTGTTAAGGAAGAGAAGGGGTTCCTCACTGGACAGACCCCTGGGACCCCACTCCCCTCTGTCCTCCCCAGTCCAAGGAAAGGGCAACTGACCTTACAGCAGGAGGTCCTGAGCATACTCATTGTGAGGACAAAAAGACAGAGAGATGTAAGTCTTAGACCCCACCTTTTCTGCCAGAAAAAGTTTGGGAGGCAGAAAAGAGGCATGAGGCAGAGAGAACAGAGTTGCTTGGTAGCCAGAGGAGAAATACCCAGGCTGAACACGGCAGAGAGAACTGGATGGGGAGGGAGATAAATGCAGACACCAGGAGTGATCTGAGGAGGACAATGCCCGGCTGGGTGACCCCAGATAAGTCCACTCCCACCCCCTGGGCCTGTCTTCCTATCCTGAGAAGGCCAGCCTCAGGGCTCAGGATATTGGTGTGATGGACCCAGTGGGTGTCATTAAGCCAGTCAGCCCCGCTTGTCTGCTGCAGCAGCCGCTCGTATGTGAGCCGCAGGTAGCTCATGTCCTCCAAGTCCAGGCCCGAGTTCCAAATGTCATACAGGATGGTCATCTGCTCAAACTCACTGCGGGGCTCGAAGCTAGGGGGCGGTGGGGGTGGGGGTGGCGGGGGTGGCCTCCTGCGCCGCGTGTGGGAGCGGAGGCTGCGCCGCCGGACAGCCCCCTCACCATCACTGCTGCTGCTGCTGCTGCTCTCAGATGACTCTGATTCCTCTTCTTCCTCCTCCTCCCCATCTTCCCCCTCCTCTTGCTGCTTCTGCTGCTGCTGCTGCGACTTTGGCTCCTCCGCCTCAGCCACTACCACCTCAGGGGCCTCCAGGACCTCGTCCGCTGGGGAGCTGAAGAGGGCTGCAGGGGCAGGAACTGGCTCCAAGGGCCGAGGGGCTGGCGTGAGGGGTGGGGGCTTGACGGCGAGGGCGTAGTTGTGCTCCAGGAGAATGTGGCTGAGCAGGGGGACCGGGCGGTCTGCCTCGTCCGATGTCTCTGTGGCCTCCGAGTCATCACCAGTAGGCAGGGCAGCCAGCCCATGCCGGGCTGGGGTCAGGGCCAGGTCGGCCAGCACTGCCAAGTCCACTTCTGTCCCTGGCTCAGCCTCTTCTTCCTCGGTGGAGCGGCCTCGGCCTCCAGCCCGACTCCGACCTCCTCGGGACACCTCCTCGGGCCAACTCTTGACCAGAGATGCGTGGTCCAGGGGCAGGTTGCGAATGGTCCGCTCCACGCCCCGGGGGACTTTGCGGGAGATGGGGCCAGGAGACTTGACCTGGGGCGGGGCAACTGGGGGAGGCTCTGGGGCTGGCACCTCCTCCACGGCAGAGAAGGAGACAGTTTTCCGGCGTTTCTTGGGTGGGGGCAGGAGGGGGATGGGGGAGGAGGGGCGATCATCAGGGCGGGGAGTTGGGGCTGGGGGCCCAGCTGGTGGCTCCGGGGGAGGCTGGGGCACACTGGGAGGTGGTTCCTCAGTGGAACCTGAGCAAGGAAGCACACAGGGAAAGGGAGAGGGTCAGCTTCTTGGCCTGACATTATCAGACTGAGATTCATTGTGGGCAGGAGACGGGCCAGCCTCACTGGGGAGTCCACAGCCCAGCCGCCTTTCAACAGTCTGCACTCACACTCTCCTCAGCTTCCAACAGACACTCGTGCGCTGCTCACTCAGGGAACACACTGCCTGCCTCTCACACCTGCAATGTTCTCAGCACTATGGGCTCCCTTGACAGGACAGGATTTTGCACCTGCTCATTCATCCATTCAACAAACACTGACTGAGCAACTATGTCAGATGTGGGGAAAACACACTGAGCAGACACGTTCAAAGCCCACAGAGAGATTACAGTCCAGAGGAGACAGTTACAAGAAACAAATGTACAACCTACACTGTGAAGGGTGGGGGTGGGGGCTCAAAGGAAACGAACTCCTGGACTCGCCTTTTTACCAAGACTAGCAGTGACAGAACTACATCCAACAACTAGGCGCATAGACCAAGACAGTTTTTGCCAGCTGCATATTATAATCAGGACGCAATTAACCAGATTCGAATTAAAGTGTCCATTATTTCAACTATAATCAATTTCTCTGTTTATTGAGGTAAAAAAATATAATCAAAGAATCTTTGTATTTAAATATTTTATAAAATTTGCCTTCCTCTCCACTGCCTGCCAAACAACACTGGGGATGTGCCCAAGTGGGGAGTGGCCAGGAACTCTCCCCTAAAGAAGCTGAGGGTGAAGCTGAGACCCAAAGGATGAGGGGTGGGTTGGGGAGGGGATATACTGTCTTCAAGCAGGCGATGCTCTCTCCCGCCACGTTACTCCCCACAGGAAGGACAGTGAGCACATCCTCCCTCTGTGGGACTCCCAAGTATGCTGTTGAGTGCAGGGGTCTGAACACTGCTCAAGACATGCAGAGCCCTTTCCATGGGACAGACCCTGTTCTGCACACCTGACCCACCAGATAATCCCCGTGAGGCCAGTCCATGGCCTCACCCTCTCATCCTAGGTTTTAGTCACCCAGAGAGGCATGGCCTTTCAGGCCCCTGGCCCTTTGCTCACACAGGTCCCTTTGTTTGGAATACCTTTCTTCCCAGGCCCATGGGGAAAGCTCACAAGCAGCTTTTAGACCCAGCTCAATGCTACCTCCTTTGTGAAGGCTTCCCTGACTTCCATGGACATTGGTAATATCTTCCTCTCAGAACCAGAAGGCTGGTGGTTCTTGAATGCCAGGCTTCAGGTTGGCTGCAGCCAATTAATAGCTAATATTTTGTGCCAAGCACCAATCCAAGCGTTTTACATATATTAACTACTCATTTGATTCTCAAAACAACCCTGAGGTGGGAACTATAATTAACACCATCTTACAGATAAGGAACTTGAGGCAGAGAGAGGTTAATAACCTGCCCAAGGTCACACAGCTGGCAAATGACAGAACAAAAATCCGCACCCCAGGCAGCCTGGTTTGAGCTCGTGCTCTCATCTACTGCCCTACGCTGCTCTGGACGTCCTGCATTGGGGCTCAGTTGTTTCTTATCTGGCTCTACCACTCACAGAGCTAAAGGGCAGCCAGCATCAGACCTGGTTCAAACAGGCAGTGATCAACTGTGTCCACTGCCTTAACAGACGCTCCCCAATCTGGCATCCTGAGTCAGGGCCTCAGCCTGCTGTCTCCTAAGGCTCTGGATTCCATCTGGAGTCTCAGTCAGCAGTAAACCACACTCTGAAGCTAGCAAGGCCCCAGGTGCTAGTCCCAGACCCTCCAGTTTCTGAGTCCTCTCACCTCCTCCCCTCTCCATTATTTTGGGACAGCCTCCCCCTCTGACCCATTCTCCCAACCTAGCCCACTGTGCCCTCTGGAAACCTGACTCTAGAGAATAAATTCCCCTCCTGGTTCAGCTTCTTCATACATATTTCCCTTTCGCTCCCTGTCCTAAAGGAAACCCGGCCACACTTTTCATTTAGGGAGACTTGAGGTACCTGCCAGTCGATACAACTCCCAGAAATCACTGTTTCTACTGCATGACCTGTCTGCTCCCTCCCCCGAGCCATCATTAACTGACGGCTACCTGCCCAAGCCAGCCCAACCAGAAACTTCCCTGAGAATAAGGATCTAAGATAGGAGTGGGTCTATCTGTAGAGGCAGAAATCCTGTTGGAACGGAGAAGCAGACGAAACCCATTTGAGGAAAGAGAGAAGAATGCAACGCCCCAGAGTGGAAGACAGAAGAAAGGCAGTCCTAAATGCGGCCAGGCCCCCGTTCCTGGTCCCTGTCTTCAGGTTCCGCCAGACAAGCCCTCTCCCAGGCTGCTGCCATCAGGCCACACAGCCCTCTAGCCAGATGCATCCTCGGTAACTTGGATTTCCCCATCATTCTCTGAAACCCAAGGGACCTGCTTTAATGTTCCTCTCCTCTCCCACCCCTGCCAGCAACCTAGGGGACTCTGATATCCCACCTGTTCTCACATCTCCAGTGACTTCCTTCACTTATCCTCAGCTATCCTCCACCAGTCATATACTTGACCCTGTCACCCCCTAGAATGGCTCCACCTTGGGCCCTTACACTCTGACCACGGTTCCCCAGGTCCTTTCAGTTCATCCCACTGCGCCTTTTCAATTTCCCATCCTTCTAACTCCCTTCAGCCCATCACCCTTCCCCTAAATTAACTTCTTCATTATGCCCAGACCACAGGGGCCCTCACTTTGTACTCTCTTTTCACAGTACTTTCCACATCCTTCTACCACCTCTACCCTGTAGACTCTCAACCCTGAACCTATCCAACCACCTACCTTCTCTGCTCCTTCACCCCCAACCCCCAGCCAGGTTTCTGAGTTGCTGGCAAGCCTGGGCAGCTTTCATCCTCACTCCCTGTTCTCCTCACTTTCCAAGGTTCCTACTCCACCCAATCCCTCTCGTTCAGAAAATGTCCTTCCTTCCTACTGCAGAGTTTGAAAAAGGAGGCCTCTGGGCATGAAACTCGCCCCCCCCCCCCGCCCACCACCCCACATCCCCTTGCCCTCCATTGATGGAGAGATTTATATCAGATCTAGAGTCCAGACTGCATTATTTTCTTGCTATCTCTCCAATCCCAGCTGGGGAAGCTTAAGCATCTCACTAAGCCTCAAATTCCTCATCTGTAAAATGAGAGTAAGAGGGATACTGTAAGGACTGACTAAGAAAATGAATTTGCAATGTGCCAGGCTTAGAGCCTGGGATTCAGGAAGTACTCAATAAATGTTAACTAATATTATTATTTACAATCCCTCAACTCTCTCTTTCCTTTCACAACATGAGTAGCCTACCCCTTCCATAAAACTGGCTGTCTTTGTCACCTGCCCTCACTCCCTAACGTTCCATAACTTGACTTTAGTCTGATCCACTCTACTGAAATCGATAAGGTCACCAGTGACCTCCTAACTGCCAAATCCAACAGACGCGTTTCCTATCTCACAACCTCTCTTGCGGCCTGCTGGTATAGAACACCCCTCCTTTGGAAAACCTGAGCTCCCTGGTTTCCTCCAACCCCTATGATCACTCCTTTTCAGCCTCTTCTGGCTCCCCTTTGCCTAGCTAGCTCTCACAAAACTGTAAGGCTCTGGCCCCCTTCTCACACTTGATCCATCCTCCTAGGGTATACAAGTAGATTCACATCCATACTTTCACTAATCTCAGGTATCTACCTCGTTTCCAGCCTACTGTTCTTTGCAGAGCTTCAGATCTATTGATCCAACTGCCTGTTGAATATTTCTACCTGGAAGTCCCAGAGGCATCTCAAACTCAACCCCAACTAAATGCATGAGCTACATCCTAATTCTGGTTCTCTTCCTTGAGTTTCCTTTCCTGGTAAGTAGTTCAACCAAGCAGTTCTAGCTTCTAAACTTCTCTCAAATCCTCACCCCCACTTCTACTCCCCGTACCTCACTGTAACCACCCCAGCTTTGATCCATGCCCTTTGCTTACCTGCATCCCTTCAAACCTTCTCATGAGTCACCTTGCCTCCTTCCCTACCTCTTCCAAATCCCACCCCCTCCTGCCAGAATGATCTTTCTTAAATGCAAATCTGACCATGTCCTACTCCTTTCTGCTCTAGTGAGAATGAAAGAACACTACAATTTATGCCCTCTGACCTGAGACCCCACTGGCTCTTTTGCTACTGATGGACTCAACAGAGGCTGGGAGAAGTGTCTTAGGATTAAACGAGAGCCTCGACTCCTCTCATGGGGTCTAGACCAGAACAGAGTGCAACAGTGCTAGAAGGTCCTCAGGAAGTCACTGCCTACCTCAGACTATAAATTCTCAATAAGGTTCAGAAAAGATCTCTGGAAAAGCCAAATGTATCTCTGAAACATATCTTGAAAACTGAGTTATTAATTCCATCACAGGAACATCCTAGCCCAAGTTACACCACTGCTTGCCTTACTCACTGCATAAACTCTTGATCTCCCTGCATAAACTCTGGCCCCTCTCCAAGTTTTCTCTGCACTGCATCTTTTCAAAACACAAATATGATCAAGTCATTCCTCTGATGGCATTCCACTGCCCTCAAGATAAAAGACCAAATTCCTAACATGGCCTACTCATTTTGCATGGCCCAGCCCTTGCTCACCTCTTCAGTGTCAGCCACCCTAGCCCTCCCCCTCACACTCAACTCTCCAGAAGGTCAGCTTTCTGTTATGTCTTCCAACATGCTGTTTCCTCTGCCTTGGGACCTTTGCACATGCTCCTGTCTTCTTTGGCTCAATTTCGGCCCAGCAATGTTTCAGCAGGGAAGACCTCCCCACAGATGTGCTCAGGTTATCAGAATACCCTGTATTTTTCTTTCAAGGTGCTTACCACAGCTTATAATCACAGATTTCCTCACGTATTTATTACTTAACTAAACTGTCTCTCCTTTTAGACCATAAGCTTCATGACGGTGAGAACTGTGCGTACCACCATCTTCCATGCACTACTGTAATTACTCAATAAATAAATATCTATTGCCTGAACAAACAGACATGTGCTATAAAACAACTCAACATACAAATCCACAAAGGAAAGCAAAGATAGAACTAACTTCTGAGTTAATGTTGTTAATGGTTGTTTCCTACCTATCTATCCATTTAATCACCTGTGGGCTTAAGAAAAATTAGGAGGAGGAAATTGTTAAGTTGGGAATTTTCTTGCCTTAACTTACTTGGGAAGTATGTTTTCCAACAAAGTCACACACTTGTACACAATTAATAAATGCTGACCCCACTGTTCTCGGAGACAGACACACACATCCCCAAAGATCAAATCGACAGCTCTGCAGCACCTACCTGCAGGTCTCACTGGAGACTTCTCCTGTTCGGGGAGAGGCGTGACTGGTGAGCCTGCAACCCTCTCTGGCTCAGGCTCCTCCACAGGTGCTAGCAGGGGTGCAGGGGCTTCTCTGGGGGGCGGTGATGCTGAGGGTATCGTTGCTGGCTGCTCCTCTTCCTCTTCTTCAGAGGAGGACTCAGATGATGACGACGACGAGGAGGAGGAAGATGAGGCAGTTGAGGAGCTGGACGAGCTGCTGCTCTCGGAGTCCGATGTGCTATCATTTTCACCATCTGAGTCAGCATACAGAGAACATTTGGAGGACGAATCGCTTTCCCCATCCTCGCCTGGAAATCCAGAAGGGGCAATCAGGCGAGGTGGGAAGACCCCTCACTTAGTCCAGCTGTGGGTTCATTCACTGACTGACTCACTATTATGGATATGTTAGGTGCTGTGCTAAGTGCTGGAAGTCCCACCCTCAAGGAGTTGGATAAGCACACAATTTGTTCACGGTGTGATAAACCTCAGCATGAAGGGCTGTGGGAGCACAGCAAAGGGAAGCCCTAGATTCTGCCTGGAGGATTCAGCCAGGGAAGGCAACCCTGTGAAGGAGATGTTGAAGTCAAGAAGGACAAGCAGGAGTCCACCAAGCACACATGGAGCTAAGCGGGGACGTCAAAGGGAAGGGAAGATGGCGCACTAGGAGACCGGCAAGCAGCCTGCTCTAACTACTGAAGCTTTGCCTGCAGCGGGTCTTACGGACCCTGCCCGGGAAACAGACTCTAAACACTCCCAGGCAGAATAAATTGACAACATGTTACATGCTCTATGCCTCTGGGAGATGGTAACACATTGAAAGGGCACTAAGAAATTAAGAATTCTGTAGTCTTTGAGGAACATAATTGGGTAAATTAGAATAGAAGGTGTGGTAGCCATGGAGGGGTCTGGAGAATCATGAGATGGAGCTGAACAGATAAGCTGCAGCTAGATTATAAACGGCCTAGAGTGTCAAGCTGACAAGTCACCTTGTGGAAAATGGGGAGCCAGAAAAACACTTTATGGAGAGAAGTAATGGGGTCAGGTGCGCACTTTAGGAAGAAAATTCCATAAGCAGGCTGGAAAATGGATTCAAACAGAGGGGGAAGGAGGGAAACAGAGACAGGGAGATCAGTCAAAGCTGCTGCAGACTCCAAGTGAGAAAGGCAGGAGAGCGGGAACAAAGGAGGTAACAAACTTGAGAAACACTGAGGCAGTGACACTGACAGGAATTGGTGACCAAGTGGATCAGGGCAGCGGTCAATACCTCATCGTTCTTTTTTTTTTTGAGGAAGATAAGCCCTGAGCTAACATCTGCCGCCAATCCTCCTCTTCTTGCTGAGGAAGACTGGCCCTGAGCTAACATCCGTGCCCATCTTCCTCTACTTTGTAGGTGGGACGCCCACCACAGCACGGCATGCCAAGCGGTGCCATGTCTGCACCCCGGACCCGAACCGGTGAACCCCGAGCCGTCGCAGCGGAAAGTGCGCACTTAACCTCTGTGCCACCAGGCCGGCCCCATATACCTTATCATTCTTAGCAGATGACCTTGCCCTCTGTTTTACTGAAAAGAGAGGCTTCAGATCATCATTCTCCCCATTCTGGCCTCTGCTGCAATGCACCTCTCAGAGGCACTCCTTCAAGCAAGCACTCCTCCCCAGCTCCTCCGCCCTGCCACTCTCTATCCCCATAACCTAGTGGATCTTCTACAAAGCACAAATCTCTGTCTGAAGTGCTGTTATTTGTTCACTTGTTTGTTTAGCCTCCTCCTCCTCTCCCACTGATCACAAGCTCCGCAAAAGCGGGACTCACATCTGTCTTGGTCACTGAAATGTCCCCAGTACCTGGAACAGTGCCTAGCACAGAGCAGGGGCTCAATATATGAATTTCTAAACAAATGAATGAAAAGAAAGACTGAATCATGTACCTAAGCCTCAGTGAACGTGGAAGAACAAACAGGTGTTCAACTGAAGAAGAGAATCGTGTCTGGTGATGGCTAATGCAGGGAGGGCAAGAAGGAGGCATGACTCAGTGGCTGGGCCTTAAAGGAAGAACAGCACTCAAAGGGGGAAAGGCTCAGTCTGGTAGCATCAAGGGGCAGCAGGAGAATGCAGACCCCTTATCTCGAGGGCTTGGGAAAAGAAATAAGCTCTGCTGGGTTGTCTTCAGGGGGAGCCGTGTTTCACTAGCAGAGGTAAGCAGGAAGGAGCATTCTGGGTATTGGGGTTCTTGTTTACAATGGGCCAAAGGTTCCAAAGGATGGGGCTAAAAGACAATTGCTTTGGGGGAAGACAAAGGTGGCCAATAAATCCAGCAGGAGGATTATGTGGGCTCAGGAAATGGCTAGACAGGTGGCTGAATCCCTTATTCCCCAAGCCAGAATTCTACTGTGCTCTGTCTGTGCTTACCATCAGATGCCTCTGTCTCCTTCTTTGTGGTATCCACAGCTTCCTCATGCTCTTCATCCTCCTCATCTTCCTCATCGTCCTCTTCATCCTTAAGGAAAGGGACAAATGGGAACTAACAAGAAAGGACAACTGGTTCTCCAGGAGGCACAGCTACCTGGGCTCCAAGCCAGAGAGAAGTTGGTTATAGGGAGAGGAACTCAGAAGTAGGCTCTTGGCAGGGACCGGGTGCCTTGGCCCCTCACCTTCTCTGAGGAGGACTCCTGGGATGCCTCCTCCCCCTCACTGTCCAGAGCAAAGGACTTGTGGTGCTTGCCCTGGGTCTTGCCTCGCTCTTCGTCTCGCTTTGGGGGCTTGGTCCCCGGACGTCCTGGCTCTCCAGCCTCCTTCTCTCGCTCAGGGTCTAGGCCCAGGTGAGTGGTAGTTAGGGCAATTTACCATCAACAGTAACAGTTACCATTCCCCTCCCCTGTGAAAGGAGCTTTACACACACCGTTGCCGATCTTCTGACAGTCCCACAAGACAGACCTCATTTTATAGACAAGAAGTTGAAGTTCAGCAGAGAAACACAAAAACCTCAGAGCTACTAACACTTTATACAGTTTTAAATACATCACACCCATTTTATCTTTCATCCTTTTCTGGGTCAGGTGGAAGAGGGAGCTGACTTGTATGCCTGACCCAAGAAAATAGGACTAAAGCCAATGGGTCTCCAGCGCAGCAGATCAGACTCAGTAAGGAAGTTTCCCAGCCACGTAAGCTGTCAACCAATAGCTTAGACTTAGAAAAACTGGTAGGGAGGTCGTAGGAGAGCTTAAGTATTAAATGGTAAACTTGGGTTTAACCTCGAAATTTTGTGATTCCAGATGTTCAAGTTATTATATTTTACAAGGGAAAAACTAAAATACAGAAAACTTACATCAGCACACCAAAATAAGACGCACAACTAAAATCTAGGAATAACCCTATCTGAAGCTTCTCACATCTCTCAGAACTGCTTTATTTTAACTCTGTACCCAAATTTCCACTTGTCTCCTTGCCCTTAGGACACCTTCACCCCTTCATCATCTGTGCCTCCTGCTTTCCTACTAGAATATAAGCAGACTTTCTCCTTTCTCCTTCCACCGGACCTCTCACTCACCATCTTCATCTTCCTCGGCTGGAGTGGAAGGCCGGGGCCTCTTTTCCTCACTGGCCTCTGAAATTTCCGAAGGCTCTTTTCGCTTTACCTGGGGGATGGGAAGAGACAGAGCCCATTTAGATCTCAAACACTCATCGTTCCCAACCACCCCCACCCCAAGGAAGGGGGGGGCCCCTGCCCCCACCCTCCTAGGCAAGACCACAGTTCTCAGTACCTTGAAAGATGGAAGTCGTAGGGCCCCTCGCAGCCCTGACCCAAAGGCGAAGGCCTCGATGCCCGTGGTGCCCCCACTCTTGGCCCAGTCTACGAGGGAGAGCAGGCCTGGCTCTTTGAGCTTTGTCTTCTCTTTATCCTCCTCCTTGGCTTGCTGTTTGGCTGCATTCTGGAATGGCTGCAGGCAGTAGGGGGACTCAGCCCCAGAACCTGGGTGCTCCCTCCTGCCTCCTGCCTGAGGACTACTCCCAGGCCCCAGAAATACAGAAATGCATCTACTCACTCCTCCATTTGATGCACATCTCTGTCACACCTCCCTTGCGCCAGCCCCTGTACCGGCATTTTCTCAAAAGTCTGCTCATTTAGTCCATTAACTTTATGAAGCATCTATTATTATTCCCACTCTACAAATAGAGACGCTGAAGACTAAAGCCCAGAGACATTTAAGGGCCTCTTCCACTGCAAGTAAGCAGGAGAGCCAGGACAAAGCTCTTCTGACTCTCAGGCTCATACTTTTCTACTGTTCTGTGTGACCCCAACTACTCTGTCCCACTGAGTCTCTCTCTCCTACAGTCTCTCTCTCCACTTGCCTCGATCATCTCTCTTCTCTATATTGAGCCATGTAGCCTGGAAAAATCAGATCTATTTCCTCCAATGCAGCCCCAGATCTCCCCAGTCCCCGGTACTAGCCCTCACCTTGGCCTTCTCTTCCTTGCTTTCCCACCACTGGTCAAAGGCTCCAAAGGCCACATTCTCCACCATCTTGCGGTTGAGGTCTCGCTGCATGATGCTCTTCATCTCCTGGACTAGGGTGGCCAGCACACGGCCCACAGTGCCTGCTGATGGTAGGGCTTTGCCCTCTACCAGCTCTGCTTCATCTCTGGGAGGCAGCCGGGCCTCTTCTCCCAAGACTGAGGAGGAGGGCAGGGGCTCGGCTGCCATGGGCAAAGGTAGGTGGTAGGCCTCTCGGGAGTATGCCCCTCGGCCTTCTTGCCCTTGTGTGTACAGAGCATAGGGTAAACCATAGGCTGCCTCTTGAGGGGGTGGGAATGGGAGGAAGGCCTCCCCAAAGGCCCCACCAGGGGGACCAGCTGAGGCAGCAGTCAATCCCTTGCCCTGCCTCAGCTGGTGGAGCCGAGTTAACATCTGGGTCTGCATCTGGAAGGACATGGGCATCCCTCCCCACTGAGCCCCAAGTCGATCCATGAGCTCTAGAGAGTTCACAAAGTCATAGATGTGGGGGGGTGGTGGAGGAGGCGGGGGGTACTCGGGGGGTGGTGGCCCATCAGGTCGGGGTGGGAGGAGGTAGGCAGGCTGGTGGGGAGGATAACCAAGGGGAAGGGAAGCCAGGTAGGGAGGCGGGGGAGGAGGAGGAGGGGGAGGGGGGGGAGGCTGCTGGGGTGGTGTTGGGGCCAGAGGGGGTGAGCCGCCCCTGTCATCGTCGGAGATCTCCATGTCCTCTCCAGAAGAGCATGGAGAAGCCTGTAGGGGTGCAGAGGAGGGTCACAGAAAGCTTCTGCCTGTTCCCTGGGCTTTTCCTCAAATCTCTGTTCTCTTGTCTAGTTTCCATCCCTTTCCCCCAGGCCCAATTCTGCCTCCCAGATCCCAGGCACCTCCACCGGCTCACCCCAGCCTCACCTGGTTCTGTCCGTTGGCCTTAGGAGACTCCCGGGTAGACGCTGGTTCCCCACTCCCTGTAGGTGCCACATCCTCAAAATTGGCTGGGGCTGGTGGGGGCGTGCAGGGCCCATGACCTGATCCAGAAGGCACCTCGCTCCCTGTGTCTCTAGCCCCAGGGCCTGTGGTGCTGTTCTCTTCCTCTTCCTCTGTGTCAGAGGCCAGGAAAGAAAACTTGGAGCGCTGCTCCTTCAACAACATCTCAATGCGGGAATCCAGGCTGCTGTGCTGAGCGAAGGGCACACTCTCATTGGTGGTCTCTGGGGCTGGGGAGCCGGAACGGGCCGGTGAGGCTGGGCGAGGGGAGGTCCGAGCTTCTTCTCTCTCAGGGCTGGGGCCCCCACCACCCCCGCCTCCACCAGGTTCTGGAGGCTCCGGAGGTGGAGCCTCTGAGGCAGGAGGCCGGTAGTCCTGGTCAGCGGGCCGGCTGGGCTCAGGGGGCAAGTAGGAGGTGTAGGAAGGTGGGAAGCGCTCAGCTGTATTTTCAGCAAAAGGCGCCCCAGGGGGTTCATCCCGAGTTGCCCGACGGGGTGGGTAGGAAGCATGGCGTTGGTAGCGATTCCAGCTTTCATAATACGCTGGATAGCTTGAGTCAGAACTACGAAAATGAGAGGATGAGGAAGAAGAGGACGATGAAGAGGACGAGGACAATGAGGAGGAAGAGGAGGAGGATGCGGCAGTGGCTGCAGTGGTGGCAGAGATGGCTGCAGAGGTGGTCGTAGGGGCTGAAGATGCAGAGAAATGGCGGCGGGAAAAGGAATCTTGGTAGCTGTTCTCTGACCGCCGGGGCTTGAAGGAGGTTGAAGTGGCACTAGAAAAAAAGTGCAGGAGTTAGGTGGGTTCAGCTCTGTATGACCAAACCCTAGTATCCCAGTTCTCAGTACCCAAAGCCCCTCTACAAAGGAAGATCTAAGTGCTGCTGGGTTCCTAGCTAGAGACTGAGTTGCCTGAGGACAGGGATTTGTCAGCTGAATCCACAGAGAAACTAGGACAAATTATTCCCACTTCCCTCTTAAGAGAGACTCTGGGTTTCTTCTTCCCAGTAGCGGCTCCCAGAATCTGGGAGTCCCAGAGGGTGTTTAATTTGTACCTGCTGGAGTAGGCAGAGTCCTGAGAGTAAGGGGTGCTGCCACGAGACGTGTAGGGGGTCCCTTGGGAGGACTGAGGGGTGAACTGGCCAAAGGAAGATGGGGTGTCTTGTCGGCTGCTGGAGAAGCTCGTGTCCTGGGAGCAGGGGGTACCATTGCCAGGAGTGCCGACTACAGCAGTGCCTGCTGGGTAGGCAGCCGTGTCAGAGGAGGAGCGACGGCGGGATTCAGTCTGGAGGGAGAGGATGGAGCAGGGACAAAGGAAAAGAGACCAAATATCATTTGATAACTCGCCCTTTCCCAAAACAAGAATCTCAGTTTTCTGTCTTCTGAAAGCGTTTAGGTGTCTTTTCTTGGCTCTTCCTATACTTAACAGCGAAGTCCAGAATCTCACAAAGACTGCCCCTGGCACCCAAGCACCATGCCCACATGGCTAGGGCTATGGCAACCACAAGCTTCTCACCGTCTCAGTGGCTGTACCAGAACCCTGAAACTTCTCACTCAGGGCCTTGCCCCCGGTGGGCACCGTCTGAGGGGTGTAGGAACCATTGACTATCAGTTCATAGTACTTCATTCGTTGTTGCCCTGGAGGGAGGAAAATGGGAACCAACAGTGTCAGATAGAGGAAACAACTCCTTCCTGATATGGTATTCCCACTTCTTTCTCAGGCCTCAAGTCTCCTACAATTTCTTGTAGTCTTGGGTTCAGGGATTTTAGTTCTCCTATCTCCTATCTATCTTTGGGACCTTCCACCTCATCTCTACCTAATAACTACTACAAATGACATATCATACAACACTTCACAGTTTACAAAAGCACTTCTACGTGTGTTACTATGTTGGATGATCACCAGGAGAGAGAAGCATCAGTACCCCTATTTTATAGGCTTAAAGGAAATTGACCTGCACAAAGTCACAAAGTTGGTCAGTGGCAGAAGTAGAATTCAAACCCAGGTCGTCTGATGCTAGATCCCACCATGCTCTTCATCCTATAAACTAAAGGTTGCAAAACGGCAGCCTGAGGGCTAAATCCAGCCCACAGTTGTGTTTTATTTGCCCTACAAAATCACTTACAAAGAAATTTGGGCGGGGGGGGGGGGGGTGGGGCGGGCAAATGTAACATTTAAAAACCGTGAGATTTCACACAAAATCTAGATTTTTGGCTTCAAAAAATAACAGATTATTTAGCAATATTAGCCCTCATAACCATCTGCAAATTGGCTAATGCCAACTAACAGCTGTCTCCTTTAGATGGCACTGTACTCTAGAGTATGCCACAGTCCCCATCCCTCTCTATTGCTCCTTAACACAGGAGCCGAAACTACTTCACTCATCTATACAAGGTCCCTAACTCTCAATTCAAAATTTCAAAACCCGAAAACCTCAAAACCCACTATTTTTGGGAAGTCAGTGTCAAAACTTGACCTGAATTAAGGCTACTTACTACAGTCTTTATTCATCCTACCTAGTGTGACCCTTCATTCGTTTTCTTACAAATATAGTCATGTGCTAGACTATAGGGTGCTGCTCCAACCCTGGTGGAAATAACACACAAAAAACCATATATGTACAACTATGTACCGGGGAGCTGTGGGGAGGAGGAAACACAAAATCTTTAAAAAAAAACAAAAAACAAACCCCCCACCCCATATATGTACCATAATCCCTCTATAAAATTCTGATTTCAGAAACACGCCTGCCCCCCCAGAGTTTCAGATGAGGAATCATGAACCTGATCAATTGCCTGGCCCCAACAGGCATTTACATGTATGGCCTCTGCTGAAGCCCAACTTCGGGCAGCAGGCAAGAGAGCCCTCACCTTTGATGTCAAGCTGGGCATGGATGATGTTGCCCATGACGGAGGTAAGGTGGAGGTTTTTGACTGTTTCCTTGGCTCCCCGAGTGCTGGTGAAGAGCACGCGAGCCAGGCCCAGGTGCTTGCGAGTACGGGGGTGAAGGAGGATCTCTACCTCTTCCACCTCACCATACTTTCGGCACATATCCTTCAGGAAGGTCTCCCGCACGTTGTCATTCAGCCTCGCAAAAGTCACTTCCTTCAATGGGATCTGTCCGATATAGAACTCATCTAGCTGTGGAGAGGACAGGAGTTAAGTCTGGGGTCTCCAAACTGTCCACTGTTCCTCTGCCCTTTGGGAAACTTTAGAGAGATCCATGAGGTCAAGAGAGTTGGACTGGGAAACCCAGAAGCAAGGGAACAGGGAAGGGGCCCCCAACAAGGTATACATCAGTCTTGACCCCTCTCTTCCCTGAATTCTTCTCACCACATAAGAATGGCAAGAACCAGGAAATGTACAAACTGAGGAATAAACATACACGGAAAGAACTAGTTGTAGGGAAATAACCGGCTCAGCTTTTACTAAATGATTGCCATGAACTGGGCACTAAGAATACAAAGATGGGAAAAAAGAGATTCTGGTTCAGGAAAGTACACAAGACAGACACACAATCAAACATGACACAATAAGTGTCAGCAGACGTGTAGACACGGTGTTTGGGAACCCAGAGAAGGAAACTTTTGTTCAGAGTGGAGGCAGGGAAGAATTCGTAAAGATGGTGTCATTTATACCGGGTTTTCTGGATAAACAGGAGTTCACCAAATCAACAAGGACTCATAGGGCATGAAACTATAAAACAACTTAGGATTTTCTAGAAAATTGCAAAGTGTATGGTAGGATGGAACCCTGGTGTGCAGTATCAAGGCAGGAGGCTTGGGGAGATCAATAATCACATACGTCAATGCACAAAAATGTGGACTCGGCAACAAAAGTAAAACAAGAGAATAGTAAAATCAAAAAGACAAATGACAACAGGGTGGAGCATGAAATAGAGGAAGAGAATACAGGCAAGGAAATCAGGTGAAATGTACACAAGGGTCTGCATTAAAGAAACTGAAATGGAAACAAAAAAATTAAGATATAAAGGAAATGTGTTTAGGAAAAAGAGTCAGCAGGATCTGGTGATAGATTATGTGACAGATAAAGGAGAGAAGAATCATAGGATGACTCCCAGGTTTCTAGCTTATGCAGCTGAGTAGATGGTATTGCCATTCATCAGTAAATGGAAAATGTCCTTCCATGGAGAGCAGGATTAAGGGAGTAATGATAATGTTTCAGATCTCTTGAGTTTGAACTGTCTGTGGGGCCTTCAGAAGGAGCTGTCCCTCTAACGGGCATACAAGTCTGGAGTTCAAGAGACTGATCTTGGCTGGAAACAGAGATTTGGAAGTCATCAACATTCCAGTGACAGTCGAAGTCGTCCAGGGAAAGTGTACAAAGTGAAAAGAAAGTGAAGAAACTCCGCAAATGAATTATTTTAAAAGGAAGAATAAAGAATCAGTGAAGGAAATTAAGAACCATCAGTTTTCTAGGCCCAGTCCAAGGCCTGATGATTACCCTGCCTAAACAGGGAAATGGGAACTCTCTGAGGAAACAAGATAGAGAATCAAACAGCCAAATGAGGGGTGAAGAACAGAGGACTCCAGGGATGGAATCCCTGGCCCTTTCACTCCCCTTAATTGCTGAGAAACTGGGGTATCAAACCGGAGCACTGTCACGCTACACACTGTCTAGGAGTACACAGTGATAGGTATAGCAGCTAAACCTATCTTTAGTTTATCTTTCAAGAAGTCAACACCCCTGCTTGGGACACCTCACCTAAACCTTTCCTGAAGATAAACATACCTCCTGTCCAGAACAAATCAGTCTCACAGCCTCAGAGGTGGTTAGATCTGGCTGTGGTCCTTTCATTGGAAAACTCCCTTTTATTAGGCTACGTTAAGACTAGACTACCAGCATAGATCTTCCACATCCTTCAAGGGCTACCACACCAGGAAGCTAGCAGACACATACCTTAAACTTAGGGACTGGGAGGGAAAAGTCTCTGTTTTTGGACCTGACATGGCAACGGGGGTCTTGGAGGTCTTCCACTGGTATATACTTTGAGTCCTAGGAAGGAAAGCAAAAACAGAAAGATAGCCCATAGTGAAACCCTGTTGCTGAACTCTATGAAGCCCAGTTGGAGACCCATATGCCAAAGAGCTGAGCTCTGGATGCCCATTGTAAGAAGGCAAGCTACAGATACGGGACTTCTAAGCGCTGAACAGAGGTAACAGAGGAGAATGGGGCCTGGAGCGCCCTAGATGGCAAGGAAAGGCCTAGGGCACTCACGTTGACACTGAAGTGGATTCCATCGTAACGGTACACCTTTTGAGAAGGTCTGCGCAAGGCAGGGTCCAAGGCAGGATCCACGATGAGCTTGTAGTTCCTCCACTGAAAGCTGGGGGCCTTCTGCCCATCTCCCCCACCTTCCTGATCCATCTTCGCTCATTTACACTGTCAGGAAAGAAGAATACAGAAGAGGGTTCAGGAGTTAGGCCTGACTCCCTTGTTGCCCCTCACCGACTAGCCGAGACTCAAGGTTCTCTCATCACCCCAGTTTCCACACCTCACCATGACCCGTGGCTCCCCGAGATTTTCCCCCAAGTACCCTCTTTCACCACAACACCTCATTCTCTCTCCACCTCCCAACTCTCCCCACAGGCCCCCAGGCCCACCTCGCGCCCCCTTACCTTCCCGCTCTCCCTAGCGCGCGCCCCACTTGGCCTCCGCGCAAGACCCCTCCCCCGCCCCCTTGCAGGCCCCGCCCCCTCCCGCCTCCTCACCGGCCAGCGGCCCGGGCCAAGCCCGGCTCCCGCTCCCACAGACCCCTCTCGCCCCCGCGCCCCGATCCTCTGGCCAAGAGGTGGCACCTCTTCGGGGCGTTGGAAACACCGCGAGACCGAGCCCGAGACCCGGCTTCGGCCCCGGATCCGGGCGAAGGGGTGGGGGGAACGCGCGCTGCTGCCCTCTCCTCCCGCCCCGGCGCGTTCTGCCCCCCCCATCTCCGCGCACGCGCGGCGCGGCCCCACTCACCCGCTCGTGGCGAGCGGCTCCCCCTCCCCCCACCCCGCGCGGCACCTTAGCGGCGCGAGGCGGTGGTGGCGGCAGCGGCGGCAGCGCGAGACCCGGCCCCGCAGCGGTGGCGGCGGCGGCGCCCCCCCACCACCACCTCCCCGGCGCGCGCACCAAACACCACCGCCACCTGCGCGAGGCCCAGCGGGCACAGTGTCTACATTCGCACTTTCGCCACGGGCGCTGCCGGGAGACCCACGGGGCCGAGGATATCGGCTTCGCCTCCACTGGCGCCCTATACTCGAGAGTTGCCGCCCAGGGAGCCTGGAGATTGGCCGCATTCCCCGGAGAGTAAGCTTCACCACGGCTATCCAGCTGCTCTGGACTGGGGTCCTTGACGAATCGGCGGCGACTAAAGCAGCGACTAATCCCTGAGGGAAAGGGGGCGGAGCGGAGGGGAAGAGGCCAGCCAGAGCTGGGGAGATTTGAGTGGCGCGTTGAACAGGCGCAGATTCGTCAGGCGGGCGGGGCGAATCCGTGGACAGGATGCGCGCTCCTTTGCTCGTCTTTCCTGCCCCTTCCTTGCGCGGCCAAAGGTCTAAGAGGCTGCAGATTCGCCACAGGTCCTGGCCTCAGCTGTCGCCTCCCTTTACCCGCCTTGGTGGAGTCAAGAAAATAACGCCTGGTTAGTCAAGCCCTGTTGACAGAGTTGGCCTCTTTTTCTGGATCTTTCTTACTAGCACAACTCAGAGGACTGCCCAATTCCGACCCGGGATAAATGGCTACAGCCCAAAGGTCCTCTCGGAGTCTGATGAGAATTTTCGGCGGAGTACAGAAAGCCGGAGTAATTCTGAGAAGGAGCCGGCCTGGCGAATTTGCTAATTCTTCTGCGGGCGGGGCCCAGGCGCCGCGCGCAGAGGGTGTGGTCAGCGTGCGGAGCCCAGCGTCGCGGGGGCGCTTCCTGTAGGACCCACTGAAACCGGGGCGGACTGGGAGGGGCGCCCGGGAGGTGGAAAAATACAACTAGCAGCGGTGACTCAGGTCGTTTGCCTGGTGCCGCATGTAATGCAGACAGCGTTTTCCTCCCGTTATCTCCTTTGGGCCTCTAGCTATCGAAGATGCCCATTTGACAGATGCAGAGACTGAGGCCTGCAGAGGGTGCTGCATTTTGCCCGTATTCGGCCCACCATTAGTGATTAAAGCCGAGGCTGTCCCAAAGTTCTGTGATAAACTTGATGGGGCCTAAAGACCCTTGAACGGGTCCTGTAAAAGATAATAAACTAGGTCCTACAGGAGCTAGGGTGGGCTGATCCATTCTCCAGGAATTATAGTCCCAGTGCCCGCCCTTTTCAGCCGTGAGCCCGCTATGCTTACACGGTCCAGCCAGCCCAGGCTTACACCTGGGACCCTGGGGCTGAGATCACCCTAATCCTGGGCACACTTTTTCTCCGTCTTGGAAGCAGGGTCTCCTGGTCTCTGGGTAATGGCACTCCCCGGAGGCTCCTCTGCCTGAGCTGAAGATGCCCTAGGTTCCAGACACCTCTACTTCAGCCCCTTGCTGTGTAACCTTAGGCAAGTCATTGACCTCCCAAAGCTTCAGATTCTTTCTCTGAAAATGGATGTTAATTCTTGTCACGCAGGTCTATGGTAGGCATCAGAACAATGCAGGAAAGACCCTTTAAGCCTGGCTCATGCAAATTCACCATTTTAAGTAATAGGAAAAGAAAAAAGGAGGACTTTTCCAAGATCTCACACCATAAGAACAGAATAGAGAGGCTTGGAACGCTTTAAATTTTTTAGGAAAACAAGGTTGAAAAAATAAATTTACATGGAAGCATGGGTGATGAGATCAGATTCCTTTCTCTTGTGCCAGTTGAAAGGTATTTGCTCCTTTTCTCAAATCAAACAAAGAGATTCCCCATGTGACAGTAAAGGTAGTCCACATTTTCACTGTCTAGCTGTGTGGCTTTCGGCAAAATCCTCAGCCTTCTTGGGCCTCAGCTTCCTTATCTCTGAAATGGTAATGATAAAGACTTTTCTCTTAAGGTGGTTGTTAAATATGGCAAATAAAGTAGGTAGATTAAACAAGACAACCTATGAAAAGCTCCTACTAAGTAGTAGTCACTCAAAAAGGAAACTTAAACTAAAAGAAACATACTAAATCCTCATTGGAAGAGATGAAAGACCCTGGGCTCAGGAACAAGAGTGCAAAAGCCTTTAGCCTTGGAATAACACAGTCGCCACATTCAGAAGCTACGGGCCCCTGTCAGCACTAGAAGGGAGTCATACCTGGAACCCACTCTCCCCCACCCCCAGGTACACTTGTCTCCATCTGACTCTTAGGAACAATTCACCTGACCCCAAGGAGGCCTCCCCTTCACCCCATTCAGAGCCACAGGGCCATCTGTGAAACACAATTTATTATACAAAAGAAGGTGCACCAAAAATGCAGTGTTAGAATAGTTCTGTATTCCAAGGGCTAGGGGCTGGACCTTCTCCCTTAAAACCTCCTCACCCCAACCCTTGCTAGGGAGTCAGGCTGGGCGCACAGACCCCCAGCCCTGGTCCAGGAGAGTGAGAACAAGATATAGAAGCATAAGTGTGGGTCTAGGGCAGTGGGGCAAGCACTTCAACCTCCCAAAATAGGGAGGCTCCTCCTGGACCTATGCCTGGGGTAGAAACACCCAAATCCCTCTCTACAGCAACTAAAGCAAGAGTGTAAAACCCATCAAAATCTGAGGATGGGGAAAAGCTTCCCCCAAATTCCATCCATAAAATAGATTCTACAAAAATAAAGCAAGGGTTGGCAGCCTTCTGGGGCAGCTGGGTGGGCATGTAACTCTCTGACTTCCACGTCCTGTATAGGGGCAAGTGGCTAAGGGTCAGCACCAAAGGTCTGACCAGGGTCTGCCTGCCCTCCCCTCTACCTACCTCAATAGCCTTGGACTGAGGACCTTCCACCTCCTCTCAGTCCAGATGTAGAGTAGAACTTACAAAACCCATAGGACCAACTGACAGGGAGAATCCCTGGGAATGTGGGAGCCCCAAGGCCCAGCCCAAAGGATCCTGAGGGCAGGAATCTGGTCTCTACCTGAGAGTGGCCACAGGTAGTGTCTCCAGGCAGGGGCAGAGATGGGGTCTGCAGAACCCTGAGGGAGGCAGTGTTTGCAGCTATGGCTCACACCAGCCTCACACAGCCTGCAGCTCCCCCTGCAGGCGACTCAGCTCCTCTAGCTCTTGCTTGTGGCGGTCTGTCTTGTGTGCTACCAAGGAGCGGTAGAAATGCAGGGCAAAGGTCACGAACACAAGCCCTACAGGTACCATGATTGCCGTGGAGGCCATGGCTGCTTGCCAGCCTGGTCCATGGGCCCCACCACCACCACATGCTTGCTGGGGTGGGCAGGCCTCAGGCAGCTCAACCTGTGACGGGGCTACAGAAGCAGAGGATGGCTTGGAAGCTGGACTAAGGGAATTGGTCACTGATGGCAGAGTCCCAGGCACCTGGGAGGCAGGTACCATGGGGGCTGGTGTGCCCAAGGGGGCCCCAATGGGCACAAACTTGACCCAGCCAACCAGGACAACTTCCGCAAGGAAGAGGAAAGTGCCCAAGGCAGTGGAGAAGCCCCAGGCCAGCTCCACGTAGCGGTGGAGTCGCTGGTGTGGAGACTGGTGGACAGAGTTGAGGTTGTGGATGTTGCTAACGGCTTCAATGTGGGGCAGCAGACACGTGGAGACCATGAGTGCAAAGAGGTGCACAGCTACTAGCACAGTGGTGCAGGCACTAAAGGCCACCAGCAGGCCTGGTGGGTACTCGTGGTCGCTCTCCAGTTGTACCTCCACCATGGCCACCTGTGGGGACAAGAGGGAATGGATTGAGTGCCCATAACCTCCTCAACAATACAGGGGTTTTTTTTTGCCTGTTGTTATACATCGATGTATCCCCAGGACCTAGAACAGTGCCTGGCAGAAAGAAGGCATCCAGTCTTCACTGAGTGAATGAATGGGCAGCATTGGCAAGGCTCTGTCCTGTCCTGGGCCTTGGTTTCCCCACCTGGCTATCAAGAGAGCTGGATGATATTTCTTTTTCTTTTCTTTTCTTTTTTTTTTAAAAAGATTTTGTTTTTTCCTTTTTCTCCCCAAAGCCCCCCAGTACATAATTGTATATTCTTCGTTGTGGGTCCTTCTAGTTGTGGCATGTGGGACGCTGCATCAGCGCGGTTTGATGAGCAGTGCCATGTCCGCGCCCAGGATTTGAACTGACGAAACACTGGGCCGACTGCAGCGGAGCAAGCGAACTTAACCACTTGGCCACGGGGCCAGCCCCCTTTTCTTTTTTCTTTTTAAAGATTGGCACCTAGGCTAACAACTGTTGCCAATCTTCCTTCTTTTATTTTTTTTCTGCTTTATTTCCCAAACCCCCCCCCCCCGGTACATAATTGTATATCCTAGTTGCAGGTCCCTCCAGTTGTGGGATGTGGGACACCGCCTCAACATGGCCTGAGGAGCGGTGCCATGTCCGCACCCAGGATCCAAACCCTGGGCCGCTGCAGCGGAGCGCACGAACCCAACCACTTGGCCATGGAGCCGGCCTCTTTTTTTTTTTTGAGGAAGATCAGCCATAAGCTAACATCTGCTGCCAATCCTTTTTTTTTTTTTTTTTTTGCTGAGGAAGACTGGCCCTGAGCTAACATCCATGCCCATCTTCCTCTACTTTGTATGTGGGATGCCTACCACAGCATGGCTTGCCAAGTGGTGCCATGTCCACACCTGGGATCCAAACCAGTGAACCCCAGGCCACCGAAGCAGAACGTGCACACTTAACCGCTGTGCCACCGGGCCAGCCCCTGGATGATATTTCTGACAATGTTACCTTGTTATAACACAGGGGTTAAAAAGCACAGATTCTGGTGCTGGGCTACCTGGGTTCATTCTCAGCTCTACAAGCAGTGTAATCCTAAGTGACTTAGTTCTCTCTGTACCTCAATTTCCTCATCTGAAAAATAGGGTTGATAATAGCATCTACCTGGCTTATAGGATTGTTGTGGAAATTAAATGAGATAATATACATCAAGTGATAAGAATAGTGCAAGGCACATAGTAAGCACTAGGTGTTCGCTGTTATTAATAGGATGGACACTAAAGTTCAAGGCCAGGGTTTGCACACTGGCACACCATAAACCCAAGTCAGCGTACAGACATGTTTTGCTTGGCTCATGCAGTGTGTTTAAAAAAGAATTAAGTTGCCAACTTTTAAAACTCAAGAGATTTCATATAAATATTACCATTCCCAGATCCTCTTGAAAATTTGGAAGATCTGGTGACACCAGGACCACATTCCTGCATGGCAACTATCAGCTAGAGTTGTCATGGCTGCTCCCTTTGAACAGGTCATGGGGTCTCTTGATAGCCACAGTCCCCACCCAGCCAACTCTGGCATTTGCAAACATTTGAGTTGATGATCATGTTCTAGGCTTGTATAAATTTGGACTCTAGAGCCAAGTTCAACTCCTGCCACTTACTTGCTGTGGACCCTGGAAACATGTCTTAACACCTCTGATCCTCAGTTTTCTCATCTGTAAAATGGCCATAGTAGTGGTACCTACTTCACAGGATAATAGAAAGACGATGCACATAAAAGCCCTAAGCACAGTGCCTGGTACTTAGTGACAGTTCAATCCAATTTGTTTAGTATTATTCTAACCCAAGCCAACTGGATTCCAGAATCTGGATCTTTCTCCATGCTTAGTTCTTGAAGGATCCATGAGATTTCTCTGGGGCTGGGAGAAGAAGGAAAGTGCAGAGCTTAGAGGGTGGTGGTAGGAAGACAAGGCTGAGTATTTTGGGAAATTGGGCCATGGCGGGTGTCAGCAGGTGTTTTCCACAGACAGGGATCTGGGCCAGGCCAAATCCTGGTTTCTCCCAGAGCTTGATCCAGCCTTGCACTCCCCTGGCAGGACTAGGGCCAGTCCTGCCCCCAGAACCTTCTCATCTGGCCTCTTGATCCTGCAGAGAAGGTCCTGGGCCTTAAGCCATCATCCCAGCAACCTGCAAGTCCAGCAGCAGGCCGGATTGTCCCCTTGGGAACAGGCTGGACCATGGGGTGAAATGGGGGTGGGGGACCTCCCTCAGCTAGATCCATGGGGCTGCTCCCTTCCCTCTGCAGTCTGTACAGGGGAAGGGGAGCCAACTCCCTGTCCTTAGATGACCCCAGTCGGGGTGGGCTGGCCTGTGGGTCCTGGGCACCCCCACAGAAAACCTTAGACTTAAGATGACCCTTAGGGATAGACTTTCTCTTTGTGTTCACGTACAGAGACTGTGGCACAGAGGGGCAGAGACTAACTCAAATTACCTAGTGCTATGACCTGTCTATCTCATCTGGACCCGCACCCTCACCCCCTGGGAGCTCGTTCTTGTTCCTATGAGGACCCCCCTCCAGCCCACTTTCTCCTTCTTCCTGTTATGATGGTGGGAAAACCCTAGACTAACAGTCCAGTGACCCCGGGTCCTAGTCTATTTTATATCCTTCATCTGCTGAATGCTCTTAGCAGAGCCACTGCCCCATTCTGTGCCATGATTTCCAGGCCTGTCCAAGCAACAGATAGTCTGAGGCATCTCTGATGTGTGTCTTGCTCTGACACGCTTGGATCTAGGGTTTGATGACAAGAATCACAGCTCATCCTGGGGCGGGTACTTGGCAGGCTACAGAGGGTGCACCCTCCATGATCTCACAATTTCCCACTGGCCTAAGAGGGGCTGGAGGCCTGTCCAGGGTCACACAGCTGGCCATGAGCAGGGAGGAGCCAGGGCTTGTGCCTGCTGACTCCTCCTCACCCTGTGACCTCCCTCAGTCTCACTTCCTATGACGCCTCTGCTGGGACCATTAGCTGCTTTAATCTGCCCACACCTGCAGTTTATCAGCTTAAGAATCATGTATCAGTTTCCTCATCAGTTTCTTTCCCCATCGGCTTCCTCTCTTCTCAGAGCTTCCCTGGGCTGCACTAAGCACCCTTTGTGCCTGCTGGGGACTAACTGCCCTCCTTGGGATGGGCCCACCCACCGTCAGTTGGGTACCCTTCCATCCAGCTTATCCTCTCTGATCCCCACCTCTACCTCCAGCCCTGTTTATGCAGCCCCCACCTAGCTCTGATGTCCCTTTGAACCTTTCATGGGGGCCTAGTAATCACTTCTGCCTGGACTGTGCTCCTTTTGGACCTCTTTGCCCCATCTTTGCATATTTATCCCCTGTGGTGATCTGTCTATCCTCGTAACATGACTTCTGTCTGCCATTAAACCTCTGGGACTTGCTTATCCTCCCTATGGCCCATTCTGCTAGGGACCTGCTTACATACATACATACATACAAACATACATACATACACACACACACACTCCCCTAAAAGAGACTTGTGTAGTTCCTTGGGACCTTGTTCCCCTCTTTTACCTCTTAAAACCCCATCTTTCCCTTGCCCCTGCCTCCCTTGAGTACCCGCTCACTTCGCAACGGCCCGTGCCCCCCATGTGCCTCACCCCCACCCTGTGTGCCCCTTCCCTCCCCTCACCATGGCGAAGCCCGAGAGCAGGGCAGACGTGCGGCTGGAGGCTTTGAGCTTGGCCCGGCTGAGGTAGAGGCGGCGCCAGCTGAGCGCCCGCAGCGAATGCTGACTGGCCCCCATGAGGTCCAAGTAGCCGCGGTGCACGAACTCTCGGTACGTGGCCGAGCCCGCGGGGCTCTCGGCCTCCGGGTTCAGCGGGGCCTGTTCGCCCGCGTCCCCCTCGCCGCCCTTCATCCTGGGGGCCACAGCAACAGGCGGACTGGGCGATCACGGCGGGGCCGAGTCGCCTCGGGGGCCCCAGCAGGGCCGGCCCAGGCCGGGGAAAGGCCCCATCCCCCGTCGGGGCGAGGTAGGATGCGAGCAGCGGGAGCCCAGGAAGCGGCGGCCCGCGCGGAGAAGGAAGAGCAGGCGTCTGCGGGGAACCCTACGGGACGTAGCAGTACAGAAAGACCGAAAGAGGAACTGGGGCGGAGGCGGAGCTGGGGCGGCCACATGATGGGGTGGAGCCGGGGGGACCGTCCGCAGAGATCCCGAAGGACCCTGCGACCCCAGTCCACCCAGAATCTCACCCAGGCCCAAGTCCTGCTGAGATGAACGCCCAGCCTCAGCTAGTGACTGTAAGTTCCCGGGCCCTGAACCATTCCAGGTACATCTAGACACCTCCAGATGTCCAAACTCCAAACCCCTACCTAAATAGTGAACTCAAGGAAGGTGAGCCCATCCATATTAGGGACTGCACGGGGCCCTGTCTCCTCTCAGGTCCGGAAAAGCCTAGGAAGTCCCAAACTCCCCGGATCCATCCAAACAGCCACCTCCTCCGAAACCCCCGAAGGGTGAGCGCTTTGGTCATCCCCGCCCTACCCCGACTCCCCCAAAGCCGCAGACAGACACACGAACTCGGCGGCCCAGGCTGGAAGATTTTGAGTTTTATAGCAAACCGTATTGTACAGACCCGGGGTCCAGGGGCCCAGCCCGGCTGGGTCCCCCATTTGTCCCCCGCAGGGCTGCCTCCTCCCTCTCTCCCGAGCGGCCCCATCCTCAAGCTTTTCGCGATCCCCAGGACGCCCTCCCCTCCGGCCTTTGGTCCGCCCAGTCCCTCCCCCCACCCGCGCACCTCCCTTGTTACCTGAGGTATGTGGATAGATCCCCCCCTCCCCTACGTGGTACAACCCGGCTCCCCCAGAAGGCCTGGGCTGAGGGACGGGACCGGACCCCGACTCCTCCCCCTGGCTTCCCAAGCCCCGCCCCCTCACTGGAGGAAGGGGCTGGGGAGAGCCAAGCGAGTCTGTTACTAAGTTCCCATGGCAACTAAGAGGGGCCATTTCCAGCCTTAGCACTGGCTTTGGGAGGTGTCCATTGGCTGCTAGTTCCATGGCAACCAGGAGTGGCAGTTCCCTGGGCAAATGGGGTACAAGTTTCCATGACGATGAAAGAGTGGGAAGAGCCAAGCTGAAGGAGTCCCATCTTCCCCATCACTGGGCTGGCACCCCACCCCCCACCTCAGGTCAGGAGGGGTGGGGCTGCTCAATACAGTAAAGCAAGAGAGAGCCTGGGGGTGGCGCAGTTCAAACTCGGTGCCCACCGGTCCAGTCTCAGTCCAAGGTGGTCCCATCCCCTCACACTCGGGCTCCCCCAGGTCCGAGGTTCCCCCGGTTCAAGTAACACTTCAGTACAGATGAATGTTCAAGTATTGTGCAGGGAGGCAGGTAGGGGGTTGGGGTACCCCTCACCACTCCCCTGGGCCCAGCGGGCAGGCCCACGGCCCCCACTCCTCACAATAGCTGCCATTGTCAGTGACGTTCAAGGAGTCAGAGTTGGGGGGAACTGAAATCTGGGGAGGGGGTAAGGATAGGGGTGACCCCCTGAGGGGGTACTACTGCCCCCACACCTGCTCTTGCCCCCCACCCCTCACTCAGCCCTGGCTTTCCCCTGGTTCCCCGAGTCCTCCCACCTCTGACACCTGGATCCCCAATTGCTCCTCTGGCTTCCCTTTTTGGCCCTCCCACCCCACCCCCAAACTCCAAGTATCTGGTCTTTGTTCCCTGAACCCTTGGTGGTCTGCTTTCTGCCCCCCTCCCCCAGCCCATCCTCCACCTCCCCCAGCCCCCTGGCTCCCAGTATCCTGTGTGCAGATACCCTTTCCCCATTCTCCCTCCCTCAAACTTGCACCTTAACCCCCCTCCCACCATCCCTTTGGCTCAGCACCCCCCAGTACCTCTAACACACTCCCCCCAGGGGATGGACAATGAAGCAGGTGGAAGGGGGAGGGGATGGGAAGGAGGGACCCCCAGAGATATCAGTGCAGGGGGTAGAGAGGGGGGAGGCTGGCTCGAGTCCTTGGGCAGGAATCCAAGTCATGAGGTGGGTAACCTGGCCTCCTGGCAGGGGTGAAATGAAGGCCCGAGGTCCAGGCTCCTGATGAGTCCTGGGGGAGGGCGGGGGGCGCCCAACTAGCTGTCCTTGAGAAGTAGCTTCTCTTCTGGGCAGCGGAAGGGGCCAGGGGGCCCAGCGGCTGCCAGCCGGGCACAAGCTTCAGGTGAGAGCTGGCGGCAGGAGCGCAGGTCTAGGCGGCGTAGGCGCGGGCAGCGGCGGAACAGCGGGAGGCAGTGGTCTGTGAGGCGGTGGCAACCTGGGGATGGGGCAGTGGTAGCTGAGACCAGGAAGCTGAGTAGGGGGTAGCCACTAGCCATGGGGACCAACAGGCTAGCAGATGGACAGATGGGACCATGCTTACCAGCGAGATTGAGGTGTACCAGAGTCTCACGGAGTGGGGAGGTGGGAGCCGTTAAGAGGTGGACACTGGGATCCCCAACGTGGGCGCAGTGGCTCAGGTCCAGGGCACTCAGCTGGGGTGCATGGCGCAGCAGGAGCCGCAGTGAGGCATCTGTCAGCTCCAGGCCTGCCAGGCGCAGCTCTGCTACCCCCTGCAGTCGCCCACGGCTCTCTGTTTGCCCTGGGCAGGCAGATAAGAGGTCAGTACTTCTGGATGCTCCCATCCCTGCACCTAGGCATCCAAAACAGCTGTGTCTCCACACTCATATTCCTAAGCACCTAAAACCTGCTCCTGCTATAAGGGAGCCTCAACTTGCT
The DNA here is from genome assembly GCF_041296235.1 of Equus asinus. Taxonomy (NCBI): domain Eukaryota; kingdom Metazoa; phylum Chordata; class Mammalia; order Perissodactyla; family Equidae; genus Equus; species Equus asinus. The sequence goes on from NC_091803.1 coordinate 24,699,799, forward strand.
TCACCCTCTCCCAAATACCTACACAAACCTGACTGCATCTCATGTGTCTGTTGTTCACATCACCTCCACAGAGAGGCCTCCCATGATTACTCCATTTGAAACTGTAACATTTCACGTACTCCTACCCCTTCCCTGAATTATTTTTTTCCCCTTTTCTCACCATCTGACATATATATATTTTTTCTCTCCTCCCACTAGAATGTCAGTTCCATGAAAACAATAATTTTTGTCTGTCTTGTTCTTGCTCTATCCCCAGCAACTGGGACATAGGTGCTCAATATATATATACATATTCACTCACCCAACAAATAGCATCCCTAAGCGGACTGCTATCCCAGGCTGCTCTTCCACTTCCCTCTCCTTCTATGATTAATAAAGTCACCATCTGGATCCCTTTCTCTCCATTCCCCTTGTCACCACTCTGAGCCAACACCACTCTTGCCTGAAGTCCTGCCCCAGCCTTCTCACTCACTCCAGTCTCTCCTCTCGACCTAGCATCCAAAGATAGCCATTCTCAAACGCAAGTGGGACCTCCTCTGCCAAAAACTCTCTGAGGGCACCTCAGAGAAGGTCCATCTCCTTGGTAAAACATTCCTATAAGGTCTCGTCCCTGTCTCAGCTCCCAACTCCTCTCCCTCATCCCCAAACACTTGGGCCAAACCCTGAAGGTGACCCTGCCCTGAGAGACTCTCCCTGTGGCCAGCTATACTCAATCCTCTGCTGGCCAGTGTCCCTGGCTTTCCGGTCTGAGCCGAAAGAAGAAGAAGCAGCCCTCCTCTTCTTCCATCTCCAGGGTAGAAGAGCTCCTTCCCCTTATCTGTGCACCCAAAGCACATGGTCTGCTTTTCTTTTTATCACATCTACCACATTCCTGCATTATGGTTTTTATTTTTTAACTAAGTGCCTATGGTGCACCAGCAGCCATTAATTGAGCACTCACTGTGGACCAGGCACTGGCTAAGTGGCTGCCTGCCCCTAGGCCAGTGGCTTTCAAACTAGACAGGCTCCTCTGTCGCCTGGAGGGCTGGTTAAAATGGATGGCTGGCCCCACCAGAGTTTAGGTAGTCTAAGGTGGGGCCTCAGACTTTATTTTTCTAACAAGTTCCCCAATGATGTTGAAGCTGCCAGTCCAGAGACCACACTTTAAGAACCACAGCCTTGGGAGACAAGTTTTTCTCTAATCATCATTCCTGTTTACAGATGAGAAAATTGACACTCAAATCATTAAGCATCTGTCCAGGACCACATGAGTATGAAGTAACAGAGGCAGAACACCAGGCCTGTTGACTCCAAGTCCAAACTTACCACAATGCTATCTCCACAGGCACCAGCCCTAGCCCTTAGATAAACCAGATCAGATGTCACAAAGTCATAAAACTAGCCTACACAAGTGATTTATGGAGTGTTCGTGGTGCTAAAAATTTTCTTAATGACTAATGCTACAGAAAGGACATTTTTATAAAGAAATTTAGGTATTGAGTTTTTCCCTGAAAAATCATAAGACCTAGCATCACTGGGCTACCCCTTTCACCTGACGATGATAAGCTGGAGCTAGGTTGCTAGGTGCTATTCGCTACTCCCTGATGTCCTGTGCCAAGCCCATCACTTGTTACCTGCCAGGCCTCCTCTGTGGGCACGTGACTTGGCAAGCCCTGAATTCCACCCCCTTTTGTTCCTATGAGGAGCTGAGAGCCTGGAGACAGGATCTTAGCCACAACTAAAAGCCATTAGAGGGAAGCAGAGGTTACTTCTGGCTCGGGTGGGGGAAGTGGGCATCAGTGAAGATTTCACTGAGATGGCAGCATTTCAGCTGGGCCTTCAAGGATCTAAATGTACAGACAGGTGGGAGAAGTATCTCCCAGGCAGAGAATAGGAGGGGCAAAAGCAAAGAAGTAGAAGAACTTTAAGTTTTGCTCTAGGAATGAAGCCAGGGAGCCAAGATAAGAAAAGAGGGTATAGGGGCGGGCCTGGTGGCACAGCAGTTAAGTTCGCATGTTCTGCTTCTCGGCAGCCTGGAGTTCACTGGTTCGGATCTTGGGTGAGGACATGGCACCGCTTGCTAAAAAGCCATGCTGTGGTAGGCGTCCCACGTACAAAAAAAAAAAAAAAAAAAAAAATAGAGGAAGATGGGCATGGATGTTAGCTCAGGGCCAGGCTTCCTCAGCAAAAAAAGAGGAAGATTGGCAGTAGTTAGCTCAGGGCTAATCGTCCTCAAAAAAAAAAAAAAGGGAAAGAAAAGTGGGTGTAGAGTCCCAACATGCAAAATAGGCCTTGAGGGCCTGGATGGCTCATCTTTGCAAGCTCCTGATAAAGAGGCTTAGACTGAAGAGAATTCAGGCAGGAGGAATGGGGTCAGTCTGCCAGCCAACCAACACTTTCTTAGCTCATGGAATACACTGTTCCCAGTGCCCACCCTCAGCCCACCCAAATCTTCCTGGCTCAGTCCAATTCCAGTCAGATTGGGCAGTGGGTAGGTGCTCTGGTTTGCCTTCTGCCTGTGTGACTGGCTGTCACTCAACCCCTCTGGGCCTCTAGGGCCTTGTCCAGAAAATGGCAAGACTCTTAGCTGCTTCTCTACTCTTCTTCTAATGCTGTGTGAAGCAGGGTAGGGTGGGAAGAAGGGAGCTATAAAAGAGAGCTGTGGCTAAGGCGAGCAGACAGTCCTTGCCCTCGCAGAGCTTAAGAACCTAGTGGGAGGCCGGCCCTGTGGCCGAGTGGTTAAGTTCGCACACTCCGCTTCAGCGGCTCAGGGTTTCACCGGTTCGGATGCTGGGCATGGACACGGCACTGCTCAACAAGCCATGCTAAGGCGGCATCCCACATGCCACAACTAGAAGGACCCACAACTAAAAATATACAATTATGTACCGGGGGCCTTTGGGGAGAAAAAGGAAAAATAAAATCTTAAAAAAGAAAAAAAAGAACCTAGTGGGAGGAAACAGATTTTAATCAAATCATTTCACTACCATACAGTGATATGCTGGGAGAGGACCACTCTCAAAGCTGAAGAGGGACTCTGATCTCAATGCAGGAGAGGATCATGGAGGACTTCTAGGAGGAACTGGCATTTACACTGAGGACTGAAGGATGACTATGCGTTAATTAGACAAAGGCAAAGAGGAGTGGGCAATGGCCCTGTGCTGGAGGCAACCTGGCAAGGAGGCTGAGGTGACCAAAATGCAGAAAAAGTAGAGGTCAGTGGGAGCCAGACCATGCCAGGCCTCAAAGACAAAATACTGGTCTTTATCCAAAGAGCACCGGGGAGCAACGAGAAAGAGTTTAGAGTATGTGGGTGACATGGACAGATTTGCCATTCTGGATGGTTCCCCTGGCTTTAGTGTGGTGAACAGACTAATAGGGACCAGAGAACATGCTGTGAACATCCCATCTCCTGGTTAGATGAGGAGGCCCCAGGCCTCAGTGATCCACCCCACACCTCCATGTGACCAGGCCTCAGCTCACCTGACCAGCCTCAGATCCCAGTATCCCCCTCTGCCAACATGGGCCTCATGCCCTACAAAACTGCTTATTTCTGCCTCACACTCCCTGAGAAAACTCTGCCCCTTTCAGGACTCAGTTCAAAAAGCCCTCAAGGAGGGCTTCTCTCATCCCCGCACCCTTTGACCACATCATGCCATAACCTTCCATCTCTGAGTCTTTGTCTTCTGCATGACTGGGGTTCCACCAGGGTGGGGAAAGGGGCTGATTCAGTTTGAGGTCTCTAGGGCCCTACACAGGGCCAGGCTTGGAGTATGTGTTCAATGATAAAAGCTGACTCCACCTGGCAGGGTACTGGCACCTGACTCAGCATGAAGGGGTGGCTGGTCTGACTTGGGAGATGATACCACCTCCCCCATGCAACCTTCTAAGCCAACTGGCTCCCTCTTTATGCTCTCTTGTCTCAGGCAAAACCCTTGTCCTTTTACTGTAGGGCAAGGGGTCTAGGGAGCAAATCTATTGCTCATATTTTTACTGGGTCCACACACGAATTTTAAAAGAATCTGAACAAACTGCCATCATTTAAAAACCAGGATATTTCACAGACAAATCTCTATTTCTGGGTCCTCTTGACAAATGGAACTGACTGGCCACATTGAGCCTGCATTCTTCCATGGCAATCGCCACAGCTCCCTTTGGAGGAGGCTCTCCAGTAGTGCCCACCATACCCAGCAACTTCACTAATATATATCCACCATGCCCTGGCTTCCCCCAGAATTCTCACGTCATCCTCCTCTCCTATATTGCGTTTCATTACTACCCCCTAGAGGCTTCATTCCTGTTCCCCCAGCTCCTATCACAGGGCCGAGCACACAGAAGGTAAATGAATGAATGAACATTGCCAAGCAGGGCCCTCTATCTGTCCTTTCTTTTTTTCTTTTTGAGGAAGACTGGCCCTGAGCTAACATCCATGCCCATCTTCCTCTACTTTATATGTGAGACGCCTACCACAGCAGGGCTTGCCAAGTGGTGCGTAGGTCCACACCCAGGATCTGAACTGGCGAACCTGGGGCCACCGAAGTGGAACATGTGAACTTAACCACTGTACCACCAGGCCAGCCCCCTGTTCTGTCCTTTCTTCAAATCCTTTAACATTCAGCATGAGTCAGAAGAGACCTTGGAGGCCTCATACCCCCAACCTCACCCAACCCATTCTCCAATGACCCAACAGAGGCTGCACCTGGTTTGGTGTCGGGCGGAGGCAGTAGCAGCTCGCGGAGCTGGGAGTCTTTAACATCTTCGATCCAGCGGAGGTCCAGGAGCCGCAGGGCTGGCAGTGGGGCTGAGCCCAGGGCAGAGACAGAGAGCCAGGAGCAGCCGGAGAGCACCAGCTCCTGCAGGCCTGGGGGGGTCAGGAAGCTGGTACTAGGAGGATTCTATCCCAGGTCTGTCTCCCTCCTCACCCTGTCCTGCCTCACCAGCCCGCACTACCTTGCAGTCGGTTCAGAAGCCACATGAGCTGCTTCTTAGAGACACCTGTCCAGCTGAGGTCCAGGGCTCGGGGCTGGCGACGAACCACACCACTGAGCATGGGTGGGGTCAGTGACTTCCGCCTGCTCAGGTCCATTCGAGGCCACAGACGCTTGTCGTAGCACCTACCAGCCACAAGGAGGAGACAGAGACCTCAGTCCTCAGCTCTCAGGAAGTCCACAATCCTCTCCATACTTAAGGTTCACCCTAGTTCCCTCCTGGTTCACGCAGCCAGGTAGGCAGGAAGCTCCTGGTCCCAGGCCAAAAGCACTGGGTTTGGGGCTCTATTCCATCACTAACTGGATGCGAAACCCTAGGCAAGTCCATTCCTCTCCCTGAGCGTCAGAGGCCTTGTTTATAAAATAAAGACGATCCAGAATTAGCCTGCCCCACAGGGCTGCAGTAAGATCAAATGAGGTCATTAGTTTGTGGGCCTTACAGCTTATAAAGCGTTTTGTCAAAGACACATCCTACACAGTGTATTTGATGCAACACCAAAGGGATCTGTCAGCAGCCCCTGTCCCCCATCTTGGGCTTGTCTTGAAGTTATGGTGGTCCATGCAGACTTCTCATCTCCTCACTAATCTCTGCCCTTGATCCACATCTGCCCCATCCTGATGGCCAGCTGCCCAAGGCCTTACTTACGGCCTGATTTTCTCTATTTTATTACATGTCCCTCCAGCTAGAATGTAGGCTCCACACGGGCAGTTCTGGATTTCTCCCTTCAGTATACCTAACCTACCGTGCACCTGGCACAGTGCTATCTGCTGCATGTTTGTTGAATGAATGAATGGTGCCGAGCCAGTGTGAACTACTCGAAGCTTCCACTGAGCCTCTCCCACAACACACTTCATTTATAGCTTTTCATTTATTCACTTAATCCACGTTTAAGGAACGCCTGCTAGGTCCCAGGACTTGAAGCTACAAAGACAAATGAGGCCTGAACGAAAGTTAAACAGGTTTCCTGATCCCAGCATTTGGAAAGCCTTAACTAGTCTAACATGCAGTGAACTGGAAAAGGGCTTCTCAAGCTTATTTTACCAGGGAACCCTTCCCCACCTCTCCCAAAGTCATCTATTAACACTTTGTGTACACTAAAATTCCTCGAGACTCAGTTTGAAAACTCTCCTCTACAGTAGTTCTCAACGGCATGTCAGGAAATTCCCACTGGGACAGACGGACAGCATCAGAAGCACCAAGGGTGGGAGGGGCCCAGGAAGCTGTATCTCCCCTCCCTCCACCCTCCATTCAGAAGGGCTTTCCTTTCAAGAAGCCCTTATCCCCAAACTCCACTCATTTGCTATCCACTTATCTACAGAACATGAATTTATCTTTAAATCGATCACCTCTTTGCATTTAAAACCAATATTATTTCACATAAATATGTTAACCTTAGAAATAAAAACAGTAAAAACAAACCAGGGTTATTAAATTCTAGTCAGGTGTTACTGTGGCTTTCAGTTACCACCTAAAGACTATTTTCATTAAACAGGAAGATTAAGCATTAGAGAGGTGTAAAAGATACAACAGCACCCAATGGAGAGACGCCCTTTTTAAAACTAACAGAAGGATTAAGCCATGTTTTTGTGCCACTTAAAAAACTGCCAGGCCTACTCCAGAACCCCAGGGTGACATTTTAGGAAATGCTGAAGGTACAGACACTAACGCTTCTAGCCGAACAACTCCACTCCCCTGTCCCACCTGCCACCGTCCGCCACTCAGCCCTCTTCTGGCATTCTAGCTCTCCCTCTCCTGCTTCCTTCCATTCAACCAATAAACATTTAATAACAATAAACATTGCGATCAACATTTGCAAATCTCTCCAATTCTAAAAAGGAAAAGGAAAACAACACAACTTACCCTCAACCCAGCTTCTCGGCCCTTTTCTCCTTCCACTCCGTGAAATCCTGCTCCAACCAAAACCTCTCCCTGCCCATTCTGACTCAGTCTGGAGTTCCAGCTCAACTGCCACCACCAACTTGAAGTTCTCCTGGATCTTCCATGGCTATAGGGAACCCTGCCCCCTGGGGGCACATACAGGCCCCCAATTGTTTCTGTATCACACTCCACAAGAGCTAGGCCAAACCATCTAATGCCTATAGACATACAATGCTGTCTAGTGCCAAGACATTTTGGCACACGTGCCTCTGCCAGAAATGCCAACCAACCCAGACCCTTCAGGGCTCAGCTCCAGCGCCTCTCCTTCCAGGAAGTCTTCCCTGACTTTTCTTGACTGGAGCTAATTGGTCCCTTTGCCCTTATATGACCCGGACACTGAGTTTAAACCTCAGAGTAGCAGCCAAAGTGACTGGGGGCCCTACAATACTAAGTGTCCAGCCTCTACTGGGCATGGAGCAGTCACAAAATGGGGGAGACACAGCCAGTCCACAGAAACTGAAGTGACAATGGACATGATAAGAGTCAATGAGAGGACTGGGACAGGGGAGCCTCCCAGGGAGACAATGCCTGATCTGTGACTTGAAGGAAGGCAGTAGTTATTCTGGCTACAGGTCGAGAGGAAGAGGGTGTGCCTTCCAGATGGGGAAGAACCAGTGTCCAAGCCCAGGACATAGCGAGAAAATGGAGAGCTCCGATACCTCCAGCAGCAGGAACAAAGGGCAATTCATCATCTCCAAATAATGAGAAGGATGAGGGTTAGGATGATCACAGCACCAATAACTAGTGTTTACTGAGGGCTTACTATCTGCCAGGTACAGTTCTATGCATTAAGCATTTTACCTCACAACAGCCACAGGAGGTCAATACTGTTATTATCATCTCCTTTGTACAGTTAAGGAAAATGAGGCCCAGAGAGGTTAAGAAACTTATTCAAGGTCCCACAGCTACTGAATTGTAGCAGATCCAGGGCTTAGACCAAGCTGGTTGGGACTGACAGCCTGAACTATGAGCAGAGGAGAGGCAGGGGTCAGGCTGCAGAGGAGGCCCAGGATAGGGATGCCATGTCAAGGAGGGTTGGAATGCCAGGCTGGACTGTCATAGCCACAAAGCTCAGAGGTGAAGACTGTGAGTGCCATGGGGAGCTAAACCCCAGCTCTGCTACTTCTGTGCTTAGACTGACCTTAGGAAAGTCACTTGCCCTCTCTGGGCCTCCATTTTCCAAACCATAAAATGGGGTAAAGGCACCACTTACTTCAAAGGTTTGCTGCAAAAATGAAGGGAGACAGTGCAGGGGAAGTGTTTAGGGCAGAAACTGGGGCTCTGTTCATGTCCAAACATCAAATAGCACTGTGGAAGTTCATTGTGAGGGTGACAGGGAGTCACGGACGGGTTCTTTCGAAGCTGGGGAATGACACTAAGGCAAGAGGCAGGAAGAATTCTTAAGAGGCCAAGGCATGCTGTTATCTGTGGCCGGGGCTGGATGTGCAAGTCCCCTAACCTGCTCATCTTCTCCTTGACTCCAGCCACTCCCTGACTAAGTCATCCCCTTACTAAGCCCACCTCGAAAACTCTAAACTCTAGTCCTCTTGCAGAGGCCCTCTGGGGACATAAAGATGGACCAGACCAAAGTGCTGCTAGTAAGGAGCTCATAACCTCCTAGGCTCCAAACAAAGCCAGTTTTTCTCTCTCAGCTCACCAGTGCCACCACTATCCTCCAATCTGTCCATCTCCAAGCCTTTACTCCCAACCCCAACTGTCCCTGATCCTGTGTTCCAGTCCCTTCCTTGCCACCCTCTGTCCATGTCCTCCAAAGTCCCAAACCTCTACCCTGCAACTTAACAACTCTTCCATGCTTCCTCCGCCCACCCTCTCTCCCCTCGTTCTTGGAAGATCACCTCACCTCCCAGTTCCGAGAGAAGACAGAAGCCACCAGACAGGAAAGCTTCAACTTCCTGCTCTCCCTCCAACAAATTTCTCTCCAGCTCCACCCTCACTCTCTCTTTCCACACTCCATCCTGGTTTCTTCAATTTCGTTCATTCATTCAACAAGTATTTTTTTAGTACCTACTGTTTGCCAGGCTCTATCTTAGAAACTAGAGACACACCAGAAAACAAACAGATCAAGTCCCTGCCTTGGAGCCGACATTCTCAACTCCACTTGATCTGGCTTTGGTCCCCCCTAACCAGCATGTAGCACAGCCAAGGATACCAAGGCCTCCTTGTAGCAAAATCCAATGGCCACTTCTGGTCCTTGATCTCCTATGACCTCTGACCAACATCCAACACTGTTCATCATTCACTCCTTCCTCAATCTCTCCTTTAGGACACACCTCCACCCTCGATCTCCTCCAAGTCTCTGGCTGCTCTTTCTCTAACTCACAAATCCTGACATTCTGTCTCTGCCCTCTTCTTCGAAGCTGCTACCTATAGGTTAAAAGCTCCTCAACTTGGATCTTTCTCTTGAGCGTCAGACCTGTGCATCCAGCTGCTCTCTTGCTAGCTCCTGACTGGCCCACAGGCCTTTCAGATCAGACATCAAATCTGAGTGCTTCACCTTCCCCTGGAACCTGCTCTTCCTCAGGTATTCCCGAGCCTGGGGAATGGCACTGTTACCCACCCAGGCTTGTGGACCAGAAACTCAAGAATCACCTTGCTGCCCCCATAGCCATTTAGTCACCAAATCCAAGCCATTCTGTTTCTTAAAAAGTTCTCAACCTGAGTCCCTCCTCTCCATCCCTACTTCTGCGCCCAGGCCTGACAGAGCCTCTTGTCTGGTCCACTGTGCCCCCTCAGACCCCTGCTCTGCCCTATCCTGGTCCTTCTCATCGAAACCCACCATTTTATTAACTGTTTAGTACCCTTCAGGTATGGTGCTAAGTGCTTTGCAGGAACCACCTCATTTAATCCCCACAAGGTGAGTATTAATATGAACCCTAGACTACAGATGATAAAACTGAGGCCTTGGGAGGTATAGCTATCCACCCATGGCCACACAGCCAGGAAGCACAGGAGTCACAGCTGATGAAACCCATGGGTGCCAGACTCCAGGGCCCAAGCCGGAAACCACTGTGCAGTCCAGCCTGTCTGCTTCATCCACTTCTGGTTGGAAGTCTCTCCTTGAGGCAGAAATCAGGTCCTCTTCAGTGCTGGATCCCACGTGCCAAGCACAGGGCTAGCGTTGATGAATAGGCTTCAGCAAACATTTCCTCAACTAATACATGAGGCAGGGCTGGTAATCCCCAGCAACTGCTGTAACTATTTGCTTTTATGTTGCAGGTTAACTGGGAGCTCTTCAAGGGCACAGATCTATGCTCTGAGAATATAAAAGTCTGTGCTTTCACTAAATATTTGTAACTGAGTGAATAATAATGATTATTATTAAGGCACTGAGTAGTGTCTATTTCCCAAGTACTGTCCTCAGTTCTTTACGTATGTTGTAAATGCTCTGCTTACCCTATTTTAACAGATGAAGAAACTGAGGCACAAAGAAGTTAAGAAAGTAGCCCAATGGCATACAGCCCATCAGAGGGAGAATAAGATTCAACCATAGGCAATTTACCTTGAGTGTGCACTCCCGTCCTCTTAGCTCTGTAGCTTCCAGAGACCAGAAGGCATGAACTAGCATCCCAGAATCCAAAGGAAAAGGATTCAAGTTTGAGTTGAGCCATTACCTTGCACTGTGACTTCAGGTGTCTCTTATTTCCTCACAAGGCTTTTATTATGAGGAACAAATCAGCTCACATTTGCAAAGTGCCCAATAGGATGCCTGGTCCATAGTAAGTGCCTGGGAAAGAGCCTGAATGTACTCACTTAATACAATATTTCTTGAACACCTACACTGCCCCTTGTCCAGTGCTGGGAACATGAAGATAAAACAGACACAGTATCTGCCCCAACCCCCGCAACTGATGGGAACATGAAAATGAATAAATGAATGAAGGCTTGTCCACATGCAGAAGACCTCAATGTGCTCTGTGAGGGGAACAGAGTGTTGTGGGAGTTTGATGGGGGGATTGGGGGGGAGAATGTGTCAGGCGCAGGATCAAAGAGGAAGACCAGGGGCTTGGGAGGATGCCCAACATTTCTGAATAAACAAGGTTCAGGAAGCAGTGGGGAGATGGGGGGAGGATAAGCAGAGGGTGTTGTTGGTGGCTGCAGGACATGAAGAAGTTACGAGCAGAGTCAGGAGGCCCAAGTATGGCTATGTCTGAGAGGGCAGGGGCCACCTCAGCAACGGGCTGTCTTAATGTATTAAGTAAACCCAATAAGACCGTCCCCAGGAGATGGAGTGGAAAAAGTAAATGAGATGACGCGTGCACAGCAGTTAGCACTATGCTTAGCACATACTGAACACCCTAAAATGATAGTTATTAAGAAGAAAGATTCTGGAGCCAGAGGGCCTGGGTTCAAATTCCTGGTTCTACCGCTTCCTGTCAACATGACCTTGACCTCAGCTTCATCTAGAAAAGGGAGTAACAGTACCTACCTCACAAAGTTGTTGTGAGAGTTAAATGAGCTCATAAATGGAAAGCAGCCTGTGCAGAGTACTATGAAAGTCTAACCCTAATATGTACATCCTACAGAAGCATTATCAATACAAGAACAAGGCCCAGAGAGGATCAGGGACCTGTGGCAGGCCCCAGGTGAGGAGAGTGTTGGCAGTGAACCCAGGCCTATCCAGGCCACTCACCAGCGGCTCCAAGTCCTGCAGACTCGCATGCAAATGCACAGCTCTCGGGGCCCGAGGTGCTGGAAGACACGAAGCCAGGCGGCACGGGGCAGGGGGTGGTCGGATCCAGCAGCCAGAGGCAGTGTGTCAGGCTCAGGGCTTCGAGGTGGGGGCCGTACTACATGTCGCTCCAGCTGTGGGGGCCGGGGCGGTGGGGCGGGGCCCAGGGGCCAGCTGAGGAGGGGCCCCCCACTGCCAGGGCGCACAGCCCGCCGCCCCCCGCGGTTCTCCTTCTCGCCTGAGCTGCCCCGGGCTGGCCGTCGCCCATTCCGGGCCTCGCCAGGGGCCTCATCCTCACTCAGCGATGTGCCTGACGAGTCGGAGTCTGAGTCTGAATCTGAGGACGACGAGGAGGTGTCAGGCACCCGCTCCAGCAGCTGGCACATCCGCTTGAAACGCTCTAGCTTCTCCCTCTGTGGTGATGGGGACGGCACTGCCGGGCCTTCGGCAGAAGCCAAAGGCGGCTTTGGTTTCTACAGGGAGATAGGGTGAGGCTGTTCTAGGGCCTGACACATGCTTTCCCACCCCCCTGCCCCTGCCCCTGAGGAACCACCAGGGGATAAACAGCCCAAGGGACAGTCCTGAGTTCGAGTCCTGGCTCTGCTCCTGAGTGATGTGAGCCCTCAGCCAAGTCATGTCCCTCTGGACTTCAGTTTCCTTATCTGTAACATGAAGGCACTGATTCAAAGAATTAAAAGCTTTATGGGTTTCAATAGCTTATAAATCTCCAAAGGCAATGAGGTATGGAGAAGTCAGAGATCTAATTTTGAGTCTTGGCCAATCAACTCTCTGTGTAACCTTGAGAAGCCCTTGCCTCATCATCTACAACATGGAACGCTGGACTAGACAATTCTAAGTGTCTATTCAACAGTGTGAGAGTAACAACGACCGTCTGGCCCCAGGCAGAACATCCCATACTTGCTGACTCATTACATCCTCACAATACTCTAATGTAGTGGCAACTTGGGCCACTCTTCTTAGACATGAGGAAACCAAACTTCAGATAGATTACGGAGATTGCCCAAGGTCACAAACTGACAAATGACAGAGGCAGGATTTGATGAAAATCAGGCAGACCCTTGCATTTAGTGTCAGTGCAAAGTGACATCCAAATTCTAGCTTTGTTTTGTGACCTTGGACAAGTCATTTAACCTCTCTGAGCCTCATTTTCCTCAAATCTCGCTAAGTTTTATAGTTTACAAAGCTTGATGACTTTCATTAGATTTAAACAGTTCATGGGTAAGGTAGGTAGTATCATGTCCATTGCACAGATGAGGAAACTGAGGCTCAGAGCAGCCTATGAGTTGCCAAGACCACACAGGGAGTCAGTGGTTGGCAGGGATTTGAACTCAGGTCTTTTCCCTTTAAGGTTTGGAAAGACAAGGAAAATAGGTCCAATGATACCTCAAGGGTTCTTGGGAAGTCAGGGGCTCCTGTGGCCTGGCCCCAACCCATTCTACCCAGGGTTCTAGATGCCCATGGTGGCCAAGTGGGGCTGGAGCAGGACAAGGGGAGCAGGAAAGGACAGATCTCTGTCTCTAGGGTGGAGGGTGGGGCAAGGAAAGGTGGGAGGGGGAGGGAGGAGGTCCCCGGCACACCTCCCAGTTCTCGGGAGGGAGCCCAGGGTGGCAGGACGAGAAAGCCTGGCTTGGATTCAGAACCCTGGGGGGCAGAAGGCCGGGGCCGCCTGGGTCCGATCCTCGGAGGAGGCAGGCATCTCCACCCACCTTCTTCAGGTGCCTCTCTCGGCCTCCTTTCACCTACCAGGGAGGCAAGAGGGAGATACAGGGAAAGGAAGAGACCCCATTAGTCCCTCAGTAGCCACAAAACTAAGATCCATGCCCTCCTCTTAGACTACAAATCCCAGAAGCCCCCATCTCAGGGAGAACTCTGAGCATGCTCACCTTGCAACCAGTCTTAGCTCACTGAGCATGCTCTAATCTTCTCTTTCGTCCCTATCAGGCCATTTTCCAGCTCCCCCTTCCTCCTCTGTAGCAGCTAATTTGAGCATGTTCTCTCCCTCCTTCCTAAAGCACCCAGGGCTCCCAAAGCTTCCCCACCCAGTGCCAGTTGCCCCTTACCTGTACCTCTCCTCCATACTAAACATACTCCATCCTCCCTCCAACACCTCCTGAACTACATCTCCCAACAACCCCTGGGGGAACCCAAGGAGCACTGCCTCCCAGGTCCATCCTCCCCAAAAAGGAAGAGGACTAGAACTCCCAGAATGCCTTGGGCTGCACCTAGTGAGCATGCTCCCTGGCTCACCTTTTTCCTTGGGGTGGGGGGCTCATTCCCTGCCTCCCTTTCCTTTCTTTTGGGGGGTCCAGGCACATCATCCGGGGGGGGCCCAGCAGGTAGGGGACCCTTGCGCCTGGGCGGGGGTGGTGGAAGTGGCAGCTCCTCCGTCAGCTTCCATCCACTCCCCAGGCTGGCACCCTCCTCGCCGTTGTCAGCCCTGCGGCGGCCTGGTCCCTCACCTGAATCCTGGAGAGATGTAAGTTGGGGGTGAGATCCTGCACAGCTCCCTGACCCACCGCCTACCCAGAGTCCAGCACCCTGCCCAGCTCCTACCCCTACCTTGCTGGTCCGGCCTTCCTGAGTGCAGCGAGGGCACTCCCAGCAGTTGGGGATCTCCGCATTGATGACACCCTCAGCCTTCCCCATCTGTAGGCAGTGGGCAGGGAGTGGATGTAGGATGCCAGACACAGTGTTCCCACCTCCTTGCTCTCTGACCATGTGCCCCATCCCAGACTCCAGGGTCCCCAGGGCCATCACCTTCAGGCAGCCAGGGTGGACGATCTCATTGCAGATTGTACACTCCATGAGACTCAAACCAAATTTCTCTTCTTCTCCCTCCACTGTGTCTTCCTTCCCAGCCTCCCCACACAAGAGGCACACAGCTGTGTGTGGGAGCACGGGCTGTTGGTAGAGAGGGGACATCAGAGACCCCAAAAACAAGCAACAGGAGAAGGACCCTTTCTTCTGGGGACCCTGGCCAGCTGCTAGATGAGGTTCAGAACCCATGGGCTGAGCTGGGTCAAATCCTGAATTTGCTCCTTCTTTGCAGTATGACCTTGGGCAACTGATTTCACCTCCTTAAGGCTGTTTCTCTACCTGTAAAATGGAGTGAGAAATTTTTCCCTCACGGAAATGTTCTAAGAACGAGATAACGTATGAGAGGCATTCGATACACAGTTGTCATCAACGTTGTGACTGTTGCAACTGGACCCAGGGCCTGTGTGACCCTGACTTTGTAGCTGGCTTTGAGGGAAAGAGACCACAGGCAAACATGATGGTAATATTCAAGGCTGCAGGAAATGCAGCAGCAGCTTGGGGTGACTCCAAATGTGCTCAATGGGCAGCCAGGGTTGCTCTGGACCCATAATGAACCTGGTTTTGGCAAGATCCCTGGGAACACTAACAGCAGCCTAGGACCCTAGGTCCTAGGGAAAACAGGACCAACTTCAGACAATGTGACTTTGGGGAGGACAGTGGTAATACTGAGTCATATCAGGGATGCTGAAAGTTGTGAGACAGGCTCAAGGAAAAAGCAGATGAGGAAGAAGAAACAGGAAAGGGAGGCAAGGGTTGGGGGACAAAGGAAGAGAAGAGAGGGGCTGCGGGATGAAGAAACCAACCAGGAAAGAGTGGCTGCAGGAAAAAAGGGGGGGCGGGGGGCTGCCACGCAGGAGGCAGCTGGCTCCTCATGGTTCCTGGGGAAGGGCTGCTCTCTGAGACCCTGGGAAGCTCAAAGGATGGGGAAGTCTGGGAAGAAACGTAGTGTTTCTCAGATACCTACTGCATGCTAGGCCTTGCAGCAGATACGTTTATATCCATGCTATTGTTTAATCTTTATAACTCAACAAAAGAAACCTTTTATAGAGAAGATAACTTAAGGTTCAAAGTGATTTGCTCAAGGTCACACAAAGGGTAAACATGGCCTCAAATCCAAGACCACTCTGATGGATGAGGAAGAGGCCAAAGAAGGCTAAGACTTATTCACAGGGGCCAGCTCCAGGGGTGGGTCCCTGTGCACAGATACCGCTGGGGAGGGGTATAAGAGGGACAGAGCTTTTTATGGGTCTGTGCCTCTGAAAGTGGGAAAAGTATGAAGGTAGGGACTGGGCCAGATTCTTCTGTGCACCCTAACATTACCTGCACCTTGGAGCTGAGAACAAAAATGGTCCTGGTGGACATCTGAACAAACCAGTGAATGAATGAGTGAACATACAGCAACTCTACAGTACACTCTAGGAAGCAGCCACCAGCCATCCCAGAAAGGCACTTGGGCAGCTGGGGAAGGGCCCCCAGAGCCCCAAGGGTGCCCGATGGAGTGGGGACAGAACTCACGGCAGTGCACTGCCGGAGCAGGCACGACTGCTTCATGCGCCCAGGCCCCCCGAACTTCTTCATGTCTCGGCAGAAGTGGCAGTCCCCGCACTCAGTTCGCACACAGGCCCGGCAGCGACGGCAGCGGGTTCGGCGTCGGCGCGCTCCGGCCCCCGGTCCCCGGCTGCTCGACGACATTGGGGGCGTCAGCAACGCCGAGGGCTGTGGGTGAATGGCGGCAGTGTCAGGAGGGCCAACCGGGGCCCTGGCCTGGGAGGCTCCTGGCAGCTTCCCCAACTCCTAGGCAGCCAGAGCTTGCCCTCCTACCCAGGGAGACAAGGAATAAGGAGGTCATCCCTCTGCTGGGGGGGTGGGGGGAGGCCACTCCCTCTGCTCAAGGTCTCCCTCTCAAGCAGTGAACCTGGCTCCTCTGGGAGCCTGGGAACTAGCTTCCCGACCTCACTCCTCCTCTAACCCTTCCTCAGTGCCCCCTTACCTAGCCCAGGGAAGACAAAGGGGTCACTGGGCCCTCTCCACTGACATTCCCACAGCAAAGCTCCTTGGAAAGCCAAGGGTTCCTTGTCTGTGAAGTTACCTTAGAGAGTCCCGACTCTTCCCCTGTTCTCCAAATGTACTACACCCCATGCTCTTCCCAAACTAAAACTCCCCAGGTTTACCTCCAAGACACCCACAGATTCCTGGGCAGAAGCTCCAGACCTTTCTTGTTCCCTTCTTTCTCTCTCTCACACTACTACCACCCAATCTCTCTTCCCCAAAACCTAGATATCCTCACCAGATCCAACGGGATCCTTGGCCCCCCAACATCCCTAAAGACTCACTGTGCTGCCCAACTTCCCAGGGCTCTGGGATGCCCCTGAGATGTTGCTTCAGAGTCCCTCCTCTGCCCAAGATCTCAACTCCTCTGCTCCCCACAGAGCTCCCTCTCCAAGCACCCTCCTCTTGGAGCTCTCAGGTAAACCTCAGCAATCTCCCAGATTCCCTGGGATTCTAGAATTCAGCCTTACCTCTCTACAGAACTCAGGATGGGCTCAGTCCTACATGTGCCCCTCTGGCCCCCACTAGCTTCCCAGGCTGCTTTCCAACCCCAACTGTCTAGAGTCCCTTGGGCTCCCCTTCCCATGGAAACCAGATCCTCCAAAATCCCATATGGACTCAGCAGGCCTGGAGGGTCTCTTAAAGGCCAGAGTCTTACCCCAGCTTCCCCCTTTCCACGGACTTCCAGACCCATCCATGGGTGGAAGGGGCCCTCCAGCGCTCCAGGGGAGGGGCCTGAAAGGCGGCGACTGCAGGAGGAGATGGGGGTCTGCAAGGGGAAGCGGGGTCTAGGAAGGAAGGCCAGTTCCCCAGGGTTGAGAGGTAACAGGAAAGAGGGCTGGAGATGAGTTTGGAGCACAGAGAGGGTGAGGCTGGGGGCGGGGAAGGTAGAGAGAGGCCGGGCAGAGGATGAATGGGAGTGGGAGCTGCCCAGGTCTGGGGGTGAGAAGGAGCCGCACGAACCCACCTCACACGTGTCCCGGGAGCCATCTCTCCCTTCTCGGCAGCTCCCGGCGGGTCGGCGGCCATCAGCGGCGGGGGGGCCGGGCGGCGCGGGGCGCGGAACGCTCAGAACGCCGGGGTCCACGGCCCCCCGAGGGCGCTCGGCCCCTCCCTCCGGCGGAGGCCGGGACGGCGGCGAGTGGAGATGGGGGGCACCGGGGGGGAGGCCCTCCCACGGGCTGCGGCGCGGCCCTTCCAGGGGGAGGTCCTGCTCTGGCGGGCTCAGTCCCTCAGCCCCCCCAGACCAACGGGGGCTCCTCGGGCGCAGGATGCTCCGTTTCTACCCGGCCCCCACTCAGTCCGGGGTCCGAGTTCCAGGTCCCCTCCCCCAGCGCCCCCGGCCCTTTAACTGGCCTCTTCCCGGCCCCTACTGCCCAGGGGTCCAGGGCCAGGCCTGGGCCCCCCACCGTTTCCGGGGTTCAAGCCCCACCCACCGCCGGTTCCCGGGGAGGGGGGGGTCCCTGTAACCTGCCCCCCTCCCCTGGGCCCGCCCCTGGACTGCGGCCCCCTGCCCTACCGCTACGGGGCGAGGGGAGGGGGGTGAAGGAAGCTGCTCCGGCCCCGCCCCCCCAGCCTGTGCGCGCCCCCGCCCTCTCCCCCGTCCCCCCAGCGCGCGACCCTCCGGAGATAGAGATTTAAATAAAATTTGAATAAATCCCCTTCCTCAAGCAGGAGGTGGGAAGGAAAGGATGGAAGGGGGCAGGGAAAGGGGGAGGGGGCAATTGGGGTGCCTCAGCCCCCCTGGTCCCCTGGCCCCGCGCTGCTTCGGCCCGGGGCCCTGGCCGCCTCTCTCATCCCTCCTGAGCTCCTTCCTCCTTCCTCCTCTCTTCCCCCTCCCCTCCCTCCTCCTTCTCTCCTCCTCCTCCTCCTCCTCCTCCTTCTCCTCTTTACTCCCTCCTTCTCCCAGAGGAACCCCGCCCCCTGCCCCCTCCTTCCCCCACCACCTCCACTTTCCAGGACCAACACGCGCAGGGCACAACGGAAGTCGTAGTCTTGCGGACGCTGGCGCTACGGTGGGAATAATGGGAGGCTGGGGACAGCGGGGACTACAAGCAAGATGGCGGAGGGCGTGCCAAGCCTGGAGTCGAGGATGCTGGGAGTTATAGTTCGGTTGTCCCAAGGCTCCCCGTTACAGAGCATAGAGAAGGAGCGGGAACGATGACTACAAACAAGATGGCTTTCTCCCCCGACCTACTTCCCAGGCACTCACACGCCCTTCTGTCCACAACCCTCCGCGTGTGTGGTACCTGACGGGAGTCGCAGTACATCTGCTGCCTTCCCGCTGCCATTTCTGTTCGTCAGGAACAATGGAAAGGTGAAAAGGAACGAGGACTACAAGCAAGATGGCGGAAGAGGGGCGTACACCTGACTAGTAGTCGATCTTATGAGGTGCGATGGGAATAGTAGTTTTTTAGCCTTCCAGTGCTCCTTAAGAATGGCGGAACCAGGAGGATAAGGAGACTACCATAAAGATGGCAGGTTACCTAGCCTCTCCCCGTCGCCTCATTCTACCACCTTGGGCACCTCGCCCGCCTGTAATATCCAAATCCCCCTCCCAGTAGCGCAGAGCCTGACGGGAGTTGCAGTCTTCCCGGCTCCCCTCTGTTATCTTCAGTCTAGACAATGGAAAGGGAAAGGGGCCGGGAAGGAAAGCAGCAAAGATGCCGGCCAAAGGAAAGAAGAGACGGCGCCCTGGGACTTGTAGTCCGCGTGCTAAGGCTACTCCTTGCGGAAACGGGGGGAAGAACTACAGTAAAGATGGCGTCACATCACTTGCACTCTGCGCCAGTGCCTGCTGGGGGACGTAGTCCCTTCCTTAGCTCTACGGAGAAAGGACGTAGGCTGTTGGAATGTGCATCACCGCGGACACGCCAAATTGCGAGCCGACGGAAACAGAGAGTCTCTTTCCTCCTCTCCCCACCACCCCCTTCTGAACAACCTGCCGGGAAATGTACTCCCACACCTTCACTCGCTAGTGGAGGGGGAGAATTTATGTCTCCACTGGGGATCAGTGGAGGTGAGAGAGAGAGACGTCCGGGCGATCCAGGAATATAGAATATCCGCCTCCCCGTGTGGCGAGGACTTCATATTTCAGGGTAAGCTCTTAAAGGAAAGCAACAGTAATCAGTATTGTCGCGACAGGGGAGGCGTGGTCCTTGCCGAAAGTACCGTCACACTGATGTCTCTTGGAAAGCTTGGGCGCCACACACTCGATGCTTGTCACCCCAAACTTCAGGGAATCAGTATCTTCCAAGTCGTGAGGGCTCCAGGGAAAGGGCTCCAGAGTCATACAAAATCCCTGCCCCTCTTGGGAAGTTACCAAACCTCTATTTTCTCACCTGAAAAGTGGGGATCATGATGCCTACCTCGAAGCAGATTTGGGGAGTATTAAGACAATGTTCACGAAGGTGCCCAGCTCAGGGCCTGACACGGGCCACGTGTTGGTATTTCCTTTTTCGACGTCTCTGGCAGCCCAGCTGTTCTGGGATCCCAGGAATCCATCATGCTAGAAGCAGTTAGCTCCTGTGAGAAGAAAACTGTAGCGGGCAGTCTAACCCCATCTCTTGAGCCGCACCCCCTCCTCCTCGCCCCTCCTCATGTAGATCCTCCAGCGTCCACTACCGAGCACTGCTCCTAGGGGGCGCCCATTCTCCAGTTGACTGAGGTCCTGCCAACTGGCCAGATTTCCTCAACCTGAAGTTGTAGGCGCTGCATTGCCCAGCCTCATCTCCAGCCAGCCTTGGTGGCATCCCTGTGGACACCTCAGCTACCAGAGTAAATGGCAGCTTCCGCCCTCTGTGACTTCTTACCTGCCTTCTTGATCTTCCTCCTCTGCCTAGAAAAATACTCACTTTTGACCCCAAGGCAGCCCCTTGTTCTTCCCTCTCTCTTCTGTGTTTGAGAAGAGAGGCTTAGAGGGCCCTGCGGAAGACTTGGTGGGTGTGGTTTTTCTGTCAGGGAAGTTGCCGCAGTGGCGTGAAGTCCTAAGTTTATAGGGACTGGCCGCAGCCTGAGCTGAGGCTCCTTCTAGCTCATACTCTATCAGTCGGGAAATCCCTGGCTCCCAGAGGGTTTTCTCCTCTATGTCCTCACTGCTTTAGCTTCAGCTTGCATGATTGCTTCAGGACTTTCTCGAGAGCTGTTCCCTCTGCTTGTTATATGCCTTTCCCCTCGTCCCCAGTCCACTTCTCCGCCCAGTTAACTATTAATCCTTCAGGTCTCTGTTTAAATGCAACTGTCCCAGTGAAGTCTTCCTGTAATTCCCAGATGAGACTCATTTATTGGCTCTTCCACTGGATTGTAGGTTTTTATGAGTCCACCTCACATGTTATTAAGTGCTGTCAGCATCTCATTTGATCCTCGTAAGTATCCTATGAGGTAGAATCCCATTTTACAGATGAGGAAATGGGGGCCCAGAACAGATGAGTGGTAGAGCCAGCATTCAAACCCAAGACTCCAGAACCCATCCTCGTAGCTACTGCAACATCCACAAATTGATCAAATCCAGCCCATGTGTGTGTTTAGTTTGGCATAGCAACAACGAATTTCTCAAGCAAAAGTGGATTTCCACTTTCACCTGAAATCTAGCAACACTAAGTCTGCATTCTTTGAACAGCAGGAGCTGAGCAGTGGCTGCCCTTTTTGGATGAGACACGTACTCACCAGTCAACACAGTCTGCACCTAGTTTGCTTCAGTTCTAATGTAAGCATTGTGGACCTGACAGCATTAACTGAAACAATCAGAATAAGCCTATTGAGGGTCAAGACCATTTCCTGCACTGTGTATAGCATCTCAGTGCCAAGCGCTGTGCCTGCAACCACCTCTGGGTGGGTAGGGGGATGGCAGAGTGAGATTGCATATAAGGATATAGGGGAACTTTTACTTTTCACCTTATAACCAATCTACAGCTTGAAATTTTTACCCTGAGCAGATGCTATTTATATACTTAAAACACGAGTTGAAAATACTATAATCCAGCCATGTTGACATTAAAATATAAAGACAACAGTCAGGGAATGGCCCCGTGGCCGAGTGGTTAAGTTTGTACCCTCTGCTTCGGCGGCCCAGGGTTTCGTCGGTTCAGATCCTGGGTGCAGACATGGCACTGCTCATCAGGCCATGTGGAGGCAGCGTCCCACATGCCACAACTAGAAGGACCCACAACTAAAAATACACAACTATGTAACAGGGGGCTTTGGGGAGAAAAAGGAAAAATAAAAAAATCTTAAAAAAAAAAGACAAGAGTCAGACCTTCTCAGACGTAAGTAAACTCGGGGAATACAGCACCCATGAACCCCTTTTCACCTGTACAAAAATGATGTTCATCTCCATACTATATAAAGAACTCACACAACTGAACTACAAAAAACAAACAACCCAATCAAAAAATGGGCAAAAGATATGAACAGACATTTTTCCGAAGAAGATATACAGATGGCCAATAGGCACATGAAAAGATGCTCAACATCACTAATCATCATGGAAATATAGATCAAAACTAAACTAACGTATCACCTTATGCCCACTAGAATGGCTATAGTCACCAAGACAAAAAATAACAAGTGTTGGAGGGGGTGTGGAGAAAAGAGAACCCTCGTCCACTGCTGGTAGGAATGCAAACTGGTGCAGCCACTATGGAAAACAGTAAGGAGATTTCTCAAAAAATTAAAAATAGAAATACCATATGACCCAGCTATCGCACTACTGAGTATTTATCCAAAGCACTTGAAATCAACAATACAAAGAGACTTGTGCACCCCTATGTTCATTGCAGCATTATTCACAATAGCCAAGACATGGAAGGAACCCAAGTGCCCATGGACTGATGATTGGATAAAGAAGATGTGGTATATATATACACAATAGAATACTACTCAGCCATAAAAAAGACAAAATCATCCCATTTGCAACCACATGGATGGACCTTGAGAGTATTATGTTAAGCGAAATAAGCCAGACAGAGAAAGACAAACACTGTACGGTTTCACTCATTTGTGGAAAATAAACAAACTTATGGACCAAGAGAACAGTTTAGTGGTTACCAGGGGGATAGGGGGGTGGGGGCTGGGAACAAGGAGTGAAGGGGTACATTTATATAGTGTCTGATAAATAATGTACAACTGAAATTTCATAATGTTATAAACTATTATGACCACAATAAAAAAAGAAAGAAAGTGGACACTGGAGAAAAGAATGATGTTTGTTTTCTGTCAACTTTATGCATTTTGTTTAAGAACCTTTGGAAGGATGGCTTAAGACAACTCAGGGGTGGTGGTTTCCTTTGTGAGGGCCTGGGCCGTGGGGCTGCAGACCAGTTTCAGAAACAGGTCAGACCTTTCAGTCTCCAGTGAGGAGCTGCTGAAAAATAATGGAGGGCACCTGCCTCCCTTCAGAACTATCTGCAACCTAGGAATGAGCGTGCCGAATTCAGGGGCCAGAGAAGCCCATCTATCCTGAGGCTCCTTTTTAGCACTACGGGCTCTTCCTTCTCGATCTCTCCTGGATCCCTGTAGAGGTTCATAGCTTCTATATCAGCCAGGTAGGGTAGGTTATGCTGTAGTAACAAATAATAGTGAAGTTTTGGTGGCTTAAAACAGCAAAGGTCTGTTTCTTGCTCATGCTGCATGTCTGGTGTTGGTCAGTGGGAGAGGTCTGCTCATTCTAGTCACTCAGGGAATAAGGCCAAGGAAAGAGGCTCCATCTCAATATGGGCTTCTATGATCACCATCCAATCGTGGATGGATAGGGGGAGGAGGACTTGGTGAAACACGCACTGGCTTTTATAGCTTCTGCCCAGAAGCAACACGTGACAGTTCTGCTCACATTGCATTGAGCAGTCCATAGCCTTGAGTAACTTCAAAGCGGGCAGAAAACGGAACTCTCCACATGCCTGGAAGCAGAAGAACTGAAATACTTATGAGCAGTCCTAATGACAAGTACAGCTTCCTATGGGTCCCAGGGGAAGTTAGTGTCACCATAGAGAGGATTTTCTGGGCAAGCACCCACTACAAGACACCCACTGAATGAGCTCTTTTGTTGTCACATGGCATGGTGACATCCATATAAAGTCTGATTTACACTCAACTATGGTGGGCAAGTGAACAGAAATGCCTCTGTGAGAGGTTGATGGTCAGCCCTGGGATCAGTAATGACAAAAAGCAAGGCTCTCAAAAGGCAGTCTGGGTTTGATAGGTGAAGATCACAGAAGTGAAATGCTCAGCAGTAGGTGTGCTTTCAGGTGGCCACAGAACATTTCAGTACAGCTCATTGGCTAGTGTTCCTGGAGGGTCCTGAACCTCCTCAAATTTATCATGTAGATAATATCACGTTTCTTTTTGCGGATGTACCCTTCCATTTGGGAGCAGGATCAATGCTCTGAGTGGGTTCCTGCAGGAGGGGCTCTGGACATTGTAAAAGTTTCCCTTTGTAAGATGGCAAATTGGATGTTTTTTACCACAATTAAAACTTAAAAAAAATTTTTTTTGTTTTCCCATAAGTTACCGTGCAAACTAGGAGCCACGCAGAAGAGAGAATGGAAAGGGCATGATCCTTTCTTGAAATACCTATTTGAAAATAAAATCTAGCTAAGAGATGAGTCAAAATAAAAAAGATTGTTGGTTGCCATTGAAAATATTTAAATATCAATCTAAGACTAGACAATTAAGGAAAGCAAGGTTACAGAATAGCATATACTATGAACATTGTAAAGATTAGTAAACTAAAAATAGTAATACAACCTACAAAAGTCTGGACGTAGGAGAAGAGAGTGAGAGAAACATTAGGAATTAATTGGGAGTGGCTAATGTGGCGGAAGTTAACTAGCCACATCTACTTTTAAAACGTGATTCATAAATAATGAGTCCATCCTCCATGTTTTTCAAAATCTTTTTTCCTTAACCTTAGAGGAATCCTATAAGAAATAATGTCACTTTTAGTAAAGAAACATTTATCTGAAGTTCAACCATTCTTTCAGTTTCACTTACATTTCTTTTTCTGTTAAATTCAAATAAAGTTAAATGTAATGTTTTGTTTTAAAATAGGACATATAGTATGAATTGATTGTTATAAAATTTTTCCCATTTCTTTACCTGTGAGACGTCCAGAATGATGTTCATTAAATGTTACTACAGTAATAGCTATTTCTGGGTGGTGAAATAGGGTGGCTATTTTCTTCTTTGTTCTTTTCTGGTTTGCTTGAATTTTTATAATGGACAGATATCATTTTAACAAAAACAATAAATTAATTATTCATTTAAATGTATATTTTAAGAATGCAATTGCAGGCTTGAATAGACATTTCTCCAAAGAGGATATACAAATGGCCAATAGGTACATGAAAAGATGCTCAACATCATTAGTTACTAGGGAAATACAAATCAAAGCCGTGATGAGATACCCCTTCACACCCCTTGGGATGGCTATTATTTAAAAACAAACAAATAGAAAATAACAAGTGTTAGCAAGGATGTGGAGAAATTGGAATATTTGTGTATCACTGTTGGGAATGTGAAATAGTGCAGCCACTGTGGAAGACAATATGGCAGGTCCTCAAAAAAATTAAACATTAATTTAATGTGTAATTAATTAATTAAGCAAGCATAGAATTAAACATAGAATTGCCATCTCATCTAGCAGTCACACTTCTGTGTGTGTACCCAAAAGAAGTGAAAGCAGGGACTCTTAACAGATACTTTTATACTCATGTTCATAGCAGCATTATTCACAGTAGCCAAAAGGTGGACACAAACTAAATGTTCATGGATGAATGAATGGGTAAATAAAATGTGGTATTACATACAATGAGATCCTGTTCAGCCTAAAACGAAATGAAATTCTGATGCATGCTACAATGTGGATGAACCTTGAAACAGTATGGTAAGTGAAATAAGCCAGACACAAAAGGACAAATATGGTATGATTTCACTGATATGACGTACCTAGAGTAGTCAAATTCATAGAGACAGAAAGTGTAATGGTGGTTACCAGAGCCTGGAGCAGGAGAAATGGGGAGTTATTGTTTAATGGGTACAGAGTTTCAATTTTGGAAGATGAAAAAGTTCTGGAGAGGGATGGTGCTGATGTTTGCACAACAAAGTGAATGTACTTAATAACAAATGAACTGTACACTTAAAAATGATTAAAACAGTAAATTTTGTGTTTTTATTTTGCTACAATAAAGAATGACAAACCAAATGTACTGTAATAAGAGGAAAAAGGTAATATAATTGCAATAAGTTTTCTAGTTTAGAATGGATATGGAAGATACAGGTTTAAATTATACAGCGAACTCAGAATATTACCTGGAAATGTCGCTGATTAACTGCCCCAAGTAACTCAAAGGAGATTTCTGAAGCACTTAACCGTCTCTCCAAATTGTTTTTTTAGATATGTTAAGAGATGCAATCACCAACCACCCTGAACCAGTCTGCACCTCACTGCAAGAGCTACACCTCCACACAGACAGGCTGAGAAGTGCCCAAGAGATTACCTTTGCTTCATTTCAATGTTAAGATTCCACCCCAGGAGGAGTTTAGGCCTTATTACCATAACATGCCTTGTACGTGGAAGCATGTTTTCCAACTCCGCCTGTGTGAGCAAGTTCCCACCTCTCCCTTTTGAGTATTCATTCCCATCCGAAACAAAAGGCCCCTGCTTTCTCTTGATCCGGGAGCCATGGCTGTGGAAGAAATTATCCATTGTCTCCTTTATTTGCTGCAAATAAATTTTACTTTGTGTGACAGCTACTTCTGGTGAAGGCTTCCATTTCAACTCACTGAGAAGTGGACCCACTTTGGTTCAGTAACAGAAACTTTTCAAACATATTCCAGTCACTTTCCACTTTCTTGTAAAAATAGAATAAATAGATATAATTGTGGTTTAAAAACAAACAACTAGTATGGAATGATTTTGAGCAACATTGTTAAGTGAAAAAAGCAAGGTGCAGAACAATGCATGTGGTTTACCACTTTGTTTTAAAAAGGCAGGGGCCGGCCCCGTGGCCAAGTAGTTTGAGTTCACGTACTCCGCTTCGGCAGCCCAGGGTTTCACCAGTTCAGATCCTGGGCGCAGACATGGCACCGCTTGTCAGGCCACTCTGAGGTGGCATCCTGCATGCCACAAATAGAAGGACCCACAACTAAAATATACAACCATGTACTGGGGGGACTTGGAGAGAAAAAACAGGAAAAAAAAGTTTAAAAAGGCAAAAACCAAACATCCATATTTGATCACATATACATAAAATATCCTTGAAAGTATACAGAAGAAACAAGTAGCCGTGGTTGCCTCCAGGGAGGGGAAATGAGTGGCTGGGGAACAGAGGTGGGAGGAAACCCTTTCACTTAACAGGTGCCTTTTTGGCCCTTTTGAATATTGAACCAGACAAGTGAACTACCCATCCCAAAATGAGTGCATTACCTTCGTAAAGAATCACACATGATTATAAAGAATCAAATGATATTAAAAGCTTTCTGGAAAATTCTGATATGCACATCTCGTTGGTTGAGGACCACTACTACTAGACTGAATAAATGAGCGTTAAGCACGTCTTGTATGCCAAGCCCCATGCTAGGCAGCTATGATTCGAAATTCCTGGCCTAATCCAGAATGAAGAGGCAGCCTCAGGCCTCTGTCTATCTAAAGATGAGGGTTTGGGATTTATTCTCCCCATAATCTAGGATCTGTAAGACTGTGGCCTTCTGTACCATACTGCATCTTTCCAAAGCTCCGTGGAGAGCCCTGAACCTGCATGTAGTACCTCCACCAGCTGCTTCTGGGCTCCCTGCCTCTATCCCCTTTCTGAAATGGACCCAGTTTCCCCATCCCTCTAGGCCCAAGGCAGCCCCTAAACTCCAGCCAGTCCTTTGCAGAAACTAGGAACCCTTGAGGACTTAGATTTGCTGCTGCCCAAAGCTCTCTGTTCTACTAGAATGACCTGAATCCCACTGGCTTGTTAAGCAGGGGTCGGGGGTCAGCCACCTCGGAAGGCTGCTTCTATCATTCCTTCCTCCCTCCTCCCCTCCCTCACTTCTTCTCTGCCTTTCTTCCTTCCTCCCTTCCTTCTTCCCTTCCTTCCTTCTTTTGCTTTTTCATATTTATGGTTTTCTTTCCCCATCCAAAATGTTTATTTCTCTTGTAATTGTTCTTTTTAGCAATTAAAATATAGTCAATGTGCAACATGCAATATGCAAGCTTTAGATTTTATATATTCTTTCAACTTTCAGTGCATGATTTTTAGCTTCAATTCACTTTGATTTTTAACTATTATGGAAAATGTCAAACACATATAAAAGTAGAACAGTATTTGGCCAGCCTGGTGGCGCAGCGGTTAAGTTCATGAGCTCTTCTTCAACGGCCTGGAGTTTGCCGGCTCAGATCCCAGGCGCAGACCTACAAACTCCTTATCAAGCCATGCTGTGGCAGGCGTCCCACATACGAAATAGAGGAGGATGGGCACAGATGTTAGCTCAGGGCCAATCTTCCTCAAAAAAAAAACGTGGAACAGTATAATGCACCCCAATATCTATGTAACTGTTACCCACTTCAACATTCATCAACATATGACTAACCCCAGTTTCATCTATACCCCCATTCCTCCCCCTCCCCCATTGTATTGGTTTTTAAAAATCCCAGACATCATAACATTTCACTTATAATATTCTTTGGGATGTACCTCTAATATGTAAGGAATCTTCTTTTTTAATGTAATCACAGACATTTGGCACATCTAAATAAATAATGGTAATTCTTTAATATCATCTAATATGCAGTCCATGTTCAAATTCCCTGGATTATCTTATACATAGCTCTTTGCAGTTGGTTTAGGGAAATCAGAACTCAAAACAGGGCCACATATTGCACTCAGTTGTTGAAGTAGGCAGCTTCTGATATGGCTCCACATGACCCCTGCCCCCTGATATTCCTCTCCCCTTGATGGAGGCCAGAACAAGCAACTTGCTTCTATAATGAATAGAATCAGCAAAAGTGATGGGATGTCACTTCCAAGATAAGGCTATCAAAGACTGTGACCATCTTCCATCTTCTTAGTACTATCTCTGCCTCTTCTCAGCCTCTCAGATGAAGCAAGATGTCGTGTTGTGAACTGCCCCATGGGGAGGTGCACATGGTGAGGAGCTGAAAGCAGCCTCCAGCTAACAGCCAGGGGAGGACTCAGGCCCTCAGACCAACAGCCTTTGGGGAGCTGAATCCTACCAACGCCATGGGGAGTGAACTTGGAAGCAAATACTCCTGCCCTGAGATGACTGCAGCCCTGACCTTTATTGTAGCCTTGTGAAAGCCTCTCAGCCCAGATTCCTGACCCACAGAAACTGAAACAATAACTGATATTTTAAACCACTAGGTTGTGGGTAACTTTTTACACAGCAATGGATAATTAATCCTATCGTTATGTCTCCTGAATCTCTTTGATCTACAAAAGTTCCCCTATCTCTTGTGTTTTTTTCTTGCCAGGCCTGGTTCTGTATGGAAGACAGAGTTGTGTGTATTATTCAGTGTCCCTTAAAGTGGGACTCAGAATGCCCTGAGAGATGGGGTGGGGGTGGCCCCTATACTAAAATTGCAGATGCCTGGGCTCTTTGGGACCTATTGAATCTGAGTGGGGACCAAGAATCTGTATTTCTAAGAGCATCCCAGAGGATTCTTTTATCTGCGGAAGTCTAAAGTCAGATAGACTTGGTTTGAAGACTTGGCTTTACCACTAGTTGTGCAGTCCTGTGTGACCTCCCCTCTCTGAACCTCCGTTTTCCCAGCTATAAGATGTTTTTCATAGTATTTACTTCACAGGATGTTGTGCCTAGTGGCTCCCTTTCCCACTTTCTTGGTTCATGGCTTTGCTCTCTTTTGTGAGAAAGAAAACTATAGTCATCATGGTGTATATTACATCCTCAGTACTTATTTATCTTATAACTGGAAGTTTGTACCTTTGACCACCTCACACAATTCCCCCACTCCCCAACCCTACCTCTGGCAACTACAAATCTGGTTTATTTTTCTAGGAGTTTGGTTTTTTTGAAATTCCGGATATAAATATTTGTCTTTCTTTCTGATATATTTGTCTTCTCGTTTGTCTTGACAAATGATATTTGTCTTTCTTTGTCTGACTTATTTCATTCAGCATAATGCCCTCAAGGTCCATCCATGTTGTTGCAAATGGCAAGATTTCCCTTTTTTATGGCTGAATAGTATTTGTTTGTGTGTATATACCACATTTTCTTTATCCATTCATCTGTCATGGACACTTAGGTTGTTTCCATGTCTTGGTTATTGTAAATAATGCTGCAAGTCCAAGCTTTTAAAGTGTTCTTCTATATTTTTGCTTAGTAATTTCAGAAATCTCTTTCAATTTAAATTTTTAATCTAGCATTTTTTTTTTTAATAGTGTTAGAGGGCCAGCGCCGTGGCTGATGGTTAAGTTCACACACTCCGCTTCGGCAGCCCAGGGTTTCGCTGGTTCAGATCCTGGGCACGACATGGCACTGCTCATCAGGCCATGCTTAGCTGGCATGCCACATAGCACAGCCAGAAGGGCCTAAAACTAGAATATATGACCGTGTACCGGGGCGCTTTGGAGAGAAGAAGGGAAAAAAAAGAAGATTGGCAACGGATGTTAGCTTAGGTGCCAATCTTTAAAAGAAAAAAAGTGTTATAAAGGGATCTGCCTTAGGTCAGATTCCCAAGAAATAGCCCAAGATGGGAATTCTTCATCAAGTAACTGGAGAAATGTTCTCAGAAGAAGGAGAATGAGGTTATCAGGAGAGGGCAGTGAGGAAAAGCTGAGCAAGAATGTCCTCTTGGCTGGTGACTGGCTTTAGTTGGAGCCCAGACTGTACCACCAAGTTAGTTCCATCTGGAGGTAAGGAATCTGCTTTTTATACATACAACTATGCCAGTCTGCTACTGGCCAAGGTCTGCCAGGCGGAGGGGGGCTGGCAGGAGAGGGGTACCCCTCTCCAGAGGTGGGGGCAGCAGGGGGCTGGGTGCATTGCTGGTGAAGGGATCTGGGTGGGGCACCAACAGTGTGTGCTATAGGAAATCTGTATAGGACACCAGCTGCACGCCTTACAGGATCTAAGTTAAACTTTTCCATATAGTGTTCTAGCTGTCCCAATACCTTTTATTTTAACAGTTCATCCTTCCCTCCCTCATTTGAAATGTCACTTTTATCGCACCCTAAATTCCTATGTATACATGGGTCTATTCCCGGTCTTTCTATCCTGTTCCATTGACCTACTTATCCAGTTCTGCATCTCTCTCACACAGTGTTTAATTTAGCATGGCTTTACGGTTGTTTTTGTTATTTGGCAGGGTCTACTCATCTGATTAGACTCTGTGCATGTGTCACTTCTTTGGGAAGTTCAGTGGGAATTTAGTGTGTAATTGCCGAATGGAGGACAGCTCTGCTGGCTCTGACTCCATTTATTCCCAATTTAAAAACTGACACCCCAGACCCCCATCAGACTCTGCTCCTGGTACAGGGCTCATTACACCTCTTCCTCTGGCCCTCCTCATCAAGCCTAGGGCTGCTCAGGAAGCAAAGGCAAAGCTTGACTGGATTCTAGAGGTTGCCAAGGGCCAGGTTGGGACTGGCTAGGACAAATGGGCAGAGCACTGCTGGATCTGTGTCTCCCACTCAGTCATCACAATGTCTGCCCACATGTCCCAGGCATGGGGACAAATCGTGGTGCAGATATTGGTGCATCAGAGGAGCTACATCTGGAAATGGCAGGAAACAGCTCAGACATTGGAGCCAGTCCTGAGTTCAAAGCCCCTACAATTCATTTTCTATGTGATCTTGGCAAGTCACCAAACCTCTCTGAACTTCATCTGTAAAAGTGGAGATAATAACCATAAAACCTGTGTCCCAGGTTGTTACAAGGATTAAATGAGATAATGTCTATGTATAAAATGACTGGTAACATAATAGAGGCTAAAAAATGTGATTCTTTTCCTTCCTCTGCATCTCCTCTGTGAAATGAGGATGATGGCCCCTTGTCAGTTAACCCTGCAGGGAACCCAGAGTGACAAGGGCTGTGGAAAGGGCTCATGGACTGCAAAGTGTCAAGCCCCAGAGACTAGAGATGGTGATAAGAGTGAAGACCCCAGGATCTGGAGCCTGGGTTCAACACAGCACTGTTCTCTACTAGCTGTGTGACCCTGAACTGATCACTTAACCTTGCTATGCCTCAATTTCCTCATCGGCAAAATGGGGAAACAGTACTACCCACTCCGTGGGGTTTATGTAAAGAACACATGAGTCAATATACATAAAGAGCTTAGAACTATGCCAGGTCCCTAGTAAGTTCTCAAGAAATGTTAGTTATGATGCTGCTGATGATGATGAAGGTCGAGCTGCAAGGCTGTGTGCTCCAGGAGGGCAGGGACCTTCTTGGTCTTGTTTACCACCATCCCAGTCACTGGAATGGTGCTGTAAAGAATCATGGAATCAATGAATGGAGTGGGCTGTGCTCCTCACCCTGGCGATCCCTGCACTGGGGGCCTTTCTTCCACGTGCCTTCACTACCCCTTCAGCCTGCCACCCTCTGAAGACAAGGCACTCAGATCAGGCGCTCTTCTCAGCAGACTAGACTCCTTGGCTTGGCTTTGCAGAGCCCCCAGTTGGAACCATCATGCTCCTGCCTTCCTTCATCCAGCGCTCACTGAGGTGTCTCCTTTGTGCATGGCCTCGTGCTGGGGATGTAGAGATGACAAGTCCCTGCCTCCTGTCTGGTGGGGGAGAGAAAGCAGGAGACTGAGAATTACAATGCAGGGTGACCAGTAAATGGACAAGGGGGAGCATGGGGGCTGTGGGAGCCCAAAGGAGCCCCCTAACCCTGCTGGCAGCAGAAGAGACAGGGAAAGCTTCCTAGAGGAGGAAAAATCTGAGTGGAAGGTTAAAATACGAGAAGGATTGTGCCAGGTAGAGGAGGAGCAGGAGAGCCTTCTGTGCAGGGAGAATGACATGAGAAAGCCCTGGGGTTCAGCAGGCCTGATAAATAGGTCGGACGGCTGAGGTAGGAGGTGAGGAAAAGCAAGAAGTGGGGCGCAAGGCTGTTCAGGGACTAGGGGATTACAGGCCTCAAAGGCTGGGCTATAGAGTTAGGACTTTATCCTGAGGGCACTGGGGAGTCAAGGAAAGGTACAGGAAGGGTGGGAGGGGACAAGGCCACCCTTGTTCTTCCCTATCCTGTCACATCTCACCAACCACCAATCTCTGCTCTCTCCACTGGCCTTGTTTGTTCCTGAAAGCTGCCAAGCATGCTTCCACCTCGAGGCCTCTGTACTTAGCTTTGCCTGGAGAGGTAGGGGTGAAGACTTGCAGTCAGGGGCAGAAATGGGGTTGGGATTAATATTGGGGTCAGGGTGAGGATCTGGTTTGGAGTTCATGTTTATTTGTTCTGAATGGGCCTCGTTATGTGACCTGCTGGATGACCTTGGGGTCATGCTTGAGTGTCCTGGGGGATGGACAGGACAGACTGCTTGGGAGAGTATGTATGGCTGGTGGGGATTGGGCTCCAAGCATGGGGTCATGGGGCGTTGAGGCTTTTGCTGTTGGTTGTAAGCATTATGTACCACTGGGGCAACGCTTGAGGGGTGTAGGAGGGGCCTCATAGCAGGGATCAAGGCACCTGATGGGTGGCATCAGAGAGAGCGTGGGAGGTGGGAATTATTATCCTGGTTTCCAGATGAGGAAACAAACAGGCTCAGAGAGGTTAAGTAACCTGCCCAAGCTAGTGATGAAAAAGGGAGGATTTGCACCCAAGTCTGCTGACTCCTAAGTTGCTAGGATTCCCCAGGCATCAGATTCTGATGAGACCAAAACAGTGATGGAGACAAGTGGGCTACAAGGTAGGGCAGGACAGGGTGGCAGAGCTGATGACCTATGCCAAGACAGATGCCTTGGACAAATGGAGCTTGGCCTGGGATGGGGGCCAATTTGTCCAGCTGTGAGGGACACCTGGAGGTCCAGAGAGAGAGAAAGTGAAGCCTCTGAGAGAAGCAGGAGGTGGTGTTTCGGGTGAGGGTGAGCCTGCCCTCTCAGGTGAGGCCCTGCCCCACGTACACCATTCACCTGTGAATAGCACCAGATCAAGTATCTGCTTTCCTCTTCTCCTCCTCCCCTCCTGCCCTCCTCCTCCACTACCTTGCCTGGCCCACACCTCAGTGCACCCACTCAAAGGACCTAGTCTAATCCCCTGACATCACTGCCTGCCTAGCATTGGCTCTGTCTGGCAGCCCTGGCAGCCCCCAGCCTTGGAGACCCAATTTAGGATCCCACACCTCAGGAGCCATCTTTCCCCCCCACCTCCTTCCTCCTTCAGCTCACAGTTCAGATCGAGGACACCCCAGATCTGGTTCCAAGCTGGGGGACAGGAATCTAGGATCTGTCCTGGCCTTGCTGTGGGACTCCAGGTAAGTAGCTGCCCTCCTCTGGGCCTCAGGCTACTTATCTAAGTCTCCTCAACCCCTACCTAATCACATCAGCCTGTTTCTTCTTCTCAGCACCTTGTCCATTTAGGGAATTTTGTTTTTTACCAGTTTACATGTTTGTTATTGGTCTTCTGCACCAGACTGTGCACCCCATGAGGCAGGGACCTGGCCTAACTTATTACTCACCCTGGTGCCAGCACATGGTAGGGGCCCCACCAATATTTGCTGATTGAATGTATACACAGGTGAATGAATGAACAGATGTATCTCCTGCCCTAGCAGGAGGGGTGTGGGCCTTCTCCTTCCACCCTAGCCCTAAACTGGGGAGGAGAGTAGAGCAGTATTCCAGCTCCCAACTGGATGGAAGCAGGGTGGGGGTCTGACTGACCACTCACTGACTCAGCAGGTGGGCAGGGGCTGAGAACTGAACAGTGCTCCCTTGTGGAGAGATTGTGAAAGCCCTGGAGAGGGACTGGAACCCAACACCTGTCTCCCCATCCTCCCTCTCTGCCACAAGGCTTCTCCAGATGGGGAGGACCTCAGGTGTGTGTCTGCGTGTGATGTGCCTGGGCAGAGGGTAGCCGCTGGCCCAAGATCTCCCAGGATAGCAAAGACTGAGATGTGGCTAGATCTCAGACCTCCTGAGCCCCAGCTGCACGTGTGTCTGTGTGCACACATATGGCCGTGGTGTGGGTACACTCCATGTATGTATGTGTCTGCCTGTGCGTGCGCTTCTGGTGGGGCCTCTGGGTGTGGCCATGTGTTCACATGTCCGTGTGCATCTGTGTGGACACATGCACTGGTTCGTCTGGCTCTCCCTGTGTAACGTATGTAGGTCTGGCCGGATGTGTGTGATATGACACATGTGTAGGCATGTCCATGAGGGCACCTGCTCCACGAGGACAGGGTTTTTGTCTGACTGTTCCCTGCTCTGTCCCAGCACCTGGAACAGGGACCAGCACACAGGTGTCAATACGTACATGAATGAATGAACATATGAAAGTGTGTGCGTATGTCTGGTGTGTGCCCACGTGCCAATGCGTGTGTAGACATGCACGTGCTCCTGTGTCTAAGAGTGCACCTGGGTGTGGGTGATGTTGCTCACATGCCACCCTCCGGTCCCTTTTCCAAATTCCTTGGGAGCCAGGGCCTGATGCCTGGGTCCCTGTGGGGCAGGGCAGGGGGCCGCCTCCTTGTGGGAAACTGGATCCCAGGACGTGCAGAGCAGCAGGGAACAGGGCGGCCCCTTTGTCCCCTGATAATCCCCTCCCCGACTTTGCCACCTCCCTCCCAACAACCAGGGTTTAAGGTTGAGTTTGTCGGCTGTAAGGGACTAGGGTGTCACCTCAGTGTTCCCTTCCCTACCTGTCCCCTGCTTCCAGGGGCTTCTGCACCTGCCCTCCCCCTCCCCCAGGGTGTAACTCCTTCCCTCCCTCCTGGGCGGCCCCAGGGCTCAGCCCCAAGTATAAAGCCACCTGAGGGGTGGGAGGACAGGTGCCCCAGAACAACCCAGAGACTGCAGAAAGGAAGGAGCTGAGGAGAGAGCATGAGCTGTCCACTGGGTGAGTGAGGGGTCAGGGCACCAGGGCCTGGAGCTCAGGATGGGAGGGGTGCTGCCAGGGCCCTCTGGCCCCTCTGACTCATGTGCCCAGCTGTCTTTGTGTCTGCTGGGAACCTCCAAGTTCTTACACACAGAAGACTTCGTTCATCATTCACTCATTCATTCATTCAGTCAAGAAATATTTATTGAGTGCCTATTATGTGCTTGGTAGTATTCTAAGCATTCGGGGACACAGCAGTGAGCAAACAGACAAAAATCTATGGTCTCATGGAGATTTCATTCTGCAGACAACAATACGTGTAATAAATAAGTAAATTATAATGCCAGTGTGCCGGAAGGTGAGCACAATGATCCAAGTTTGTTGAGTGAATGAATGAATGAATGAAAGGGCCTTCACCTTCGATCTTCCCTTAAGTTCTGAACTTCTGGGAACTCAGGAATGCAGAAACGGGAACAAAGGAGGCCCTTCTG
Source organism: Equus asinus (assembly GCF_041296235.1). Taxonomy (NCBI): domain Eukaryota; kingdom Metazoa; phylum Chordata; class Mammalia; order Perissodactyla; family Equidae; genus Equus; species Equus asinus. Next base: position 24,735,763 of record NC_091803.1, read on the forward strand.
GTTTGCCTCTCATCTCCGTCACTTCCTGCTGGTGACCTGAGGTGATTCCCGTCCTCCCAGAGCCCCACACTGTTGGTGGGAACGTAAACTGGGCCTGATCTTTGAGAGGACAATTTGACAGCATTTACTCAATTTTTTTTTTTTTATTGTGGTCACAATACCTTACAACATTGTGAAATTTCAGTTGTACATTATTATTTGTCATATACCATGTAAGTGTGCCCCTTCATCCCTTGTGCCCACCCTCCACCCCCCTTCCCCCAGTAACCACTAATTTGTTCTCTTTGTCTGTAAGTTTGTTTACATTCCACATATGAGTGAAATCATACAGTGTTTGTCTTTCTCTGTCTGGCTTATTTCACTTAACATAAGCATTTATTCAAATTTAAATGAGCATTTCCTTCAATCCAGATATTCCCACTTTCAACAGTACACACAGAGCCTGGAATAAGGATGTTCATGGCAGCATTCATTCATTCAACAAATATTTATTCAGCTCTGCACTAGGTGCTAGGGAACAAGCAGTGAACGAACCAGGTGAGGTTTTCTCTTTCCTGGAGCCGACAGTCTAGGGGAGGAAACGACAACAAGCAGCGGACAAATAAATAAATGAGGTAGCTGCAAATAAAAGTTTCTGAAGACTATAAATCAGGGAGGGGAGGGGCTTTTGATATGTGGTCGGGACAGCTTATCTGAGCTAAGGCCTGAAGAACAAGGAGGAGGCAGCCTTGGGAAGGTTTGGGGGGTAGTCCCAGCAGGCCCCAGGGGGGCAAAGGCTTGAGTGGGAAGGCTGCAGAAGAGAAAGGAGGCCAGTGCTGAGAGGCCAGGCCTTGCGGGCCATCCTGAGGACTTTGGCTTTCACTCTGTGTGAGGTGGGAGCCCCAGAAGGGTCAGCACAGAGGAGGGACCTAATTGGACTCAAGAGGTTGCTGGGTGGGGGAGAGAGGTGGCAAGGGTTGAAGCAGAGACCAGAGGGGAGGCTACTGCTATAGTCCTGGTGAGAGGTGCTGGCGGCTAGGACTCAGGTGGGAGCAGTGGAAGGAGGGGAGAAGTGGTTAGATTCCGGATACATCTTTTCATCTTTTAAAACTTTTTATTGAAAAAAAAAATTTACAAATATACAGAAAAGTGCAGAAGTCATAAGCATACAATGAATTTTCACACAGTGAACATATCCTTGTCATGAGCACCCAGATCAAGAAACACAGACCTGACTGGCTACCTTTTAAGGACAGAGCCAACAGGATTTATTGCGGGGTTGAATGTGGAGAGCAAGAGAAAATGAGGCAACAAAGAGGACCCCATGGTTTTTTTTTTTTTTTAAAGATTGGCACCTGAGCTAACATCTGTTGCCAATCCCTTTTTTTCCTTTTTCTTCTTCTCCCCTAAGCCCCCCAGTACATAGTTGTATATTCTAGTTGTGAGAGCCTCTGGTTGTGCTATGTGGGACGCCACCTCAACACGGCCTGATGAGCGGTGCCATGTCCACGCCCAGGATCCGAACCAGCGAAACCGTGGGCCACTGAAGCAGAGCACGCGAACTTAACCACTCGGTCACAGGGCCAGCCCCAACCCTACGGTTTTGACCTGAGCAACAGGAAGAATAAAAGTGCTCTTATCTGAGATGGGGAAGACTTGGGGGCGGGAGGGCTGGAGGTAGAATCTAGAATTGAATATTGGGTATTTTGAGTTTCAGATGCTTGTTAATATATAAGGGAAAATGTCAAGCAGGAAGTTGAATACATGGCTCTGGAGTTCAGGGGAATGTTCTGGGATGGAAATAATCTCCTTACAGGGAGATTCTGCCCTCACTTGGATACACAAAGACTGTACCCATCTGAGGAGTTGTTACGGAGAATGAACGAATCAGCAGGCGGGGTTGGGGACTTATTGCTGAGCTCTGATTTCTTCTACCAGCTCCTCTCTGCCTACTGACCATGCTGCTGCCACCCCTCAGTCCTGGGGACCCCATCTCCCCAGCTGAGCCCATCAGTCAAGCCTACAGCCTGGCCCTTTACATGCAGAAGAATACATCAACACTGCTGCAGACTTACGTGAGTGACACTAGACATGAGCAGGGGATGAGGGGAGAGGGACACTGCCTCTTGGCCCAGACCTGGGTAGGGGAAGCAGAGCAACCCCAGAAGTCTCCTCCATGGGTCTGAAGGTACCAGGACTAGAGACATATCTACACGAATGCTGTCACTGAAGGCAGGTGACCTTGGGCAACTCATTCCTTCTTTCAATCTCAGCTTCCTCATCTGCTAAATGGGATGGTGATCCTGCCTTTTATGAACTCTCAGGACTGTTACAAGACTCAAAGGAAGCACATAGAGGGAAGGGCGTTACAGGGTCAAGTGATTATTGCTGTGTGCTTATCTGAGCTTTATGCCATGCTGGGCACTCTATTCCCATTACCTTACTGACTCCTCAAACAGTTCTGAGAGATGGAATTATAATCTATTTTACAGATAAGGAAACTGAGTCTTAAAGAGAGTGAATAATTTGCCCGAGGTCACACAGCTAATAACTGGCAGTGCCAGGATCTTAAACCAGGTCTGGGGCATTCAATGCCAATCCTCACCCCCCAACCGTCTAGAAGTTCAAGCTGGCAGCCTGTTGGCTGGGTCTGACCCACAGATGTTTTCTGTTTGGGTCATGCAGTGCTCATTCAAATTTTGAATCTTGTTTAAAACAGACACAGGAACCCTGTTGACCAAACTCCTGCCTGCCTGCCCACCCTTCATCCTAGTCCTGCCTTCTTCCCCAAGATGCATGGTCTGCCTGGCCTCTGGAGGCCCTGGAGTTTGTGGCTCTTCCACTGTACTATATTCCAGACCTATGAGAAATTACTAAAACTAGTTTCTAGTCCCATCACTGTTCCCTGGGTAGGTTTGGGCACACTGAGCCTCAGTTTCTCTTCCTGTGAAAGGGGGATGTAGGTTCATGGAGGTGAGAACTTTAATGGAGAAGGCACTCAACTAAATTTAATAATGTTAACTATTACTTACTAACGATTATAATGAAATTAACAAATATAAACTAAATGCAGTAAATAAAAAAGAAATATATAGGGTTGGAACTACATTGTCAATAATATATTTAGATTGAAAACATTATAATAAATAATTAATATAAGCATAACATTCATGATACTAATATATCAATCTATTAGTAACTAATGGTGGCTTATCGTGCCCATATTGTACATCAGGTGCTGTGCTAAGTCCTTTATATATATTACTTCTTACCGTCTTCACAATAATACTGCCACATGGGAATTGAAGCTGTGATTCAAAGTTGCACATGTACAAATTTGTACATGGAGGAAGCTAAACTGGAACCTGATAGAGCCCAGGCTCTGTGCTAGGACATCCCACCAACTCCCTGAGGGGTAATGAATGGCAACTCTCCCTGGGAAGATGCCAGTCTCATAGAAGGCAGATGTGCGCTCAGCGGGAGCCCCAGGGCACCCCTTTAGTCCCCTCACTCCTGTCTGTCTCTGTCCCTCATGCAGCTCCAGTACCAAGGCAGCCCCTTTAGTGACCCTGGCTTCTCAGCCCCTGAGCTCCAGCTCAGCAGCCTGCCTCCTGCCGCCGTCTCCTTCAAGACCTGGCATGCCCTGGATGATGCAGAGCGGCTGGGCCGGGCCCAGGGGGCCTTCCAGGCCTTGTCCCAGCACCTCCAGCTAGTGGGGGACGACCAGAGTGACCTGAACCCTGCCAGCCCTATCCTGCTGGCTCAGCTTGGGGCTGCAAGACTCAGGGCCCAAGGCCTGCTGGGAAACATGGTTGCCATCATGACTGCCCTGGGCCTGCCCATCCCCCCAGAAGAGGATACTCTCGGGCTTGTCGCCTTTGGGGCCTCAGCCTTTGAGAGGAAATGTCGAGGCTATGTAGTGACCCGGGAATATGGCCACTGGACAGACCGAGCTGTGAGAGACTTGGCTCTGCTCAAGGCCAAATATCCTGGATAGAGGAGGTGGGACTTTCTGTCAGAGGCTTCAACACTGCCCCTTTGACAATGGACTCTTTTCTGCTTCTCGACTAGAAAGGAGACACATCTCATCTAGCAGCCAGGGCTCGTGTGCCATGTATTTGGGAATATTTGCTGGGAATCAGGCCTCAGGTCCCTATTGCCTGGGCCTTCCTGCCTAGGTCACATGGTATCCCTTCCAGATCTGGGTGGGAGACTCTGTGGACATCACTTCATGGATTACCACTCCAGTGGTACTCACTGCTAACTTTCTGGGTGGGAAGAAGTGCCTCTTTGAAGAGGCTTCACTTCCCCCGGTACAGGGAGAGGACAGTGGGTCTTCTTCCTGGGCTCTCCCTGAGACCTTCCCCTTGCTGAAATTTTGGGGAGGTTGAGGGGCTGCCGTCTTGTCTCTGTCTACCTCACTTCCTGAATGCAGATATGGGCTTTCCGAGGAGACAGGCCTCCCTTCTTGGCCAGGATTCATTTCCTTCCCTCGTCTACCCCTCTGACTGCGGCCACTGTTCCAACTTCCTATCTTAAGGAGTATCACTTCCTGATCAAGGGAAGTCCTATTCTTGAAAAACTAAGAACTCACGTCACATCTGTTTCCTGCTTGGGATGCATCTACTTCCTGTTCTGGGCTGACAGATGGCATCCTTGGCCTGGGGCTCTCATGAATCTCCTATTTACACTTTCCCCCTGGTCTGGGGGGCCAGGTGTACCCTAAGGATCCTATTCTCCTCAAAGGTGTCTCCCCATTTTCAACAACTATATATACTGGTAACTTTAGTGTTCTTTTTATTTTTAAACATTTTATTTACAAAAAATTAATTTATTCTCAGAAATAAAACTCTTTTAAGGTGTTGATTTTTTTCTCTCCTCAGACCTGGCTTGGGAGAGGGGAGGTGCAGGCATAGGACATCAAAGGGGGAGGGGATCAGGGCCCTAAGGGATGGGATGGGGGAGGGGGAGGGCAGCAGGTGAAGTGACCTTGGAGGAAGGTGGCTGAAATTTGTCTGGAGTAGCCCTCCCACCACAGGGCCAGCAGGCACATCCCTGGCCGGGAAAGGACAGAGAAAAGGAGTGGCAAAGTGTCCCCTCCTTGAGATGAAGCTGAGATGTACACATGCTCACACGTGTGTGACATGTGCGGGCCAAGAGGAGACAAGAGATGGGGAAAAAGGAAAACAAAGAGGCCCCCAGGGATGAGTGAACGGGGAGACCAAGAGAGACGGGGGCAGGCCCAAGTGATGGAAAAGAGAGGGAGAAAGCAAGAAAATGATGGACATGAGAAGTCACATACAGAGATAAGAAAGTCCGCAGAGAGAAAAGGCCGAGAACATCCAAAACAAATAGAGACGAGAGACAGGGAGATGGAGACAGTCGGAGAACAGGAGAACATACAGACGCCGACAGAGATGGCCGGAGAGAGGTGACGGCGAGCTGCAGCCCCGCGACCCGAGCTCAGGCCGGGCACCCGGGCACCAGCTGGCCCAGGTCGGCCTCGGTGCGGCTCACCCAGTCGCGGTAGAGGCCGCACACGCGGAGCCCCAGCACTTTGGCCAGGAAGACGCCGGCGGCGGCGGCGGCGGCGGCGGCGGCGGCGGGCTCGGGCCGGGGCCCGCGGGTCTCGGCACCCAGCGCAGCCAGCACGGCCTCCACGGCGGCGCCCAGGGCCCGGGCCTGGCGCGCCGCGTCCTCCAGGCGCCGCAGCAGGCGCGGCGCGCGCGGGTTCAGCTCAGCCTGGCGGCGGCGCACCACATCGAGCAGCGGCGGCAGGGCGGCCAGCGCCGCCGCGTCCAGCCGCAGGCGCTCGGGCGCGGGCAGGCCCGCGTGGCCCGGGGCCGGGGCGCTCAGGCCGGCCACCGGCAGCCGCGGGGGCGAGAAGCCGGGCAGCCCGAAGGGGTCTCCCTGGTGCTGCACCTGCGGAGACACGGCAGTCAATGGGGTTCGCGGAGGCGCTACGGGCAAACTCGCCACTGCGAACTGAGCCCTCCACCCCTCTCCTGGGGCCTCAGTTTCCCATCGTTCCTCCCAACAGAGCTGCTGTGTTTGAGATAATACAAAACAACAACAAACGTGGCCTTTACACCAGTGCCTTTGTCTCCTCATCTCTAAAACGGAGGGGGACCGGCCCCGTGGCCGAGTGGTTCAAGTTCCACGCGCGGCGCTTTGGTGCTTTGGCGCGCGGGGTTCACAGGTTCGGATCCCGGTGTAGACCTACTCCACCCTCAGCCACGCTGTGGCGGTGTCCCACATACAAAGAAGAGGAAGACTGGCACAGACGTTAGCTCAGCCAATCTTCCTCTCACACACAAAATAAATAAATAAAAATAAAATGGAGATAAAAGCAGTATCAACGTCATAAGGTAGTTATGAGCTCGTTAAAATGCTTAAGGCAGGTCCTGGCCCATTGGAAGGGCACAATAAATGTTAGCTCTTTTATTAATGCTATCTTACAGATCTGGGTGCAAATCTGTCTTCACCATTTACTAGCTCTGCAGTTTTGTGCAAAACCATTTCCCTTCTCTGAGCCTCAGTCTTCTCATCTGTAAAACGGGGGAACAGCTCTCTGTCCCGTCTTCCTACCAGGGATACCCTGAGACTCACGTAAGATAGGGCAAGGACTGAGTCTGTTGCACTCCCTGCCCTCATTCTCCCTCACCTCTGCACCTGTCTGGCACACAGCAGAGACTCAATGAATAACCGTCATATGAATGAATCAATGAAAGATAAAGGTGATTTGTAAATTGTAAAAATGCCATAACAATACCATTTATCCTTTGTTAAAATTTTGCCTCTGGTTCAGGCATTGTGCTTGCTGCTTTAAACACACTACAGTAGTCCCCCCTTATGGAGGGGAGTGGTGATAATTCCAAGACCTTCAGTGGATGCCTGCAACCATGGATAGTACCCAGCTCTATATATACCATGTTTTTTCCTATACATGCATACCTATGATAAAGTTCAATTAATAAATTAGGTACAGTAAGAGACTAACAACAATAACTAATAATATAAAAACAATGTACTGTAATAAAAGTTACAATATCTTAGCAGCCTCAGCACACGATTTTTTTTCTTTCCTTATTAAGTCTATAACTTTCACCTTTTCACTTAAAGGAAATGCTTTACAGCTTCTCCTGGTCATATCCAAACGGCCAGCATCACCACTCTTGTGCTTTGGGGCTATTATTAAGTAAAACAAGGGTTACTTGAACACAAGCACTGCGATGCCTCAACAGTCAATCTGATAACTGAGACGGCTACTAAGTGACTGAGGGGTGGGTAGTGTATAGTGTATTCACAAAGATGGATGGATAAAGGGATGTTCACGTCCTGGGCTGGACAGAGCAGGAGGGCACAAGATTTCACCACACTACTCAGAGTGGTGCATGATTTAAAATTTATGAAGTGTTTTTATTTCTGGAATTTTCCATTTAATATTTTTGGACTGTGGTTGACCAAAACCACGGAAAGTGAAACCACAGATAAGGGAGGACTACCATATTCCTAATCTTCCCCAAAATGGATGTAATGATGATGAAGATTTTGTAAATGAGGATATTGGGGCTGAAGAGATAGCATGACTTGCCTCAGGTCATCCATCTAGGAAGGGGCAGAGCTGGAATTTGAACCAAAATTGGTAGGACTACAAAGCTAATTCTCTCTATTATCATACTATCCGTGTCATAATTGTTACATTATTATTTCTAATGCTATCATTACTGACCAAGGTCACAGCAAATTGGTAGGCCCACAGTCTGTCTAATTCAAAACTATACCCTCCCTCCACCACACCAGAATAATCTGGGGAAATACCTTCTTTCCTTGGGCAGGGTCCTCTGCCCAACTAAAGATGTTGACAGATCCCCCTCATCTGTAAAAGTCCCCTCTTAGGATAGAATTTTTGCCTCAGATCGAAACCCCTTCTTGCCCTGTCTGCACATCACAGGTAGAAGAGTTCACAGGTCATCTTGTTCAACTGCTTCCTTTTACAGATGGGGAGACCAAGGCCCATGGAGGTGAGGTAACAAGATCACATAGAACCTAGAACCTAGGTTTCCTGGTTTCCAGTCCAGAGTTCTCTTCACTCTCTCAGGTTCCGTCTGTCTTAAGGTACCAAGGAGGGAGCCTCCAAGCTGAGGAGAATGGAGGGGCATTTGGGGCACAGAGAGGGTCCTCCTCCAATTTGCTATGGGGCTAAGGGCAAGTTACCGATCCCTCTCCAGAGCCCCAATTTCAGCAGCTGGGAAACGGGACTGAGAAAATGGGTGGTCAAGAACCCCTGTAATCTGTACTTCCCCATTGCCCAGGCCCCTGGCACCCCTACCCCCATCCATACTCACATATTCCTGGAGCAGCTGCTCAGCATATTTGGTGAGGAGGCGGGCAAGGCTGTGTGTCTGATGGATCTTGGCCTCCAAGTGGGGAAGGGATGAGATTGAGGAGTCAGTCTGGGGGTCTTCTGGTGGGAAAAGGGGGAGGAATGAGGGCAGCCCTCCCTGACCAGTTTTTCCTTGACCACTTTTTCCAGCCTGGCTCCTCCTTCCCAAACCCAGAAGCTCTGCTTGGAATACTCCAACTTTTAGCCAGGGAGGCTCTGTACCATTCTACATGAGGGAAAATGAGGAACTAGACATTTGCCAAACGGTTGTTCTACTTGAAAAATATTTCCTGTCCCCAAACCGCTGTTGAAATCCTATTAAAGCCAAATCCAAATACTGCCTCCTCGGCGCAGACTCCAGATTCACCCTTCCCTTCAATTAACTTCTTCTTTCTACTCAAGGCCATTTGCTCATGCTTCCAAGGTTGTTCTTTTAAAGGCTGTTTTATCTGTGTGAATCTGCCTCGGCCTGGCAGCCCTTGAAGGGTAGGTCTCACCTATCTCTGAAGCTCAGTGATTATTGGTGGAGTTCAATATCATTGAAGCATAGAACTTCAAATAGGAATACGCCTTTAACCCCATTTTACAGGTTGGAAGACTGAAGTCCCATTCCCTCCCTGATGGCTCTTCTGTGCAAGGCGCCGGGCTGGGCACTGCGCAGCGTCAACGAATCAGCGACTGGCCTTCCCTAGCACAAGCTAGAAGGTGGCGTCCGGGGAGGACTACATTTCCCAAGAAGCCCAGCGCGCGCGCCCAGGGCATGCTGGGGAATGTAGTCCTGGTCGAGCAACTCCCTCCCCGCCCCCGACATGAGTTTCCCACCGCCGGTCCCTATCCTTAACAGCCTCGACTTTCGTTTCCTGTTGTCACCCACTCGCTCCTGTGGCCCAAAGACTTCCTCCCGTAACTCTACCCCTCCCTCACGGTCCCTAGCTCCGATTCTTTCCCAATACTCGGAGAGGATCCAGGCGTCCTGCCCCAGCCACGACCCCAATCCTCCCCCAGGGTGCACTCGAACCGGAGATCTAACTCCTGAGCCAAAGTCCCCCCTCTAAACTCTGGCGCTTGCCCCTTCCACAGCTCACCCGCTCGTTACCTGACACCTGGGCCCTGCTCTCCCCAACTCAGGTTGCTCCCTTCCCGGACTCGGGGGTGGCGGGGATCCAGACCCCAGCTTCCGGCCCTTATGACCCCTGCTGCACTCGGGCACTTGGCATCTGGCCCTTCAGCCCCTTACCCAGACTTCCCTCCCTCCGGCTCATGCTGGCACCTGGCTGATCCCGGTTGCCTTTACGCCCCCCTCCTCCGACGCGGGGAGAAGGGGGAAAGGGGTAGGGGCGTGGCCCGGGCGCAGCCAATCAGGGGCCAGACCCCAAACAATCCCCCTCCCCCCTGTCCCCCCCTCTTCCCCCCCCCTTCCCCCGAGACCCAGGCGGGATTCCTTGGCCCTGAGCTCATCTCCCTGCCTGCGCGGCCTAGTCCGGAAAGAGACCTGAGGGGGGCGGCAGGTTGTCTACTGGTGGAGTCGGGACCTCCAGGTTGCGGGTGCCGGGACATGGGAGGCAGCCCTGCGTCCCGCCAGGAGGAGGAGGCTCAGGCTCCGACCTGGGGCAAGGATTGGCGCCCGGGCTGCTTTTGGGAGAAAACTGAGGGGATAGGAGCGGGCAAGACAGGAGTGTGCTGGCCATTCCTCTTGGCTGGGGGAGCAGGAAGAGCGGGGTGTGAGAGAGGCCACGATGGGGGCCCTCAGGCTTGGGCCACACCTGCCCAGATATCCACCTCCTGGCCCATTTCAGATTCTTTCTGCCCTCCTTCTCATTGTCCCATCTAGGAGGAAGACAGATACACCACCTCACCTCACCTTACCAGGCCCAGTAAGAGAACCCCTCTGACACACCTGCTCCTACTGAAGGGTTAATGCATACAGACTTTCATTCTCACACAGGAACAAGCTTCAGAGACAGGTACAGGGGGTCACACCTGCACATCAACCCCACTAACCTGGTGCAGACAAACGCCAAAAGGTCTGTACACACTTATGCCCACAAATGGTTCCCAAGCACCCACTCTGTCCTGGGCTCTGGGACCCAGAGATGATCCATACTTGGTCTCTGGCCCCCTGAGGCGCTCACAGTCTGATGTGGGAGACCATAGGCAACAGTAGGTAATGGGGTTTGTGAGTGAAGGGACTGGGAAGGAGGCCTGTGTGTCTGTGAGGATATTGCCATGAGCAGGCCACTACCAGAATAAAGGAAGGAAGAGATTAACTGGCAGAGGGCACAGCACGTGCCACTGAAGCCAGACTGTTGGTAGGGGCTACAGTCACACACTTATTAACAGTGACTATTTGTTGGTTATTTACAATGTGAAAGGCACTGTTCTAAGAGCTGTATACATATTAACTCACTCCCATGTTATAGTTGGGGAAATAGAGATAAGCGACTTGTCCAAGGTTACTGGACAAGCTGAACTGGGATTCTACTCTGGCAGTTTGGCTCCAGAAATGCTGTCATAACCACCTTACTATACCTGAACCCCTCTGGACATAGTCACACCAAAACACACAGACACAATAGCCACATCCTTGAAACATATGCACACACAGCAACACAAATTTAGACATGTCATATCTGCTGGCAAACACAGCCTCAAAACCAATCAAGATACACTCATTCTAAGTAAACTTTTAATTAAAGGATAATATGCATAGGGAAAAGTGCACACATCCTAAGTGTACAGCTAGATAAATTTTCACAGAGTAAATATGCCCAGGGCCTCAGCACCAGATTAAGAAATAGAACAGGATGACCACTATCCTGACTTCTCATGCCGTAAATTAGTTTTATCTGATTTTGAACTTCATATAAACGGAATCATACAGTGCTTACTGTTGGATCTGACTTCTTTCACGAGACATGTCCCTGTGGTTGGGTGTAGCAGGGCATCATTCTCTTGCTGTGTCCATAGTGTGAACAAGCTATAGTTCATTTCCACTCTCCTGTTAATGGGTTGTTTCCAGTTTGAGGCTATTATGAATAGTGCTATGAACATTCCAGTACTCTTGGTGCTCAATACCTACACGTTTCTGTTTCTGTTGGGTGTTGACGACCTGGGAGTGGAATTGCTGGATCATAGGGTCGGTGTATGTTCGTCTCCACTAGAAAACGGCCAGTTTTCCAAAGTGTCTCTGCCAATTTATACTCCCCCAGAAACAGGAGAAGTCCAGGCGCTCTGCTTCTTCCTCTGCTCTTGGTATGGTTCGTCATTCTCATTTTAGTCATTCTGGTAGGTGGAGACCCATTCATATTTGCAGAGTCTGGTATGTAATCGTCACTCAGTTAATAGATTGTTGAATGAATGGATGAAGGAATAGCCGGGCAGCTAGAACCAGACACCCTGGCGAGGGTGGACACACACACACACACATACACACAGCCTTTCAGGGACGCTCAGCAGCGTAGAATCAGACAGCCTGGCGGGGGTGGACACACACACACACACACACACACACACACACATACACACAGCCTTTCAGGGACGCTCACGCGCAGCAGACCCACACCGGGACACAGACACCTCGCAACACCCCCTCCCCCGCCCCCCGGCGTCCACGTGGTCTGAACGCACCGCCTCAGCCCTGCTGCGCGCGTCCAGTCGCCGAGCTGCCCCCAACCTCCCTCTCGGCGGCGGGCGGGGGTCACTGCGAGTCCGGGCGCCCCGAGGGGGCGGGCCCGGTCGAGGCGGGGCCGGCCGGCTTCCAGTGTTGGGCTCCAGCCGCCGGTGCCGCCGGGCAGCTCCGGGGCCGGGCCGGGGCGGGGCGCGGCGGCAGGAAGCGGGGCGGAGACTCGCGGAGGCTTTGGGGAGCGAAGGAGGGCGCGGCCAATTCCCGGAGGGACGGCAGGCCCAGAGAGCGGAGCCCCGGCCTGGCGCCGAGCCTGAGCCCGCCGGACGGGAGGCGGCCTAGCCGCGGGCTCGGCCTCGGCCCCAGCTCCGCCAGCATGGCCGGCCGGACCGTGCGGGCCGAGACCCGGAGCCGGGCCAAGGATGACATCAAGAAGGTGATGGCGACCATCGAGAAGGTCCGGAGATGGTGAGCGCTGCCTCGGGGCCAGGGACGGGGCACGGCGGGGCCACTCCTCCCCTAAATGCGTCTACCCTCCTTTCGCCAGCTGTGGCCCCCAGTTGTTAGGTGTACCCCCCAGCTGCGTCCTGGATCTACGGGGCTCTGTCCCCTTTTTCCTGGCTACACCCTGGGGTGTACAAGGCGTGTTCCCTACCCGTGCCCTCCCGGAGCAGGAGCCCCCATATATGCCCCGCCCCCTAAAGCTTTGACACTCCTCCCGAAAGTATGCCCGGGATCTTCATTGCTATTGTCCCCAGCCCGACCCATAGCAGCGCTACCCATGTATACCCCAGGGGTCTGCAGAGCCATGGCCCCAAGCCATACCCTCTCTCTAAAGGCACCCCCATGTATGCCCTGTGGTCTGCAGGGCTATCTTTCTCCCTCTAACTATGCCCCTTTCCTCCTGCACTACCCACACCTCTGCTGGTATCCCCAGATGTGTCCAGCTGGGGGAGGGCTCTCTCTCAGGCCTCTCTGACCCGATCCCCTCATCCTCCCACAGGGAGAAGCGCTGGGTGACTGTGGGTGACACTTCCCTTCGTATCTTCAAGTGGGTGCCAGTGGTGGACCCCCAGGAGGAGGTGAGCAAGCTTCCCCACACCGGGCCCTGCATCTGTACAACCTCAGGCAAGCTCCTCCCCACCCTGGCCTCTACCTCCAGTCCCCACTCAGGCCTCAAATGCAGCAGCCCTGACAGATGTTAACAATTATTAGCAACTCTGCCTCTTCTCCCTTTTTCCTGCTCCAGACCCCCAAGTTCAAGACTTAACCCAGTGTGCACAACATCTGTCACCTCAGGCAGGGCCTTTTGCTTCTCTCTGCCTCACTTTCCTTAATTGTACATTGGGGGCTTTGCAAGTGCTAACTAAAAAGCCAGCTCTGACCGTTACCCTTTAACCCCCAGGAGCGACGGAGGGCAGGTGGCGGGGCAGAGAGATCTCGAGGCCGGGAGCGTCGGGGCAGGGGCGCCAGTCCCCGAGGGGGTGGCCCTCTCATCCTGCTCGATCTCAATGGTATGTAGGGATCCTGGAATTTGGGGGGCTGTGAGGATTGAGTGAGGGGACTGGGGGCTTCAGGCCCAACCATCTTTGTTTTTGCTCCCACAGATGAGAACAGTAACCAGAGTTTCCATTCGGAAGGCTCCCTGCAAAAGGGCACTGAGCCCAGCCCTGGGGGCACCCCCCAGCCTAGCCGCCCTGTGTCACCTGCCGGACCACCAGAAGGGGTCCCAGAGGATGCTCAGCCCCCAAGGCTGGGCCAGGAGAGAGGTAGGACCAGGTGCCTCCCAGGAGCCCTCTCCTCTGAGTCTTGTCCTCTCCAAGGTTGAAGCTACCAGCTTACCCCTACAGCTGCTTCCCCTCCTGTGTGGCCTCCTCAGGAAGGCCTTCCCTGACTCCTTTGGGAAGTCACCACCCTACCTCTAGCAAGTGTCTGTCTCCTAACCCTGGCTTCTTAGGGTCTGTAGATAATTTATCACTGTCTGAGATTTTCATGTAAATTTAACTTTTTACTACTTAAATGTCTTTCTCCCTTACTCCCACCTCATGTCAGCTTCCTGAATGTTGGGCCCATGTTGATCTTGTTCACTGTTGTCTCCTCAGAACAATGTGGGACACATAGTAGGTGCTCAATAAATATTTGTTGAGGAATAAATAATAGTGATAATCCTAAGAGTGATTAATAAGTGGTAATAATAGCTAATACTTATTGAGCTCTTACTGTGTGCCAGGCCCCCTTCTAAGCACTTTACATGTTTTATCTCATTTAATCCTCACTACAGCCCTATGAAGGTTATAATCCCATTATGATCCCCATTGGTAGATGAGAAACTGAAAGCAGAGAAGTTAAGTAAGTTGCGCAAGCTCATACAGCCAGTGAGCTAGCATCTTGGGCATGAGTCCTCCTCAGCTCTTCTTTCTTCCTTATAGTCAAACCCCTCTCTGGTCAGTACCACCTCCCAAATGTGCCTTCCTCTCCCTCCCCAGGCTCTGTCATCTCTCTCACCTGCTCCTGGCTCCAGCCTCCTCATGGGTCTCCTCTCCTCCAGTCACCCCCACACAGCTGCCAGAGCAACTTTTTCTAAAGCACATGTTTGACAGAGTCATTTTCTTACTCAAAGCCTTCTCTGGCTCCCTGTGGCCTTTGACAACTCAGCTTGGCACTCTGGGCCCTTCCTGAACTGTCCCCTGCTGACCTCATTGTTCCCTTCCAGGAATGCAATGGCTTGGGCCTATGGTCTGTGTGTAGACTGTGCTTCACACTTGTATACCTTTACTAACATAAAAACAATAACTGGCATTTATTGAGCATTAACTATGTGCCAGACACAGTACTAAGGGCTTTACCTGTATTATCTCATTTAATCCTCACAACAGTCTCATGGTAATTACTATAATTATCCCCATTTTATAGATGGGAAAACTGAGGCCCAGAGAAATTAAGTCAGGTCAGGATTTGAACCCAGGTGGTCCAACCCCAGAATCTGTGCTGGCTGAGCCACTGCTCCCTCTGCCTAAAATGTGGTCTACCTCCCCTCTGTCTGCCTGATCAAATTCTACTCACCTGTCAAGATCTCACCTAAGTGTCCTTCCTGTGTCTTCTTCCTGGGTTGCAGCCAGGTTCCCAGCTCCCTCCTCGGTGCTCCCGCAGCCATGGGCTTATGTGATTGGTGTTTTGTTTTCCTCTTGGTCTGTGCTATGACACAGAGTGGCTGCTCAGGGAATGTCTGTTAACGTTCCAGATCCTGGGGGCATAACTGCAGGCGGTACTGATGAACCCCCAATGCTGACCAAGGAGGAGCCTGTGCCAGAATTGCTGGAGGCTGAGGTGAGAGAGGCCAGAAGGCTGGACTCCTGGGTCTTGGAGGGAATGGGGGCTCTGGGGCAGCCAAAGGCTTGGGGGCTGCCCTTCTAAGGTCCAGGCAGGAAATGTAGACCTCAGACGCAGCTAAAGGCTTAGAGGCTGGGTTCTTGGGACTGAAAAGGACAGGGTCTTTTAGAAATAAAGACCTGCGGGCTGGATCGGGGCTGATTTAAGACCATTAAAAGCCTGAAAAGAACATGATGCTCCTCCAAGTTTGTTTTTTTTTTCAATCCTAAACTATAAAATTAGCTTAAGAAAGTCCCCCACAAACTTCTGACTTTTCCCACAAGGACTACCTTGATACATTTGCCAGAAATATCAAATATCAACTTCTTTCTCCTAAACAGTGTTGTTGTTGTTTCCGGTGCCCTACGTAATCCGCATCCTGGGTCCCTGGCCCTGGGCTAGACTCCTGGGTCCGGGAGGGGAGTGGAGTGGAGGCTTTGGAGAAGGCAGAGGCTAGGAGGCTGCACTCCTGGGTTTGGGTAAAGCTCATGCCTGTCCTCCCTTCCTCTCCAGGCCCCCGAAGCTTACCCCGTCTTTGAGCCAGTGCCACCTGTCCCCGAGGCAGCCCAGGGTGATACAGAGGACTCGGAGGGCGCCCCCCCACTCAAGCGCATCTGCCCAAATGCCCCTGACCCCTGAGAAGCCGGCCTGCCTGTCCTGTCACCCCAGGGGTCCCTTTGACTTTTTACAAATAAAGACCCTTTTGTAATTTTGTGTCATGTCATTTCCCCGTCAGGGCTGGGGAGGGTCTTTGGAGGCAGTTTTGTCTCATGCTCCATTTCTCAGATGGGGTCACTGAGGCTCTAAGAGGACCTTCCTGTAGTCACACCATGAGTCAGACATGGAGTAGGGGCTTGAGCCAGGACCCTGCCTCCCCACACTCCCTCCACCCTGCTCTGTCCCCCTTACCTTTGACTCTTCCTGACCTTTAGCCCTTCTCCTCTGGGAATCCCAGGACCCCTCTTCTTCCTGCTCAGCCCTCCCCTGGGCCCAGCAATTACTAAAGCTCTGGGCAGCTAGGCCCATGATTCCCATTTCATAAAAAGGAACACAGAGGCCTAGAGGGACTTTGAGGCCTGGGATGACCCAAACCATTCCCTGCCCTCAGGAAGCTATAGCATCAGGCCTCGGTGCCTCTGCTTAGTCATTCCTCCACTGGAACCCCTGCCTACACTTCTGGTTGAGTCTTACTTGTCCTCAACTCAATTACTACCTCCTCCAGGAAGCCTTCCCTGACCCCAGGCTTAGTCTGTTTCTCCCCTTTTGGGCTCCCACAACCTCCTGTGCTTCCTTCCCTTTGTCTCAGCATTTATCGGGCTGTCTGAGATGGCTGGTTTGTGTGTCTGTCTTGTCCACTAGGCTGTGGGCTCCTCAAGGCAGACCTTGGGCCCCAGGCTTGTCTAGCACCACACTGGGCATAGAGCAGTCATAGTAACTGTTTGGTGAATGATTGAATAAATGAATGGGTTGAAGCTACCTAGGAAGGCTTCTCTGAGGAGGTGGCATGTGAGCTGGGGTCTGAGACGTGAACCTCAGTGTGACAGATATGAAGTCAGAAGTCCTGGCTCTGCATCTCATTAGCTGTGTGGCTCTCTGCAGGCCTTTTCTCCTCACTGAGCCTTAGTTTGTTCATCTGAGCACTGGGGACAATAACTAGGCCTGATCTGCCCCAGTGGTTTGTGAGAACCTTCAAATAATATATCTTCACTCTGCGCCTGTAAGAGAGTCAGGGTCAGGAGTATTAGCCCTATTTTTATTTTTAACAAAGGAAGAGACTGAGGTTGAGAGAGGACCAAATTGGAACTTTAAAGAACCATTCAAAAATGTAAGAATGTTTCCTGAGAGCAGCTGCAGGAGCAGTGGATGAGCCAGAGATGGTCGGGGAGCCAGGTGTGCAGTGATGTGGTGTATTCATTTCCTGTTGCTGCTGTAACAAATTATCATATATTTAGTGGTTTAAAACAACACAAATTTTTTATCTTATCGTTCTAGAGGTCACAAGTCCAAAATTAGTCTCACTGGGCTAAAGTCAAGATGCCAGCAAGGCTGGTCCCTTCCAGAGGCTGCAGGGGAATCTGTCTCACTGCCTTTTCCAGCTTCTGCACCCATGCATCCCTTGGCTCTAGCCCCTCCCTCCATCTTCAAATCCAGCAGTGGCAGCATCTTCCAAACTCTCTTCTGCTTCCATCCTGCCCTCCTCTTAGGTTGGGCCCACCTGGATAATCCGGGATAATCTTTCCATCTCGGGATCCTTAATTTAATCACATCTGCAAAATCTCATGCGCCATGTAAAGTAACATATTCACAGGTTCTGCGGATTAGGGCGTGGACATCTTTGGGGGACCATTATTCAGCCTCACCACATGTGGCAATAATCTCAGCCATTTTCTGGGTGTGTGGGTCATCTCATTATTCCCCTCAATCACCCCTTGAAGTCATGAGAGTGCTCTGTAAAATGTAAAGTGCCTTGTCTGGGTTAGTAGAACATTGTTAAGGCCCAGAATTCAGGCTCTGGGTTTAAAGATTTTATGTTTTCCCTTTTTCTCCCCGAAGTCCCCTGGTAGATAGTTGTATATTTTTAGTTGGGTGTCCTTCTAGTTGTGGTATGTGGGAAGCCACCTCAGCATGGCTCGATGAGCGGTGCCATGTCAGTGCCCAGGATCCGAACTGGTGAAACCCTGGGCCGCCGAAGCGGAGCGTGTGAACTTAACCACTCGGCCACGGGGCCAGCCCCCAGGCTCTGGGTTTAAATCTCAGCATCTCCATTCATTTCCTGTGTGACCTTGAGCAAGTGACTAAACCTCTCTGTGCCTCTATTTGCTCATCTGTAAAATAGTAACATCAGCCTGGTGAGACAATTGTGAGGATTAAATCAGGCAATATGTGGAGAGAGAGTCTTTGGCTTGACACAGAGTAAGTGCTCAATAAATGGCAGCTGTTTTTCCTATTACCCTATTTTACAGGATATTAGGGTGTAGGGATAGAGGCCAGAGATTCTTTTGTCAGTGAGATAGAGGAGGAGGAGTCCATTTCTGAGCAACCTTGAAAGGCTAAAGTTCAAGTCTTCCCCATTCCTGTCCCCCTCCTGGCTCCAGGCATCTGTCCCCTAGCCCAGCCCCACTCTCTCTGTGGTCCACTCTGTGACCTGGTTTAAAAGCCACCTCTTCCATAGCCACACCCCCCGATCATCACCTTGCTATGCCCTCCCTGTCCCCTCCCAATGTCCACACTCTCCTTTTGGAAATTCTTTTACCCCTGGCTCCCTGACCCTGGCCTCCAGTGCTCCCCCATTCTCTTCCCTTCTGTCACTCTCTCCTCTTCCTGATCACTTAAATACCTCTTGCCCTGAACTAGCTCTTCTCTTCAGAACATTCTCCTCGCCGGGTCCCACCTACTCCTTCAATTAATGGTTCCCAAGTCTCTGGCTCCAAGTTCTGCCCCTACCTCCAACTCAAAGAGCCAGATGCCTTTGAGACATCTCCACTGGGAAGCCCTACAGACCTTCAGCCTCATGCTCCTCCCAACCCGTTCCCACCATCCCTTGTGCCCAGAAATGGCCCCCCGAACCCTAGGAGTTGTCCAAGGTGGGAGCACCTGGAAGTCAGAGTCAATGCCCCCATGAGCCACCATATCCCTTGACGTCTCTGTCCTAAATAACCATTCTGTCGACCCATTTTGTGGGTGCCTCCCAGTGGGTCTCCTTGCTTCACTCTTGCCCATCCTCAATCCATTCTCCACCCAGCAGCTGGGTGGTCTCAGAAACCCAGATGAGCCCATGATGCCACTCTGGGTCAGAACCTTCCAGTTATCCTCATTACCTGTCTTATGGAGCCCACACTCTGCCACTTCCACCCACTCCTGCACAGCTACCATCAGAACTGCTTATAATCGCCCCCAAATGCACTCCGCTGTTTCTCACCTCCAGGGTTTTGCTCATGCTGTTGCTCTGCTGGGAGTGCCCCTCTCCTCCCCTCTTCATCTGGCAGATGCCTTCTTGTTTTTCAAACCTTGGCTTCCTGGTGGGTCTTCTCTCCGTCCCTCATGCCCCTGCCCCCTCCTCTGCCGTTTCATGCAGCACTAGGTATTGCCGTGTGATGGTCTATGCTCACTTCCATCTTTGGCACCAGACTGTGAGCTCCACCACAGCTGGGGAAATCCTTGGTACATAGCAACAAGTATTTATTGTGCACTTACTATTTCCTGGCACTATTCTAGGCCCTGGGGATACAGCATAAACAAAATAGAAAAAATCCATGCCCTCACAGAGCTTACCTTCAGTAAATTACACCATGTAGGAAGTTATAAGTACTTTGGAAAAAACAGAATAAGGGACATGGGGAAAGAGCAGACTGCACTTTTACAGAGGGAGACCAGAGGAGGCCCTACTGAGGGACAGTTGAAGAAAAGCTTGAAGGAGGTGAGGGAGAGAGCCATGCAGATGTCTGGAGGAAGAGCATTCCCGGCAAAGGGAACAGCCAGTGCAAAGGCCCTGAGGGGAAGTGTGCCTGGAAAGGAGATCAGTACGTTTGGAGCAGAAGGAGGGAAGGAGAGAGGGGTGGCAAGTGAGATCAGGGCAGGTAGGGCCTCATAGTCAGGGCAGGCACATAGTTGTCATTCAAACTGGTATACTTTTGAGAATAAAAGAGGATATATTAATAATTATGCCCAGATAACAGGTGAAAACTGGGATAGCCAGAATGTAAGGCCATCCTGCTTGGAGGCCGTTGTTAGGACTTTGGCTTTTACTCTGGGTGAGATAAAGAACTATTGAAGGGGTCTGAGCAGAGGAGTGACATGATCAGACTTAGGTTTTTTCCCCTAATATTTCATTATAGAAAGTTTTAAACATACAGCTAAGTTGGAAGAATTGTACAGGTAACATGCATATACCCACCACCTCGATTCTATAACATTTTACTGTATTTGCTTTATCATATGTTCATCCATCAGTCTATCTTATTTTCTTGATACATTTCAAAATAAGTTGCAGACAATGGTACACTTCCCTCTAAACACATTAGCGTGCACATCATTAACTAGAGGTCAGTATTTATTTATAGGTTTGTTTTTCTTTTTCCTTGAGGCAAAATAGCCATATAGCAAAATGTACAGTGTTAACCATATAATTCAGTGAGTTCCAACCAATGCATACATCTGCATAATGCAAGCCCTTATCAGATACAACACTATCACCCCAGGAAGTTTCCTTTTGCCCCTTCCCCATCCCCAACTCCCGAGAGGCAACCACTGTTCTGATTTTGGTTTTGACTAGGTTAACCTGTTCTAGAACTTCATATGCATGGAATTATACAGTATGTACTCCTTCGCATCTGTTTTCTTTCACCCCGTATAACGTTTTTGAGAATCATCCATACTGTTGCTTGGATAAGTAGTTTGTTCCCTTCTATTGCTGGGTTATATCCCATAGACTTGGCTTTGACTAGGATTGTTCTGCCGGGTGGAGAACAGATGGGTCCAAGTCCTCTCCCTGTTTCTAGCTCCCCGCATAAGCCTGTCTCAAACCTGGGGTTCAGAGCCATGGATGAGTGCATCCCAGGGACCTTTCTAGAATTCAGAGTCTATGGCATCAGTCCCTCAGAAATTTGGGGAGACAGAACTATATTTGGGGCAGGGTCTAGGGTGACCAAGCATCCTGGTTTGCCTAGGACTTTCCCGGTTTTAGCACTTTAAGTTCTATTCCCAGGAAACCTCTCAGTTGTGGGCAAACTGGGATGCCTGGTCACCCTAGCAGGATCCCACCACTGTCCCTAGGACCCCAGGCCCTTTCCTGCCCCAGAGTATACTCCCTTCCTCTTAAGGACTGATTTTCCTTAAACCCTAAATGGGTCTGCTCCTCTCCTGCTCTAAAACTTCCCATGGCTCGCCATAGCTTTGCCTGGCAACCCAAAGGATATATTCAGCTTATGGCAGTGGTTCTCAAACTTTGCTGCACAGTGGAACCACCTGGGGAATTCTGATGCCTGGCTTCTACCCCCAGATGTTTTAATTGGTATAGGATGTGACTTGGGCATTGGGATCTTTAAAAGCTCCACAGGTGATGCTAATATGCTGCAGTTTGGGAACCACTGGCCTATGGACATGATTTGCTTGGCTTACATGGTGTTGAGTATGTTGCCAACATGTAAAATCAAGTGATTTCAGGGCCAGCCCAGTGGCACAGTAGTTAAGTTCGCATGTTCCACTTCCGTGGCCCAGGGTTCACTGGTTCCGATCCCTTGTCAAGCCATGCTGTGGTAGGTGTCCCACATATAAAGTAGAGGAAGATGGGCACGGATGTTAGCTCAGGGCCAGTCTTCCTTAGCAAAAAAGAGGAGGATTGGGAGCAGATGTTAGCTCAGGGCTAATCTTCCTCAAAAATAAATAAATAAATAAACAAACAAACAAATAAATAAAAGTCATTTCATATAGAAATCTGGACTCCTGGCTACCTTTGACAAAGCAAAGGTCTGAGACATTAAGTCTGCCTCCAAGTGTGGTAATTACCAGGAGATGTGAAGCCCTGGCTGTCCCTGGAGACAGAGCATGTGCTCTCCAGTCACCACAGTTCCCACCACTCCTTAGTGTCTTACTCTTCTCATTTATGTTCATTTGCATGGCCTACAGGCTAATGTCCTAGCCCTGTAACCAGGCATTCAAGGCCTTCTAGGTGCTGGCCTCTCTGCTCACCTCCTCAGCCTCTTCACTTACTGTTCCAGTATGCTCAACTCACTTCCTGCCCTCCAGCCACATGGGCCTCGTGGTGTCCTTTCACACCTGCCTTTGACCACGCACTTCTCCCACCATGCTTGTTACCATGGCAGACAAGGCCCTGCTCAAGGCCTACCCTTCTTACCCTCTCCCCTGAGCTCTCTACCATCTAACACACAGAGCTGCAAACACACTGACACTGGCCAGGCCAGTTCCCATCTTAGCACTTGCTGCTCCCTCTGCCTGGGAAACTCTTCCCTTCCTCTCTTCTTCTTTCTTCCTGGCCAATAGCTACTTATCTTTCAGGCCTTGGCTTAGATCTCACCTCCTTCAGGAAGGTTCCCTGACCTTCAAACTAGGTCAGGTCTCTGGTTGGTCTCTGTACTTCCTCTTTCACGTGATCTCTCACTTCCCCTGCTAGAATAAGGCCATGTTACTCTCTGTCCTCCTAGGGCCTAGTGTCGTGCCTGGTAAATAGGAGATGTTCATTAATGATGAATGAAAGAACAAAAACAAGCACATGGCCCTTCTCCACTGGCAAAATCTACTCCTCTTCTGGTTACATTCCTATTATAGCATTCAACCCTCTGTTCTCCTGGAGACCCAAAACCTTACTGAGCTCAGGTTCATCTCACAGGGGGCCCAGTGGGTCCCCAAACCCATCTTGGGGTTGTTTCCCCCATTCCAGAATGCATACTTCGATTAGGCATACTCAGCAATAGGCAGAATCTGGGTGTCTGCAAGGCTGCGAAGGCAGGGCCGTGTCTGGCGGGTGACCCAGGGCCCCACACGGGGCACACCTGAGGGCAGAGCACAATAACTTACTTTCCATTCCCTTACATTCGTCTGTTGATTTTTCAGTTGGCCGTGGCTTTTCTGCCGTCGCCTCCTCTGTTCCCCCAGTCAGCTCTGGGTGGCAGCTGTAGTGTAATGAAGGGTCAGGACGCGGGATAGGAATGGAGAGGTTTTCCAGATTCAACTGATTTGTACTAACTGTGATCTTGAGCAAGTCACTTCCCCATCTAGACCTTAGGTGCCTCATCTGAAACATGGAGCCAATAATCTTTTCCTCATCTTTGGGGTCATCCCTCATGACATCTTTGAGCCATGTCAGGACCAGCGAGAACTAAGGACAGAGCATGAACCTGAGAAGCCAAATTTTTGCAAAGTGAGTAATATTTCCCACCTTTTATTTTTAGAATCACCAGTAGGACTGCAGGCTCTCCAGGAAATTTACGAAATGCAGTGCCAAAGATAAGAAAGGAAAACTCCGTTGTAATCTGTAATACCCCCAGTTGAGGTTTTAATGTATATATTTTACGATATTGTGAGGGAGCAGAGCGAGCCAGTTGCAATCAATGAAAACGGCCCCAAACGGGCGCCTGGGCTCTGGTTCAGCCGCTGTATGACTCCACTCGCTACGTCTGGGGAACCGGCTGCACAGGCCCTGGCCCGCTCACAGCCTTTTGTGAAGGTGAGGAGACAAAGCGAGGCGGCGTGCCTCGCGGGAGGCGGAGCGCCCGGAGAGCGCGCCGCGGCGTCGCCAGGGTTAAGGGCACCGAGCGCTGCGCTGGCGGCCCAGAGAGGCCGCGGGCGGACTTCCGGCGCGGGCGCTCGCGGCGCGGGGCTGAGCACGCCGCCGCTTCAGGAGGGTGGGCTCCGGAGCGGGGGCCGCGGGGTGTCTCCGTAGGCGGCCGCGCGCGTGGGTGAACGGCTTCCTCGCTCAGGCGCTGCCATTGCTGCGGCAGCAGCCCGGCGTCATCCAGGCCAGGACCCTGAGACGTGTCCCCCTCCCTCGAGTTCCGGACTAGCAGATGTGACCGTGGCAGCGTCTGAGCCCCTCTGGGCCTGCGCTCCCCCGGCTGTAGTACGCGCGTGAGGATGCCGGGGCTAGCCGACAACAGTCGGTTTCTTCGAATTACTTGCACTTTGGAATCCATTGTATCACCATCATACAGCCAAGGAAACAGACTCAGAAAGAGAAAGTTGTTTGGAATAGCAAAGGGCTGCTTTCCCGCCAGCTTATTTAGTCAGGGCAGAGGCCTAGTTCAAAGCCCCATCGCTTGATTTCTAGCGCTGCTGCTGCTTCAGGCGTCGTCTAAGGACATTTCTGATAGGAGCCACTATTGAGAACTTCCTGTGTGTCAGGAGCTGGTACCTGCGTATCTCCTCTCATCCTTACTACAACCTCCTGAGGCAGATGCTATTATCCACATTTTACAAATATGAAAACTGACACTCAGGGAGATTTTCTCCGGAGTCGTGGTGCAGGTCAGTGGCTGAGTAGGGAGGGATATAAACCCGGATTTGTCTCACTTGACTGGCAGATCTGTTTTTGGGAATTTTAGCTAACATTGAGTGCTTAGGACTGAATGCTTTCTCAGAGGGGTAAAAGCTTACCACTGGGAGATGCTGTGAGGGTGGGATTTCACAGTCTTGCCTAAGTTCAATAATAGTGGTCCTGGCTCAAGTGTCTTTGCATCCCTTCATTTACCTCAAGGAGAAAGAGTCAAATTTAACACCTTTCTCTCTCTCTTTGCTAACAGCTTTTGTTGGTGCCCTCCAGTGATTCTGACTCCTAGGTACCCTGCGTGCAGCAGAGTGGAACTCTGCCTGGTCTTGTTGTGCTATCCTGCCAGTCTCTCACCTTCCAGTGTATATCAGACAAGGCTGTGCTGCTATTCGTTGGGTTTTCTTGGCCAGTTATTTTGGAAGTGGGTGGTCAGGTCCTTCTTCCTAATCTTTCTTAGTTTGGAAGCTACACAAACCTGTCTACCATGGGTGACCCTGCTGGTATTTGAAATTCCTGTGGCATAGCTTTCAGCATCACAGCAACATGCAGCCACAACTGACAGATGATAGTGTGGTTCCCTGACCAGGAAATGAACCCCGGGCTTCAGGGTGAGAGCACTGAATCTTAACTGCTAGACCACCAAGTAGCAGCTTTATTGAGTAATGACTCACATATCCTACAACTCACCCACTTAAAGTATACAATTCAATCGTTCTTAGTCTATTCACAGAGTTGTGCAACTATCACCACAGTCAATTTTAGAACATTTTCGTCACCCTCAAAAGAAACCATACCCATTAACAGTCACTCCCATCTCTTCCCCTCCTCACCCCCCCAGCTCTATGCTATCACTAATCTACTTTTTGGAAATTTCATATAAGGCCATATATGGCCTTTTGTGACTGAGATAATCTGCTTTTGTAACAAAGTCCAGGCCTTGAGTTCAGAGCTTTGGCCTGTAACCAGGCCCAGCTAGAATTGAATAGCATTGTTTTGATTTTGTTGTATTTATTTTTACCATTCTAGGGTAAGTGATAGGTATTTTTGGTTTATGGTAGTGATATAAAGTTTCATTTTTGAATAAATTTGTTTATAAAAAAGTGAGTTGGTATTTTTAAAGGACAAGATTAAGTAAATAGTAGTAGAGGGCATACACAAAGTTTGGGAAGATGGGGTGTGAATGAGGTTTGGAAAACACTAAGTTGTCTGATTTGAGGTTCTCCAGGACATAGTTTGAAAACCACTGTATTGTTTCTTTTCACTCTCCTAACAAGCCCTGTGAGGAAGCGCACCATTTTCCTGAAGAAGACACAGGTGCTGAAAAGTGAAGTATGGTAACTTGTCTGTCACAGCTAGTGACAGAACATAGACTTAACCTAAGGTCGAATTCCAAAGACCACCTGCCTACCAAGTTTAGAAGTAAACCTGGGGGTGAGGAATGGACTGGCAGGCTTGAGAGAGGACTTTGGCCACTAGATGAAAACGTGGATCAGGCTGGTTAAGTTGTTTTGCATACCCCTTCAAACAAATATTCAAATATTTCTATAAAACAACTTACTTTGTGACTCTAAACAGAAATCCCATCTCAGTCACTGTTGGAGCTTTCTTTCTCTCAAGGGCGCACCAGAATCCAGGAGATGTTGCCTGGATAACCAGGGGATTTGGGGGTGTGTGTATATGTGTGTGCACCTGTGCTTGTGCACGTGTGTGTTGGTGCAGAGAGAATCTGATCTCTAGTTCACCTTGGTTGCTGTTGGCATCCCTGTCAAAGCCCACAGTTGTCCCTTAAAGTCTGTGGCTTCTGCCTTTTACCACATATGGAACACCAGAATCTCTGGGCTGGCTGAGACTCTGTGTACATAGATTCCCATGTTTCCTGCACTGTCAGGCAGCCACCTGCTCTCAGGACTGGCTGCTTTGGTGGAACATGGTCATGGGACATGCACCAGGACTCCCTCTCTCCCGGTCTAGGCCAGGGAACTCTTCTATCTTCTGTCCTCACCTTCTCCAGGACCCTCTGCCTCTCCCCTCAAACCCTTCCTATTCCACTTCTCATTCTTTCACTATGGGCTTTTTAAATTCAGAGCCCATTTCCAATAAAACTAATTTCCTTTTCCTGAAGAGCAGAGAGAGTTTAATTTTAAAACCTTATCTTTAAAAAATGTAGCCTGTAGAAGACAGACAAAACAACCAAATTCTGCCATGCTGTTGTCAGCACTTATTTAACTCAGTCCTCTCCTGTCATAGCCGTGCACTTCAACCTGGACTCAGACTGGACGTTAGCCATACCTGTCCTCCTTAGAAGGCAGAGTTTCTCTGTTGTCATTCAACTTGGGTGAAAGTCTCAGCCCTAACTCCAAGCAGCTTAGACCTAAGAATAATTGTGGACCATATAAAACAAAAGAGCTAACATTGAGCCAGGTAATATTCTGAGAGTTCTGCATGTATAATCTCACAAAATCATTTCAACAACTCAGTGAAGTAGGCACTATTATTATGTCCATTTTACAGATGGGAAAACTGAGGCATGGAGAAGTTAAGTCACTTGTCCAAGGTCCCACAGTTAGTAAATAGTAGGCGCAATTTGAATCCACATAGTCTGAATTCAGAGTGTGTGCTCTCAAACCCAGAGCACACGCCATGAAGTCAGACTATTTCCTCCATCATCTTTGCAATATTTTAGTGTTCCCTACGTATTGGCACCCTCCTAAAGCAGTTTATAGCTACTAGGGAAGCAGAACTGAGGACTCTTCCCAAAGAGGAGTCTGAGCACCCTGAGACCTTCATCTCCTGCTCAGGACACCTTTCTCCCTCCCTGGCTCCTGTCTCTCTGGGCATGAGTTAACTAACAGCCGTTCCCCTGACCCTGAACTGCCACCCTGAGTTGCTGCTGTGTGTCAGCACTGGGCTAAGCACATTTACAATTTCTGTGTTCCTTGCTACAGCCCAGCAAGGGGTTATTATTTCCATTTTACAGACAAGTAAACTGTGAAGCGACTTGCCCAGGATCACACAACTAGTGATCGGAGCAACAAGGATTGGAACCCAGATACCCATCCCTGAGTCCCCTGCTCTGTTAATTCCTTAGTGATCTTCCAGAGTTGAGAGCCACATAAATGAGTTCTTGGGGGATGATGACTGGCTGTGGTCCCAAAGCATGTCTCTTACCCTCTCTGGCTGCATTTCCTTATATGCAAAATCTCTTTTCTCCCCCCAACTTTTTAATGAAAGCAGGCCTGTTTTTTTTTTTTTTTTTTAAGTGATTTCAAAATTAAACGTGAAGACCATTGTGAAGAGAGTGTTCTTATAAAGAAAGAAGTCTCACTCCTTTTTGGGTGGGGTCATATGGTCTGTTCTAAGGAGACATTTTCTGCCTAGGCTTCTAGAGCAGCAACTGGGTTGAGAGGCTTGGAGTTTAGGGGAAAGGAGATGAGGATCCTTGAGTGTGCGTGAGGAGCAAGGGTGTGATGGAAACAGTGGTTCCCATGTACTGGGTCTTCGTTGCTTGCCAGGCCCTGGGCTGTGTGCTCTCTGTATATGGGCGTGTATGATGTGGACGCACATGCACCCATATGCCAGAGGGCAGGCTTTTTTCCACTGCTCCGCTCCACTTCTCTAGATTCTTAGAAGACAGTTTTCTTAGAGGTCACCTCATCCTACCTCCTAATTTAGAGGTAAGGAATCATTTCTGTTCATTTCTCAACAGTCATGGAGGTTCTGTTCTATGCTAGGCCCCAGGCTGAGCTCTTAGAAAAGATAGAAAAGACCAATTCAAGGTGTGAGTAGCAGGAATCTCTAGGTGGTAGGAGTATAGTGTTACTCTTATTTTTACTTACCTGTATTTCTCAAATTTCTGCAATGCACTTACACTGTTTTTATAATAAAAGTCAATTCCCTTTTCTCACAGTATCCCTCTGCTTGCACAGTGCTCCTTCTCCAGTTTCAATGATTACATACCTCAAAACCGCCATGGTAGGAGAAATTTCAGTTAAGGAACTCAAGACCTTGTACTAGAGAGCTGTCCCCCTAATTCAAGTGGCAGCCACATCTGCAATCCCCTTCTGAGTAAAGGGACCAAATGTCATGACTCCCCACTTTCCTCCTCTCAAATCCCGAGTTGGTCCAGGGATTGGCATCTGAATCCAACTTTTTGTAGTGGTGATTCTCAACAGGGCAGTACTGGGCCTGAGCATTCAGAAAGGTATGGGGCAGATTTGATTTCTGAGGATGCTACAGACACACAGTTAGCAGGGCCAAAGGCTGCTGATCATTCTGTAATTCACCAGGCAGCCCACACAACAAATATCCTGCCCAGAATGCCAGTGGACTCCTATAGGCTGGCCTGGTGGCCTGTGGGGTGTTTGGGCCTGGAAATACTGCCTAAGTGGATCATTTTACCCAGCTGATCAGATCTAATCTCTTGGGAAGTTTGAAAGCCAGACCCAGAAAAAGTGAACTGAAACAGCAGGGGCCATGAGAGCCCATATCAGGAGTCTGGTGGGGTCACTGTGCTGGGGGTGAATGTGCCACCTCCAAGGAACAAGGATGTTCCAGAGAGCTTGTGACTTCCATGGGTCTCAAAGGGCATGACCAAAGCCCCAGGTGTCTGTGAAGCTCCACCATGAACACTCAGCAGCTAGATGGGATACATAAACCTGTGAAAAGTCCTATAAATGTTTTTCCTGTTACTGAAAGTCATTGAATAGGTGATAAGTGACATTTTAAATAATTTAAAATTATTTCTTTGATCAATGGATATTCTACATACCCTTCCTTATTTTCTTGAAATGTTTTAGGATTCATCCTTTTGGTGAGTTATTTTGGGACAGGTAACATGCCCTCTTAAGAGGGATATTCTTCTATGGGATGTTTGCTGCCTGTTTAATTTTACAGCTCCAAGTCCCAAAGTCATGGGCAAGGAATGACTTGAAATTTGTATATACTGGATCTCAAATTTTCACTGCCTAAAAGTTGAACAGAAAGAAGTAAATCCACATACTTAAGAATTTTGTGTAAGTAGACTTTGTGATTGGGGAAGGATTATACCAATGAACAATGCCTAGCTAAGTATTTTGTTCAATTTATAATTATAAATTCAATTAAAATCATTAACGTTATAGGCTTAGAGAGGGAACGCAATAGGCTCAGAGTCACAGAGCAGGTTAGTGCAAAGCTAGAAGTACAACTTTGGTCCCTTATCTTCAGGCACAGTGCTCTTTCCACTCATTGTTTCCTCATGACTGTCAGTTCACAAAGCTATGGCCAATGAGAAAACTCTGTAGATTAGTCTAAGAGTGAAGCTCAGAAAAGAAGGAAGGTGAAGCAGAGGTCATAACAGGAAGGCAAATTCTTAAAATTTTTTTTTTGTATTAATCATCTATTATTGTAATAAATCACCACAAATTTAATGGCTTTAACAACACAAATTTATTTTCTTACAGTTCTGTGGGTAGAAGTCCAACAGAGTTCTCACTGGGCTGAAATCAGTGTGTGGGCAGGGCTGTGTTCCTTCTGAGGCTCTCGGGGGGATCTGTTTCCTTGCCTTTTCCATCTTCCAGAGGCTCTTCAGGTTCCTTGGCTCTCATGGTCTCCTTCCCCATCTTCAGAGCAGCATGTCACATCTCTCTGACCATTCTGCACAGTCACGTCTCCCTCTGACTGTAACTAGAAAAGGTTCTCTGACTTTAAGGACGGATGTAATTACACTGCACTGTCTGGATAATCCAGGATAATCTCCCCGTCTCAAGCTCTTTAACTTAATCGCATCCACAAAGTCCCTTCTGCCAAGTAAAGTGACATAGTCACAGGTTCTGGGGATTAGGGCGTGGACATTTTAGGACATTAGAGCAAGAGCCCTTCTTCTGCCGTAGCAGAATATTCACAGCAAAACAGATAGTTTAACATAATATAAAACAAAATACCCTCATAACCTCCCCCCAGACTAAGAAATAAACATTGCCAGAATCTCAGCAAAACCCCCTCCCCTCAATCATATTTTTATTTGCATGTGCCTGATATTTTTTTGGTCTGTGTATTTATTTGAAACTTTTTTTTTTTGAGGAAGATTAGACCTGAGCTAACTACTGCCACTCCTCCACTTTTTGCTGAGGAAGCCTGGCCCTGAGCTAACATCAGTGCCCATCTTCCTCTACTTTATATGTGGGATGCCTACCACAGCATGGCTTGCCAAGCGGTGCCATGTTCACACCCGGGATTTGAACTGGCGAACCCTGGGTCAACGAGAAGTGGAACGTGCGAACTTAACCGCTCCACCACCAGGCCGGCCCCTATCTGAAATATTTTTGTCACTTTATTTTGTGGGTGTTTCCTATAAATTGCTTATAGCTAGATTTTAAAAGTGATTTAGTCTGACCTCTGTTTTATGATAGATTAATTCAGCCTGTTTATTGCAATAACCTATATACTTTTTTCTTTCCACCTTATTTTATATTTACTATTTATTTTTCATTAATGTTTTCCTGTTTGCTTTTTTTTTTATAACTTTTTTGGGCTTGGTCAAATTTCTATTTATTTCCTGCCTCCTGCCCCCTGCCCTTTTTAACTGCTGTGTTTATCTTCTCTTTCCTAACAATTATTCTTAAACTATTGTATTAGTGCAGGGTAATAATCCTACTCCTTCACCAAAATGTTTTACTTGCCCACTCCTCCACAGCCTCCTGAAAGATAATACCTTTAGAATGCTTTTAAGTTCCCTACTCTCCCCACTCCTGGAACTTTACTAAGATAGCTTACAATCTTTTGTTTAGTCTGTTACTAGGTTTTTCCTTAAAGTTAATCAGTTCTGCGGAAGGATCCTTACTTAAGACTTAAAGCACAAATTCCCAGTCTATTTTCTACTATTTTTAAACTGAACCATATGTTGCAAGATTCATTGCTCACCTCTGCTATCTCACCTCTTCATCTTTCATTCTCATGAGCTCTCAATCACTATTGAGAGAATTTCTAGAGCACTTCCCTCTAGGGCATGCACACAGTATACACACTGAGTCTTATATGCCAGAAGACGTCTTTCTTTTGCCCTGGTTGGGAGGTGACACGATGGCTGGTTTTGATTCTTGGGTTGCATTGCTTTTCTCCTAGCAGTCTGTATTCTGTTGTCTCCTAGCTTATAGTATTGCAGACAGGTGGCCTTAAACTAGTCTGATTCTCGATCCTTTATAAGTAACCTAGTCTTACTATCTGGAAGCTTGTAAGTTGTTTTTTCTATTTCTGAAGTTGAGGAATTTCATCAGGATATGTCTACATGCTTATCATTATTCATGTGAGTCCTTTTAATCTTCAGACTCAAATTTCCCTCTCCATTTGTTACTTTTCTCTTCTTTTGGGACTCCCATTATTTGCATGTTAGGTCCTCTGGATCTGACTTTCAAATTTACATTTAATGGTGTGATTTCCTTTCCCTTATATTTTTGATGTGTTGTAAGATTTCTTCCAGTGTCTTTGAGTTTATCATTAGTGACTATGCCAATTACCAAGTATGTCTATTCTAATTATAAATTCAGGCATTGAGGAAATAACCATGAGATGGGTCTGTGGGCCACCTAAGCCCAATGAATTGGCCTGGAGTTAAGACTCCATTTATCACTTGACTGCTCTAAGCTCCTGCTGTGAAAGTGGACCACCATGGCATTTTGGGTCCCCAGGAATGTGTCCATTTAGAGCCAATGTCTAGTGATCCCAGAAAGGCCTAGATGTTTCCTTTTCCCCGGTGCACAGACACCCTACTAAATGGCCATATATCCCTTCGGGGAAGGCTTGGGGGAAGATTTACAATTAATACTTGCAGCAGTGGTGCAGAGTCCTCCCTCCAGGAGACTCGGCGTCACTTTCAATCAAGGGGCTCTGAGTCTAGGATTGACTTGGGTCTGGCAAACTGGTGAGAGACTGTGACTCTTCACTGTGGCAAGTCAAGTTAGGATTTTGGCTATCAGACCTAGGGTTCTTCCTGTTGTATAGATCAAGCAAGAGAGAAACACTTCCAGAATGGTAGAGTAAGGACCTCTGAAAATCCACTCCTCCATAAAAATTAGAACCCTGGCACAATTGTCAAAATAAGCTTTTTCAGGACTCTGAAAATTAACCAAAGGTTAGCTACAATCCAGGGAGCATTTATTCAAGAAAAATAGCTGTATCCTAGTGACAGCACTGAACTTTGTGTAGCTTTAACTTGCCCTAGTCCCATTGTCCTCTCCCTAGGTCCACAGCAATGTTGGAAACTAAAAGCCTCACATCTAGAAGAGCTGTGGAAGAATGGGCTGGTAGCCACTGGAGGGGCACAACAAGTTTGAAGCTCTACTACAGCCCCATCCCCAGAGAAGTGTCACTATTTGACCTATCTGGTAGCTCTCTGAAAAGCTCTGTTCTCAGGGTTTGTCTCTATTTGACTCAGAACTCTCCCTGTGTTAACAGCTATATCCCTAGGGTATTTGTTGAAAACAATTAGTGGCAGTTGTTTAATATCACAGCTGCCTGAAGTGGCAATACCTGTTGGGGGTAACAAGAGGCTGAAAAAAATACTTGAAAGGAAAAAGTACAGAATGAGATATCCCTAGGACCTTGAAAAGCTCTGACATATTCCTGGGAAATCCTAAAAGGTCACAAGCATGTGTAGGGCTATGTGCATGCCCAGGAAAGACCTGAAGAGACCCAAAGCTCTCTGTGCAAGCAGGAAGTGAAGGTTAAAGGAGTATTGTGCACACACATGTAAAGCCCCACAGAAAAGGCTAGGAGGCTTATTTGTTGAAGGCACTTAGGGAAATCTCTGTCCAACCATTAGCTGACCACTAAGCTAACTAGGCAGAGACTTCAGTGGCTGGCCACACAACAAAGAACACATTCTTTACAGAATTAGTCTAGGAAAGTCACTAATCAAACAGCAGCAACAACAAAAACAGAGCCTGGGAATAGGTGAAATTTGATTTTCAGAGTTACCACATTATAATATTTAAGATATCAGTTTCAACAAAAAATTATGAGACATGCAAAGAAACAGGAAGGTATGGCTCATATAGAGGAAAAAAGCAGTCAAAAGAAACTCTCCCTGAGGAAGCCCAGACATTGAAGTTACTAGGCAAAGTCTTTAAATCAACTGTTAAAGTATATTCAAAGAACTAAAGGAAACCAAGTCTAAGAAATTGAAAGAAAGTATGAGAATGATGTCTCATTAAATAGAGAATAAGCAGATAGGAATTTTATGATGATATATTATGTAATATAATATATATTATTTAATATATTATAATATGATATATATGTAATATAAATAGTATAGTATATAATACACCATGGTGTATATGCTATATACTATATATGTACAATAAATGAGATGAAGGATTCACTAAAAGGGCTCAATAGTAGGTTTGACCTGGCAGAATAAAGAATCAGCAAACTTGAAGACAGGTCAAGTGAGATTATTCAGTCTGAGGAACAGAAAGAAAAAATGAATGAAGAAAAATGAGTAGTGCCCCAGAGACCTGTGGGACACCATCGAGTGCACTAACATACCCATAATGAGAGTCCCAGAAGGAGAGGAGAGAAAGGGGAAGAAAGAATATTTGACGAAATAATAGACAAAAGCTTCCCAAATTTGATTTTTTAAAAACATTAATTTACATATTCATGATGCTCAAAGTAGGATAAACTGAGATTCACATCTAAACACATCATAGTCAAACTGTCAAAAGACAGAGAATATTGAAAGCAGCAAGAGAAAAAGCAACTCATCATGTACAAGGGATCCTCAATAAGATTATCTGCTAACTTCTTACCAGAAACTATGGAGACCAGAAGGCAGTGGGATAACATTTGAAGTGCTAAAAGAACAAAACTATCAACCAAGAAAGCTATATTCAACAAAACTATCTTTGAAAAATAAAGGAGAAATTAAGACATTCTCAGATAAACAAAAATGGAGAATTTGTTCCTAGCAGAACTGCTCTACAAGAAATACAAGGAGAGTCCTTCAGGCTGAAATGAAAGGACTAGACAGTAACTCAAATCCACATGTAAAAATAAAGAACATTAATAAAGGAAACAATATAAGTACATAGAAAAGACAGTATAAATGTATTTTTTTATAATTTTTTCTTTTGTATGATTTAAAGACAACTGCAGAAAAGCAATAATTGTAAAACTGTTTGGGGGCTTATGTAAAGATGTAAGGGTGCTGGCCTGGTGGTGCAGTGGTTAAGTTTGCACTTTCTGCTTCAGCAGCCCAGGGTTCGCCAGTTTGGATCCTCGGTGTGGACCTACGCATCGCTTGTCAAGCTATGCTGTGGCAGGCGTTGCACATATAAAGTGGAGGAAGATGGGCATGGATGTTAGCTCAGGGCTAGTCTTCCTCAGTAAAAAAGAGCAGGATTGGTGGCAGATGTTAGCTCAGGGCTAATCTTCCTCAAAAAAAAAAAAAGATGTAACTTGTTAGACAATAATAGGACAAATGAAGAATGAAAGAACAGAGTATAGAGAAGCAAGGTTTTTATATACTGTTGAAATTAAGTTGTCATTAACATGAACTAGATTGTTTTAAGTAAAGGTGTTAATTCTAATCCCCAGGGGATCCACTAAGAATCTTGTAACCCAAAAGAATAGAGTAAAAGAAACAAAGGAACTAAATGGAATACTAAAAAATATTTAATGCAAAAGAAAGCAATAATGAAGGAATATGGGGAACAAAAAAGTTGACATACAGAGAACAAATTGCAAAATGACAGACGTAAATCCTATCTTATTAATTACATTCAATGTAAATGTACTAAACATTCCAGTCAAAATATTGGCAGAATGGATTAAAAAACAAAATCCCAACATGATCCAACTATACACTGTCTTTATAATCAAAGACATAAATAGGTTGAAAGTAAAAGCATAGAAAAAGGTATGCTATGCAAAAGTAACCATAAGAGAGTGGAGTGGCTATACTAATATCAGACAAAACAGAATTTAAGAAAAACTTGTTACTAGAGGCAAAAGACATTTTATAATGATAAAAAGGTCAATCCATCAGGAAAACATAATAGTTATAAACATATATGTACCTAAAACAGAGCCCCAAAATTCATGAAACAAAAACTGAGAGCTGAAGGGAGAATTAGACAATTTAACAGTAATAGTTGGAGACTTCAATACCCTACTTTCATTAATGGATAGAGTAACTAGACAGAAGATCAGCAAAGAAATAGATCAAGCAATACTGGAGTAGCTTGCTGTCTATTTCATTCCTAGGAACACCCACTGCCAAAGACCTCTGCAAACCAAGAAATCAGATTGCCTAGTGGTCCCTGCTGCCCTTTACAGTTGATATGTCCACCTTGTCTGGATCCCATCATACTCACTGAGATTAGGGAACACATCTCAATGATTGTATCCCCTACAGCCATACCTGGCCTACAAAAGAAAGTAACCAGGAGCTTTCCAAGGATGGAGGTGGGGGCCGGCCCGGTGGCGCAGCGCTTAAGTGCGTACATTCTGCTTCAGCAGCCCGGGTTTGCCGGTTCAGATCCTGGGTGCGGACATGGCACCACTTGGCACACCATGCTGTGGTAGGCGTCCCACATATAAAGTAGAGGAAGATGGGCACGGATGTTAGCTCAGGGCCAGTCTTCCTCAGCAAAAAGAGGAGGATTGGCAGCAGTTAGCTCAGGGCTAATCTTCCAAAAAAAAGGATGGAGGTGCTGCCTTCAATGCCCTAGCAAAGTAATTGTCTTCTGGGTCCTCTCACAGAATATGGTTGACAGGTTGCACAAGATAAACCCAGTCTATCATCCTAAGCCTTTGGATTCCTTCTTCTATGTAATGCCAGGAAAACTCTGGCATCTCAACTTCACTAACTGTAGGCCACCATCAAGTCCAAATTTCAGTCAACTAACCAAGTAACTGCTTAAAGATTTTATTTTTTTTCCCTTTTTCTCCCCAAAACCCCCCAGTACATAGTTGTGTACTTTTAGTTGTGAGTCCTTCCAGTTGTGGCATGTGGGACACCACCTCAGCATGGCTTGATGATCAGTGCCATGTCTGTGCCCAGGATTCAAACCAGGGAAACCCCGGGCTGCCAAAGCCGAGTGCGTGAACTTAACCACTCGGCCATGGGGCCGTCCCCCACCAAGTAACTTTTTAGAACCAACTTCAGGTACGTGAGCTAGCACATTAAATCTGGAATCTCTAGTAAATGCACCCATATCAATGAATTTGGCCCTATCTAGTGTTATATTTTACCCTCATTGGTCTAACACCCTTAGAATCCATTCTTACACACTCCCCAGGTTTCTGCCAACATATTAGCAATGTGTTGCAATTCTTTTGATATGTAAGCTATTTCCTCCTGGATCATCGTGTGTACCTGTAGCCCTGGAACATGCTGAAATTTGACCCTAGTTAAAGGTCTAGTGGCAACAGGGTAGTTGTCCTGGGTTTTGAATGAAATGAGTATCCCCTTTCAAGGCATTTGCCCCAGGTAAAGTTAACACAGGGTTTTCAGACAGAGGAAAGCTAGTCTCTTCAGATACAGGAAGGAAAGCTACTTCCATGGGCAAGGGAGTTTCAGAATGACTTGAGAGTTCAATATTGTCCACTTCATCTGAGTCCAAGTAGATAAACCATTCCAAATTTCTGGATCCTATTCTTTCCTGATCAATGCCCTAGTTTTCCCATGACAGATTTGATATGACTGAATTAAACTGTCATTATAATTCAACAACCTACACAATTAAATTTTGTGTTTGACTTTTACCAATATCAGCCCTGGGTCTACGTAAGAAAGAGCTTGTTTTAGGACTGTCTTGGAAGCATCGTGGTTCTCAGACTGTCACTGTGCTGGGAGTTAATAGACCTGAGCTTGTCATTTTCTCTCTGTGATCATTCAAGCGCACTGAAAAGAATCCATCCTACACCACATTCCTGGTTATCACTACTGCCATAGCAGTCGAGGGCAGCAGCCACTTGGCTTCCCAAGGCATGTGCTTCTGTTGGCACTTCACCACAGTCAGCTACAGGTGACAGCTTTAACTGTGATGCCACTGCACACTATGGATTACTAGCATCCCATTTCCCATTGGCAAAGAGCTCAGCACTGCTCAAGCCCAAGCGTGTGGCCAAACAAATTGCAAAATCCCATCTTTGCGGGTTTATCTCCTGGGACCACTCCCAGTACGAATTATTACATCAGTAAGGTCCAATCAGGAGACAGAAGCCACAATGGGAAAGTTTAACATAAATAATTATTAATAGGGGATTGGAATAATAGGGGATTAACTAATGAGAGCTAAATACAATTCTAAAGAACACAGAAGTAGCAGATATAATATAAGGTCAGCTACTATCTGTAGAGCTGAGATAGAGTGCCCAAGGAAGAGTCCTCTCCCGTCAGGGCAGAGATCCAGACTTCATTTGAAAGGGCATAGAGAGCAGTCGCTGATGTGCCTCACCAAGGGGCGTTCCTGGAAATCTGCTCTCTGGGTGTCAGGTGAAGCTGCTAGTCACTGCACACTGCTGGGACCAAGGCTGTAGGAAGTCTACTCTGCAGGAGCCCAGTGCTGGAGAGAGCTTTGCCAGTGCAGGCATGCTGTTAACAGGAGTCAAGGACTAGAGCGTGCATACTCAGTGAAAGCCCAGTGCTGGAGACAGCTGCACCAATACCGGAATCAATCACTGTAGCAAGACATGCCATTGCAGAAGTCAAACATTAGAGAAAGTGCACTGAATAAGCACAGTGCTGGGGGAAACCAGCCTGCTGCAGAAGTCAGTGCTGGAGAAAGCTTGCTCTGCAGAAGTGCAGTGCTAGAGAGAGCTGCATGAGGGTCAAGACTGTGAGTGTGCAAAAGGAGTACAAACATCAGGAGTCCACACACTGCAAAGGCAGCATGTGGTCTGGGGTTTGTGGTGTCCACATAGGGGTAGAGGGGGTGCGGCAAGGTGGTTGCAAGCTGGGAGGTGCGGGCTCCCGAAAGGATTCCTCACTCTGGACACGCATCTAAGGCAGAGGAGCACTGGATGTGCTCACATACGTGTGCTCCTGCAAAACTGCAGCAAGTGCGAGAAAAATGAAACCTCAACAGGACAAGAAGAGCAGCCCCTTCCTCTTTCAATGTCCCTCCAGCGCCCTCTACCGACAAAGTTTAACATCAAGCTCAGTGCAAGGAGAAATGCATAAATAATCCAGCCCATTATCTCAGAGCAGATTCTGGAGGGTGAATATGGAGCTGAAAGGCAATAAGTTGAAAACTGACATAATGGCAGAATCCCCACATAGGCTCTCTAACTCCACAGACTGCCGGCCAATATGGTAGGAAGGGCTAAGTGAAAGCCCCTGGAATTTCCTATCCCTACAAAGACAACAAACCAGTAAAATACCACATCCCTGGGAGAAGCACAGAGATTCGTGCCTCCGTCAAAGAACTGAAAGCAGCAGGAGTAATGAGACCTATCACATACCCATTTAACCCACTAGGTTGGCCTGTGCAGAAGTCAGATGGATCTTGGAGAATGACTGTGGACCTTCATGAACTTAATCAGGTGATGATTCCAATTGCACCTGCTGTCCTAGGTTTGTTATCTTTCCCAGAACAAATCAACATGGCCCCTGGGATTTGGTACGCAGCTATCGACCTGGCTTTTTCTCCATGCCAATATGCCGGGTCCACCAGAGTAGTTTCCTTATAGCTGGCAAGGCCACCATGTATCTTCAGGTTGCCTCAGGGCTATGTCAATTCTGCTCTGTCATAATATAGACTGCAGAGATCTTGATCATCTTAGCATTCCACAGAACATCACACGAGTCCACTATATTGATAACATTATTGGAACTGATGAGCAGGAAGTAACAAGTACTTTAATTGCCTTAGTAAGACATATGCAAACTAGAAAGTGGGAGATAAACCCCACAAAAGATTCCAGGGTCTGCTAACCCAGTGAAGTTTCTAAGGATTCAGTGGTCTAGAGTATGTAAAGATATCTCCTCCAAGGTGAAAGACAAGTTGCACCTCATGCAACCTACTCCCCTCAAAGGAACACGAGGCTTGGTAGGCCTGTTTGGTTTTGCAGGCAACATATCTCATCAGTAGAGTCACCTGTGAGGTGCCAGTTTTGAGAAGGGACCAGAGCAAGAGAAGGCTCTGCAGCAGGTTCAGGCTGCAATATGTACTGCCCTAAAACTTATGATCCAGCAGAGCCAGTGACATTCAAAATGTCCATGGCAAACAGGGATGCCATATGGAACCTCTGGGAAGCACCAATAGCAGAACCACAGCACAGACTCACGGGACTTTTATAAATGTAGGCCCTTTTCTACGGACAACTATTATACTTTTGAGAAACACCTTCTGGTTTGCTATTGGGACTTCATAGGGACTGAACACCTAACCAGGGGACATCAGGTAACCTTGAAACCTGAGCCTCTCATTATGAATGATGAACCATAAGGTTGGGTGTGCACAGTAGCAATCTGTCATCAATTGGAAATGGTATATAAGAGACCAGGCTTGGAGAGGTCCAGAGGGTATGAGCCATTTACTTAAGCAGATGGTTCCTGTTGCACTGTCTTCTCTCCCTCAGTCAATGCCTGTGACCTCCAGGGGTGTCCCTTATGCACAGTTGACTGAGGAAGAAACAACTCAAGCCTGGTTACAGATGAGTCTGTCTGATATGCTGTTATGACCTGACAGTGGACAGCTGTAGCACAGCCCCTCTTGGCTGAACCTGAAGGACAGTGGTGAAAAAAAAGCCTTGCAGTGGACAGAACTTCAAACAGTGCATTTGGTTGTTCACTGTCTGGCATGAGGAATGGCCAGAAGCACACACCTGTACTAATTCATGGGCAGTTGCTGATTGTTTGGCTGGATGGTCAGGGACTTGGAAGGAACAGGATTGGAAGATTGGTGACAAGGAACTTTGAACTTTTGTAACCTTTTTTAAAAAATAATTTTACTTCAATTTGGAATCATTTCATCCAGGAGCCCAGCTTGGTTTCTGAGTTCCTTTAGATGGGCCGTTAGCTTTTCTTTAACTATTCCTGATTTTATTGGCTCTTAGCAGTCAGAACAGGATATTACATTCTCACAAATAGAGGCAAGAGGTATAGGCATCAGTTTCCTCTTAGTGGCCCATGCATTTGTCTGCTTGGGCTGCCATGACAAAATGCCAGAGACTGGGAGCTGAAACAGAAATTTATTTTCTCATGGTTCCAGAGGTTAGAAGTCCAATCTCCTCTTCTTAGAAGGACACCACTCATATTGGATTAAGGCCCACCGTAATGACCCTATTTTAACTTAATTACCTCTTTAAAGACCCTAGTTCCAAATACAGTCCCATTCTGAGGAACTAGAGGTTAGGACTTCAGCATATGAAATTTTGGGGGGAGAGGGAGGAGACACAATTCAGCCCTTAATAGCCAATATTAAACAAATTTGAAGGCCATTATCCTACTGCTAAGACACTAAGAGGAAGCCTCACCTATGGGTTCAAGTGCAGGCAGCAGTCTTCCCAAGTCAGTGTGCCTGTGCAGCTCCTGTCCAGGTCCTCAAAGGTGAGCGCAGTAGGTAGGCTCTTCCAGGGCTGCATGTTGGGAGAGGAGGGGGGAACCCATTATTTTTACTCCTCTTCTTGAGCTCTGGGCCATGTTACTAAATCAGAATTAATGATTTATCCATCCACGGTCACTGGCAGCACTGGACAATGACGATCCTCCCTTTGTAAAACTTGGGATGTGGAAGAGTAGAGCAGAACCCAAGTTCTAGCCGGCACGTGCACTCTCAAGGGGAAACGCAGAGGAAGGAACTAGTATATGGATACATCATTTCTCCTTCCTAAGTCAGTCAGGAGGTGGGGAAAGGCAGGAGTGTATACCAGGAGTCCTCCCTCTGCATGAAGGGAAACATCAGGAGTAGGGAAGATGTGTTCTCCCCACCAACATTATGCAAGAGGGATGTTGTAGCCATTTCCTAAAGGGATTCCCATGTTCTCTCCAGCTGAGCGATTTCATGAAACCAAGTGTATTAGTTTTCTATTGCTGCATAACAACTGCAAACTTAGCTTAAAACAACAGCCACTTACTATCTCACAGCTCTGTAGGTCAGATCCTGTGGGCTTGGCTGTTCTCAGCTTAGGGTCTCATAAAACCAAAGTCAAGGTGTTGGCTGGGCTGGGCTCTTATGTAGAAGCTCTGGGGAAGAATCCACTTCCAAGCGAATTCAGGTTGTTGGCCCAATTCAGTGCCTTGCAGTGCAGGACGTTGTTCAATGTTTTCTTGCTGGCTGTTAGCTGGGGGCAGCTCTTTAGAGGCCACTGCATTCCTCATCACGTGTCTCCCTTCGTCTTCAAGCCAGCAGTGGCTCAAATCCCTGTCATGCTTCAAATCTCTGACTTTTTCTCCTGCTACCAGCTGGAGAAAACTCTGCTTTTAAATGGCCAACTGATGGGGTGATAATCTCGGTATCTTAACATCAGTTGACTTGGAACTTTAATTACATCTGCAGAATCCCTTCACAGCAGTTTCTAGATTAATGTTTGACTGAATAACCAGAGGACAGGCATTTTAGGAGGTTATCTTTAGAATTCCACCTACGATACAAGGAATCCCCATCTTTGCCCCAGACCTTAAGAGAGGCAAAATCCCTCTCTGCCACAGATTTCTTAGATCCTAGCTGGGCACAGAAGACAAGAAAGTGTGGTACATGCTGTCTTCCTCTGGAGAGACCGCAGTCAAATCCTCAGCTGGTTCATAAATTCTTAGCAACTTCGTGTGATTTAGAAAAAGGTGACCTTTCCTTAAAGAACTTACTGCCATCTGTTGGAAATTTGCTGTAATAACTATAAAGATCTCTACCAGGAAGTGAAGGGCACCTCCAAGAGTTGTGCAGTGCATTACCCAGTGGGATCACATACACCCTCGCATTCCAACCATTGTCCCATGCTAAGTGTCTTCTCTGGAGACATTTTTTCCCAGAACCCTTCTTTCTGACATTCTTCATTGGTTTATTTTTATCTGTTGATGATTTGGGGGAAATGTGACATAAAGTGGCCATTATTTGGCCTGAATAGGGTGATGAATTAATACTCAGAAAAAAAAACATGTTTGCCATTGGTCTGATCTAATCTGTTTGTTTATATCCATAAGCAATTATCCAAGATCTTACAAGGAGCAAACCCCAAAGTAAGAGCAATATTAAGGTAATAATAGTAGCCACTGATGTTACTCAGTGTCTGTATCTATGTACATGTACAGATATAGATCATATATATATAATACACACACAAACACTCACATATATACATAATCTCACTTAATCCTCACAGGAATCCTGTCAAGTAGGGATTATTATCCCTCTAGATAGACAAGAAAACTGAGGCCCAGTGATGTTATATTACTTGTCCAAGGTCATGGATACAAAGAAGCTGAGTTAGGACTCAAACCTATACCATCTGATCTGAAGCCTACACTCCTAACCACTTATGTAGAGATTAGTTGAGTTCCTGTGCCTTCACTTGACACCTTTGCTGTCTGCCTCACTGTGGCCCAACCTGGGACAGAGAAGAGGCCAGGCCTGGAATGTCTTAGTTCGTCTTAGTTCTATTCATGGAAATGGACTGAAGGGAAAAGTGTGGTAGGGAGTTCTTTGTGGCTAAAAGAGAATGGCCACTGGGCTTGGAGGAAAAACGGTAGGCCCTGCCTTGTTCACCATGGTATCTCCAGTGCCTGGCGCCTTGCTGGTGCAGTTAGATGGCGGAATGACTACCTGGTCAGCCAGGCAGCCAGCATGCCTATGAGAGCTCCTCTCTGTGCTCTGCGTCTCTGATGTCTGCTCCTGCTACCATCCCCTTCCCTTTCCAATAAATTAGCTCATCTGAACTGGATTTGAGAGCGTCCTGTGCTGCGGGCGCTGTGCCAAGTGTTTTACTTGCATCTTCTCCTTTACAATGAAGTAAGAATCTACCTATTGATTATTTCATATTTGAGAGGCTTCTGGGCTGGAGGAAAATATCCACTACCTTCTATACTTTGTTAAGTGTTCAACTATTAGACTCTATTTAACAAAAAAGCAAAAATGGAAAGCCATTTTTTTTCCCATAGGGGATTTAGGCTTTGATTACAGATTTAACTGATTAAATTATCTTAAATAATTTAAACTGCAAATACAAATTCACTACAGCTGATTCTTTTGACTACTCATATGCTTTAAGCATACACAAATAGCTTAGTTACAGAATTTATTAAAACCCTGCCATCAAAACTGGTTATAAAAGTGCTAAAACCATGGAAGTAACTTTTTCTTATCCTTATTCCCCCACCTTCCTGAGGTTCCAATTTTTACACCTTTCTAGGG
Organism: Equus asinus; assembly: GCF_041296235.1. Lineage (NCBI taxonomy): Eukaryota > Metazoa > Chordata > Mammalia > Perissodactyla > Equidae > Equus > Equus asinus. Next base: position 24,779,454 of record NC_091803.1, read on the forward strand.
TTTCAGTAATTCTACCAGTTATTATTTTTATACCTTCCTAGAGCTTTTGTAATCCTACTAGACCCAAAAGAGAAAGGATACTGTCTCAGAGTAAGCTGAGGTTGCGGGTTCTGGCCAGAGACATGGGATCAGGTTGCACCATTCTAAGTATTCAAACCTGAGCTGCTGATCATTAGTCCTGGCACCTTTTTATGGGCAAGTTTTTCTTGTTTTCCTTCTGGGGCTTTTAAGTCTCTTCCTTTCTTTTGTATGCTTTTTTTTTTTTTCTGCTTTTTCTCCCCAAATCCCACCAGTACATAGTTGTATATTTTAGTTGTGGGTCCTACTAGTTGTGGCATGTGGGACACTGCCTCAGCATGGCCTGATGAGAGGTGCCATGTCCGCGCCCAGGATCCGAACCAGGGAAACCCTGGGCAGCCGAATACAAAAGTAAATATAATAGTAAATGGAATCTCCATGAACCGATCATTTAGCTTTAACAATGTCAACTCATGGCCACTGACTCTCCTCCCTTATTATTTTGAAGAAATTCCCAGATGATAGGATTTTATCTGTAATTATTTCAGTATGATTCTCTAAAAGATAAAGATTTAAAACACGGTGCCATTATCAAAACTAAAAATTTTTTATAATCATCCCTTAATATCTAATATCCAGTGTATTCCAATTTTCAATTTGAATAAATGTCCCATAAATGCCAACTAAATTTTTTTTCAGTTTGTGTGAATTGGAATCCAAATAAGATCCATACATATAACTGATTTTCATAAAAGTGTTAATTTTTGAACCTTGGTGTCTTTCTCAGAGATGCTACATTCAGGTTTTTAGAAACAGAATAGGCTGTTAATACCTGAGCAGTGTCCTTTCATTAAGATATATTGATCTGGTAATATATATTGATCTGGTAATAGTGCTATTAGTAGCACTATTAAAACCTACCTCTGGGCTGGCCCGATGGCACAGCAGTTAAGTTCACACGTTCCACTTCTCGGTGGCCCAGGGTTCGCTGGTACAGATCCCAGGTGTGGACATGGCACCGCTTGGCAAGCCATGCTGTGGCAGGTGTCCCACATATAAAGTAGAGGAAGATGGGCACGGATGTTAGCTCGGGGCCAGTCTTCCTCAGCAAAAAGAGGAGGGCTGGCAGTAGTTAGCTCAGGGCTAATCTTCCTAAAAAAAATTAAATAAATAAAAATAAAAATAAAACCTACCTCTTCCATTATTAACTTATAATTGGTAAGGTCACCAAAGTTGCAGACATATCCTTCCCAGCTCTTCCTCTGACAGTCTGACAGAGGATCTCAAACCTGGCTGAACATTAGAATCTGGGGATCTTTGTTTCCCCCCAGGTGTGGTAAAATACACATAAAATTTACCACATTAACCTTTTTTTTCCAATTATTTTATTGAGGTCATAATGATTTATAACATTGCGTAATTTCAGGTGTACATTATTATTGGTCAGTTTCTGTATAGACTGCATTGTGCTCACCATCAATAGTCTAATTTTTATCCGTCACTATATATATGTGTCCCTTTTGCCCACCCCTAGACCCCCTTCCCCTCTGGTAACCACTAATCTGTTCTCTTTATCCACGTGTTCATTTATCTTCTACATATAAGTGAAATCATATGGTGTTTGTTTCTCTGTCTGGCTTATTTTACTTAAGATAATACCCTCAAGCTCCATCCATGTTGTTGCAAATGGGATGATTTTGTCTTTTTTATGGCTGAGTAGTATTCCATTTTAAGTTATGCCACATCTTTTTTATCTACTCATCAGTTCATGGGCACTTGGGTTGCTTCCACATCTTGGTATTGTGAATAATGCTGCAGTGAACATAAGGGTGCGTAAATCTCTTTGAATTGTTGATTTTAAGTTCTCTGGATAAATATCCAGCTGTGGGATAGCTGGGTTATATGGTATTTCTATTTTTAATTTTTTGAGAAATCTCCATACTGTTTTCCATAGTGGCTGCACCAGTTTGTATTCCCACCAGCAGTGTATGAGGGTTCCCTTTTCTCCACATCTCTCCAACATTTGTTATTTTTTGTCTTGGTAATTATGGCCATTCTAACAGGTATAAGGTGATATCTTAGTGTAGTTTTCATTTGCATTTTCCTAATAATTAGTCATGTTGAAAATCTTTTCATGCGCCTGTTTGCCATCTATATAGCTTCTTTGGAAAAATGTCTGTTCATATCCTCTGCCCATTTTTGATCAAGTTGTTTGTTTTTTTGTTGTTGAGTTGTATGAATTCTTTATATATTTTCAGAAATTAACCCCTTGTCAGATATATGATTTGCCGATATTTTCTCCCAGTTGGTGGGTTGTCTCTTCATTTTGTTCATGGTTTCCTTTGCCTTGCAGAAGCTCTTCAGTTTGATGTAGTCCCATTTGTTTATTTTCCTTTTGTTTCCCATGCCTGAGTAAACATGGTATTTGAAAAGATGCTGTTAAGACCGATGCCAACCGTGCTAACCATTTTTAAGCATACAGTTCAGTCCCATTAAGTACAACATTCACATTGTTGTGCAACCATCAGCACCATCCATCTTCAGAACTCTTCTCATCCTGCAAAACTTAAACTCTGTATAAACAGTAACTCCCATTTCCCCCTCCCCTCAGCCACTTGCAACCACCATTCCACTTTTTGTCTCTATGAATTTGACTACTCTAGGTACCTCATATAAGTGGAATCATATGGTACTTGTAGTTTTGTGCCTGGCTTATTTAACTTAACTTAATGTCCTTAGGGTTCATCCATGTTGTAGCATGTGTCAGAATTTCCTTCCTTTTTCAGGCTGGATATTGTTTCATTGTATGTATATGCCACATTTTGTTTATCCATTCATCCGTCAGTGGACACTTGGGTTGCTTCGATCCCTTGACTATTGTGAATAATGCTGCTATGAACATGGGTGTTCAAATATTTTTTTTTGAGCCTCTGCTTTCAATTCTTTTGGATAGAATTGCTAGATCTTTTTTGAGGGCCTGCCATACTGTTTTCCATAGCAGCTGCACCATTTTACATTGCCACCAATGTGCATAAGGGCTTCAATTTCTCCATATCCTTACAAACATTTGTTATTTTCTTTCTTTCTTTCTTTCTCTCCCTCTCCCTCTCTCTCTTTTTATAGTAGCTATCCTGATGAGCATGAGGTGGTATCTCACTGTAGTTTCAATTTGCATTTCCCTAATGATTAATGATGTTAAGCATCTTTTCATGTGCTTGTTGGCCACTTGTGTATGTTCTTTGGAGAAATGTCTATTCAAGTTCTTTGTTCATTTTTCAATTGGGTTGTTTGTATTATTGTTGTGAAGTTGTAGGAGTTCTTTATATATTCTGAATATTAATCCCTTATCATAGAATCTGGAGATCTTTTGTGATGAGACCTGTAAATCAGTATTTTTTAAAGCGCCTCAGGTTGAGAACTGTTTTCTTAGGAGATGAGGAAGTAAGTATAAGTTAGTTCTCATCAAGACAAATGGAAAATTCCTCATCTTGGAACAGTATTGAAATCTTCTACTTGGTTACACTATGTGTTCATGAGTGCTGTCCAGTCATGGTAATTCTGCATTTCCCAGAGTCACTGGACTGACTCACAGTTTCCTGGGTCTGTGCTTTCCTCTTTGCACAGACAGAAACAAGTTCCTATTTATACCTTATAAACAGAGGAAAAGAAGAGACAAAATATCCATATATTAACACTCTCCTACTTATAAAAATCAGCAAAATATGTCTCATCACCTTTCTTAGATAATATAACTACCTTTTTGAAGCCTTTATATTAACTTTCTACTCTTGAGTAGCTTATGGACCCAGCCTTTCCCAGACATTTCACTTAAGCATAATGATTACTAAATATTTTACGGTGCTCCAACTGTTACAGCTTGGATAGTGGTAGTCCATTTAATTAGCGTTTGTCCTTGTAACATTACCCCTGACGTCCTTGAAAATATCCTTGCTATCTAGCATCAATAGGATACTTGTAGATCCGTCCTGATTTTTCTTGTCTCCAGAAATGAAACAGCTACCCTCCAAGAACTCCTGGTTGTTTTAATGGTAAATAATATAAGACACCAGCACCTAGGCATTAGGGATATACATGACAATTAGTAGGAGGGCACTGGACCTCACTTGGTAGTGAGAGAGTTGGAAAACATTTCTTTAAGGTACAGTTTTATATTGATCTTTCTAATTTAATATATCACTGCTGTGCCCTGCTTTCCTAGGTCTGTGGATCCCCTGACCACAGGGACAATCCTTTGAGGCTGCCCTTACCATTATCCCCACCTTATAGCTGAAAAAATTGAGACTGCAAGAAATTACGTAACTTACCTAAAATCACATTGCAAGTAAGTGTAGAGCTGCCCAGCTCTGCCCAATTTATTTCAGAAACTGAGTTCCTATGGGTTTCCTTGCAAGGCCCCGCCCCAACCTCTGCCTGCTCTCAGAAACACAGAACTTTGTCGTTTGTAGACTTTCCACCAAGTTTCCCCTGTTACTGAAAGTTCAGTCTCTGATCGCGATGCCAATCCAAATAACGAGAACAGAGTCTTGGGGAAAAAAGGGAAAGGTTTTACTTTGCCAGGCAGAGGGAGCAAAGCAAAGGGCCAGTGCCCCAAAAGTTGTTTGCTCCCCATTAAGAAACAGGTAGGGGTTTTTATTTGGGGTTTTGGGTAGCGGAGGGGGGCTGTGGCCTTCTTGGTCAGCGTTTTCCCATCAGCCTGTTCCTGGGGCTGCTTCCAGCGGAGGAGACAAAGGATTTGTCAGATGAGTGTCCTTGGCTGTTTATCTCCATGATGGAGGTAGACTCTGACGTCAGGAAGCCACGGAGTTGGGCCTGGGAAGCTTCGGTTTCTTGATATTCTCCGGACATTAGTTTCTCTGTAAAAGAGCTTCAAGGTCCTGTGATTAGCCACAACTTTAGTGGGAGCCCAGCGTGAGGTTGTCTGGGCTTGAACAATTTGTAACTGCTATTTGGCTCTATAGCTCAGGGAGTCAGAGGTTAAAGAAACAAGCATTTACATATCAGTGTACTAAAGAACCAGGAAACTGGAAATGAGCGCTTTTATTTTTAACCCATATGTGCTGGGTTCACTGTAGGGGAACCAATGTCAGGGCTGATGTTAACTAAGAGCCGGTAACACCCCGTTTAGGACTTCCAGCGCAGGGTCTTCCTAGTCTTGGGTGGGGTAAGGAGAAACTATCCAGATTCTTCTTTTCTCCCTGCAGGATTCGGGAGTGAGGATGACAAGGAGAGCCTTCCAGGAGAAAGGCCTGAAAACAGAGCCCCTCAGGAGGCTCCTTCCCAGGAGGGGCCTCCGGACAAATGCCCGGCCCAGTTCCGCCGTGCTGCCAGACGCCAGAGCTCCCGGGGGAGGAAGCAAGGCCCTGAGGGCACCCAGGACGATACCCCAGGGGAAGGGGAGGTGAGCTGGCTCCCCAGGCAAGGCGAGGCCCTTAGCCTCCGACGGCTGCCCCGAGATCCAGCCACCCACCTGTGCCCCGAGGCGGGAAAGAGCTTCCCAGCTCAACAGCCACCAAGGGAACATGGGGGGAGGGGGGCGACAAGCGGCCCTAGCCTGCCCTGAACCCAAGGTCACAGCACCCATCTTGCTCGTGCCCGGCTCTCGCACAGGGAGTCGGCCCACCAGCACCCCAAGTGTGGGAAGGCCTTCTGGCACAACTCAGACCCCACCCAGCACCTGAGGACGCATCGCAGCCAGAGGACCTGCCTGCGCCTGAGTGCGGGGTTGGTGCCGGGACACCTCCTCCCGCACCAGCGCTCCCAGCGGCCCAGGTGTACGCGCGGTGCGCCGGCGCCTCCATCCCCGCAGCGGGGCAGCACCTCACCGACCGCCCAGCTGCCCCCCGGCCTCCAGCCGCCGGCCACACCTGGAGAGGCCCCCGCACGCAGGAGACGCTGCGTGGCGCCGCCCTCCCCCCACCCGCTGCCTCCCACCTGCCCAGAACGCCCACGGATGCCAGGACTGTGAATCGGTTACCTCGGTCGCCAGAGGACGTGAGGCAAGAGCTTCCACCAGGTGCCAACCTCGCCGGTCCCCTGGGAACCACGTGGGCGAGGGGCCTTTCCGCCCAGGCACCCCCTCAACGCCTCGCGCCGCTGGACCTGCATGGGACAGGGAAGGCGGCCTGGGCCAGCGGGTAGACCCCAAGGCTTCTGGTGCAGCCCTGAACCAGCCCAAGAAGACCTGGAAAATCCCCACCTGGAGAAGGCCAAGGGCGAATGAGCCCTCTGAGTGGTTCCAAGGGCTTTCACCAAGCTCTTACTTGCCGACTCCACTGCTGGGCCTTTCAAACTACGAAATAGTAACATCTCCCATTTATTGAGGGCTTACTCTGTGCCAGGCTTTGTGATTTATGGGAATTATCTCATTTAATCCTCAGAATATCCCTGTGATATTGGTGTTCTCATTATCAGCATTTTACAGATGGAGAAACTAAGTCTCAGAGAGGTTAAGGGACCTGCCCAAAGTCATACAGCCAGCATTCAGACCCAGGTCTGCGGGCCTGACTCCACAGCCCACCCTGCTGCACTGCTCCTCCTGCTGGTACACGAGTTAAGGGTACAGGTTTGACAGGGCATCCATTTATGGAGCATCCATTTTTCTTGTGGTAATTATACAAACACTTTTTATACTAAAGTGAGCAAATCCTCCCTGGAATTAACATTTGCACCACTGATTGAGATGAAACTTGAGATGTCATAGAAATTTCATGTTAAGGCCAGTGCTTCAGGCTCAGCCCATGGATCCCTGAAGTGACCTCTCCTCATACCTCTGCCTTTAGAGAGATGTTGGCAAAGGGTTCTCTGCTCCACGACCAGCAGCTGTGTGGTGCCTTCCTGGAGACCAAGGAAGAGACCCCTGCGTTGCTTGCCATCCCACTGGGTGCCTTAGGAAGTTCATCCAGTTCCTCTGGGTTAAGGTTTCCAAATTCCCAACAGATAATTAATCTTCAGGATTTGGGACTGAAAAGTAGGAATTCTTAGCAGTTTCTGAAATCATGTTATTCTGTATTTTTCATAACTTTCTGTTTTTTGTTAATAAATAAGAAATACACATTTAGTAGTAATTACAAAAAATTGTAGGCTATAGCAAATATTCAAAAACCAGAAAATACCAGAGAACATTTTGGGTAGTATTCAGATGACAAAACATTTAAATCTTCCGCGAGATTAACTGCCCTACACAGAATAATGTGTTGAAATTGCCAATTTAAGCACTTGTTTCCAAAACTTGTTATTTCTTAGAACATCATTCATAGGATTTGTATAAAATATATGATACATGTAAACAGATTAATGTTTGTGTTATTTGCGAGAATGACTTACTGTTAACAACAGACAGGGCCACAAATACACTTTTAATATGGCAATAGCTACAAAAAAGACTGATTAGATTGTGACCACTTCTCTCCTATGTGCTCCTGTCTCAAGTTCCAGAAATGTCTACCTTAACCATGGACTCCATGTGTTGGCGTTTCCTTCTCTCGCTTTCTACTTGACGTCAGTGGATTCCTTCAAATCAGGAATGCCTCAATGTTTATTGTTAAGCATTAATTCTCACTGGAGAATTATAATACTTTTTCCTATTTTCCCAGTTTCTTGACTCATTGTTCTTGAGATTCAGAAAAAAATATCCCAAAAAATGTCAGGAAGGACTTCCCGCATAGAAATACTGTTCTGGCCTGAGCTGGATCGGCAAGGCACGTCTGCTGCAGAAATAATTACCTAGTATATCGTCAAGCCCAGTCACTGAAGCTTGATGGTTTCAGGGGCCTCAGAGCCAGAATATCCAGTTATGGAGCCCAGCTCTGCCAGTTTCTGGTTGTGAGACCTTGAGTAAGTCACTTTACCTCTCTGAGCTTCAATTTAATGGGTAGGATGATACCTAGGAAATAATATACTTGCTTTGTGAGCCATACTGTGGAAGGGTTTAAAGTATGGCTTTGGAGTGAGTCTGAGGTTTGAATCCATTACTTACTACCTCTTTGATTTGGGGCAAGTTCTAACTACTCTGAGCCCCATTTTTCTCTTCTGTAAAATGGGAAAACTGATTGAGCCCATTTCATAGGGTTTTGATGAGTTTAAATGAGATCACGTGAAAATGCTTACTGCAGAGCATGGTACATTGTAAATGCTTGACAAATGTGGACCAGTGTCGTATTATCTGCTGTATCTACCTCACAGGGCAGTTGTGAGGATGGAAGGGAGGTTATGTTATAGGAGTGCTTTCTAAGCTGTGAACTGGTATCCATGCACTTCTCGTTCCTTCAGAGATGGGATGGTCAGAAGATACTGGCAGACGTTAGTGGTATCTCCAAGTAAGGGGCCTGAGAATACTTATATCCATAGAAGGTACCTGTGTTGAGGAGGAGGTGTCACCATGGTTATCTGGAAAACAGGGTTTAGTTTCAATTAAGTAGGCAAACTCCAGCATCATCTGACTTGGGGTACATTTAGGGGACTAGGGAAAGCTGATTTTCAGCAGGAGCTTTTGGAGAAAGGGCAGTGTTAAACAGAACCTGCCCACTATAGGTTAGGTTTGTTTAATAGGGAAGGGGACATGTGATAGAAGATGATGGGGGGGCTCTTTGACTCTTGTCTGAAGCCCTGTTATTGGCTGAACTTAGGAAACATTCCTATTAACCAGAACCAGTGCTTCCTGCTCCTGCCGTGCATGCACCTACAGTGCTCATTCATTCGTAGATTGTAGACCAAACATGGATCAAAGGGCTTTCCAAAGGTGATCTCATGTAATCTTGACAGCAACCTGGTAAAGTAGATACTAGCACTACTTCTGTTTTGCAAATAAGGGCCCAGAGTCTGGGAAAGTTAAGTCCGTTGCCCAACGTCACACAGCCTACATGTGGCAGAGTAAGGATTCTGACAGAGTCCGAGGCCTAATCCCCACCAGGCCACCTCAACGGACCAGGTGCCAGAGCTGAGCTTGAACAAGACAGAAAGAAACACAAATGTGTGAATTTTAGCACCTAAGTGGCCTCCTCTCTTGCCTTCTGTAACAACTCTCTCTCTCTCCTGGTATTACTCCTTTTCTGGACACTGTTTCTTTGCTTCCAGGGAAGTTTTTCTCTCCTTAGCCCTTATATCTGGGTCCTCTGAGCTCCATCCTTGGACTCTTTTCTCTTTCTTTTGCACAGATCTGTGAGGGATCTTCATGCCCACAACCTCAGCTGCTGTCATCTTTCATTCCAATCCAGACTGCCCCTCTGAGCACCACCATGATCCAGCCAACTGCCTCCTTGACATCCCTTCTCTGAGGTTCCAGGCTCCCGACTGAATTCATCCTCTCCCTTAGCATGCCTCTCCTCCCGAGTCTCCCTTCCTCCTTACCATGGCCTCTTAATTTCAAATACTGGCATAGCTGCTGGGAATCCAGAAGCCATCATAGATGAGGCCCTCGAGTCAGTTCTTGGGACAAGAGATGGACTGTAGGGCCTGTTCTCTGAGAGCTGCCAAGAGTTTGGGGGTGAACTTGGAGGGTGGAATTCATCATTTAATCAGCTGTCTACTAAGCACCCAGCAGTGTGCCAGGCCCAATAGCAAGAGTGAAGGATACGTTCTTCATAAGACAGGATCCCTGGCTTCAGGGAGCTTTCAGGCTACTAGAGACAATGGACATTAAGCAATCCTCCCAAAATACAAACTCTTACAAGCAGTGTTAAGTAGTGTGAGGAAAAGTTCAGGGTACTATGAAAGAATATAATAGATCTATGTTAGGTTGGGGAATTTTGAGAAAGTGACAATTATTGTAACCCTGAGAACTGAGCTGGGGGAAGAGAATTCCATATAGAGGCAAGAATTGGTGCTTGCACAAAGGCCCAGAGGTGGGGAAGAGCTTGGTATGTTGGAAAAACTGAAAGGCAGCCCGTGTCAATGGAGCTGAGTGTGCTGGGGCGTGTGGTCAAGGTCAGACTTGATGAGCTAGCTGGGGACAGTGGCAGGTGCCTTGTGGGTAAGGAGTCTGGGTTTTTTGGTTAACTTTTTATTTGGAAATAACTTCAAAGTTACAGAAAAGTTGCAAGAATAGTACAAAGGACATCTGTACGTCCTTTACCCAAAATTTCGCCTGTTGAAATTACTTGCTTTATTTTGAACTATTTGAAAATAGGTTGAATACATCATGTTCCTTTACCCCGAAATACTTCTTACAGTGCGTATTTCCTACCATAGCACCGTACAGTTACCCACCTCACTACATCTGGCATTGATGCAATATTCTATCTAATTTACCACCCATTTTGTCAATTGCCTCAATAATGTCCTGTATATAGCATTTTTCCCTCTAGTCCAGGATCCAGTCTAGAAATGATATATTGCACTAAGTTGTCATTTCTCTTTAGTCTCCTTTAATCTGGAATAGTTAGCCTTTCTTTGTCTTTTAGGACATCGACATTATGGAAGAGTGCAGTTTTCTCCTTTAATAGAATGTTCCTCATTTTGGGTTTGTCTTCTGTTTCTTCATTGTTAGATATGGGTTATGCATTCCAGGCTGGAAGACTGCGTAAGAGATATTGTGTCCTTCTCAGTGTGACAACAAGAGACACACAATGTCTGTCTGCTCTTCCTTGGTGATTTTGTTTAATTTCTCCAATCTATAGTTACTATTTTTCCCTTGTAACCGAGAAGCAATCAGGGAGATACATTACAACTACGCAGATACAGATGAGATTTAACATCTATTGATGATTCTTCTGAATGAAATCAATCTTTATCATGATAATTACAAAATGATGACTCTTTAACTGCAACACTTCCTCCGCTTGACATTCTTCTGCCCTTTTATTTGTATATTTATTAGTAGCGGGGACTCTTAGATTTCTATTATTTTCCAATAAGTTTATAGTTATTAACCTTAATTATTTTGGTGCTCAAATTGTCCCAACGTTGGCCAGTGAGAACCCCTTAAAACTAGAAGCCTGGATGTTATCCCATCTTCAGCAGAGTGGCGTGATCAATTTGCATATAAGCCCACCCTGACTACTGTGTGAAGATGCATTGGAGGGACACAGATGAGGAAGCAGAGAGACGCATTAGGAGGCTTTTGTGTAGTCCAGGTGGGGGTTGTGGCTTAGCCTAGGGCAGTGACATATAGGATGGAGGGAATGGATGCATATTCTAGAAACTTTGGTGGTTGAATTGGCAGGACTTTGTGATGGAGTGAATGTGTGAGCGGCCAGATGGGGAGTAGTCAGGAATGACGGGTGGCTGGGTGGATGGTGACATTTACTGATATGGGGAAAACAAGCAGAGTGAGGGGGTGAGGTGGGATGGATGTTTTAGACAGCTGAGACATCCAAGTGAAGATGTCAAGTAGACAATTGGATACATTGTTCTGGAGCTGGCGAGAGAAGTCTAGACCAGAAGAAAAGTTAGGAGTTGCCACATATGGATGATTTTTGAATCCGTGGTCCTGGATGAAATGCTATAAGGGAAGAATGTGTAGTGAGGAGAGAGAGGGGCCAGCCTGGGAATCCTGAACGAGGTCACTGTTTGGGGGTGTGAGGGTGTGTGGCAGGAAATGGTAATGGAGGGGTCTGTGGGGGCCAGATCACATGGAGCCTGGAATGTCAGGCCAAATCCTGAGGACTGTGGGGAGCCACTGAAGGGCTCTGAGTAGGGGAGTGGGTGACAGGGTATGATTTGAGTTTCAGAAAATTTGTTCTGACAGCCAAGTGAAGATGATTTGGAGGGTCACAGCAGTGACAATGCTATAGTTCTTTCTAAAGTAAATCTGCCTGCCTCTTGCCGCGGAGATTTCTCAGATGGATCCCTGTGCCTGGAATGCCCTCTCCTTGTTCATGTGGGCACAAAAAAAATGATCAAAACATCTGCCTCAACTCCTTTTATCAGCCCCAGGCAATGTGACAGCAAATCCCCATCTCCCCGCCTCATTTTGCCTGGAGCTGCACAACTTGCTTCTGGGACCTTTTCTCAGCCGGGGGCAATGTAGGTAAGAGTGTGCACGGGCTGGTCCCTGAGGTTTGCAGGAGTCTGTTTGGGGAATGTGATCCTCTGCCCTGGCATGCTTTGAATTCAGTATTGTCTCTGTCACCAAGGCAACCGCCCATTCAAACCTGTATGTTGCCCCTCTCCACCCCACCCCCCACTCCCACACATGGAAGGGAAGATGGGTTGAGTCTGGATGAACATCCAGTGCATCCTCCACTTACCAGGAGTGGCACTGTGCAGGACACTTGCATTCCTGCCTAGAGGGTGCCAACAGCCCATGTGGAGACACAAATAACCAAAGGCAGAAATTTTAAGAAACCAGAGGGAGGAGCAGATGTCTGGAGCCCAGGAAAGACAAGATTATTTTTAGTTGGAGAAATCAGGGAGGGTTCCCTGGAGAAGGTGGCATTTGAACCAGGCCATGAGGGTAGAGAGGACTATTTTCAGTTTCACAAAAGAAATATTTGATTATTCAGTGATGAGGAAATTTAAAAAATCAAAGCCCCACTTCCTTATATTTTATTGACATTGTCAACACAATCATTTATCGGTTGCATTATATCCCTTTAAGCAGATACTCTGTAGTCAGTCCTGTTATTGTTAGAAGAATTCATTCTAGGCCTCATGACATTGGCTTGGGGTCTGGGGCTGGGCGCTGGGGACAGAAGCCGCTCTGGGGACAAGATGCAAGTCATAAATCATTGCTTGAGCCCATCCACTCATTCTTTCATTCAGCAAACATTTACTAAAGACCCACCACAGCCCAGGCCCTGAGGATACATTGATGCTCAGGACATGGTTTCTGTCCTGAAGACCTTGAGTCTAATAGAGGAGCCACAAGTGGGAAGAATTTGTTGTAGAACACGTGTAGATGCCTCACCAGAGGCACAGTGTGTACGAGATGTGGCGCTGACGTGGAGAAGGGAGCTGCAAGGAACTGAAGCCTCAGGAGTAGATGGGGATACCAGGCGGAGCGTGAGCTGTGAGAAGCGGGGAGACTGAGGACACACGTCAGAGGACCAAGTCCACGTGGAGCACGGCAGCGTCCTTCTCTGGCCACGGTCTGGAAGGCACGTCTCTCTTACCCTTAGGCTTCTGGGTGTTTGTTTGTTTGTTCTGTTTTCTATTTCAAATATTTCCTTTCTCCCATTTTGGGAGGACTGTTTTTATACTCTTTTCCAAAATGTCAACTTGCGTGCTTAATTCATTTGCTTTATTTTCTCTTTTTGACGCTAAAAGCATTTCATTTAATACTGTTAATTTTACCTCTACAGATAGCTTTGACTGTATCCTATTTTTTAAAAATTATTTTCTAAATAGTTTTAATAGTTTTTCTTCTTGATTTGCTTCTTGTCCTAAGGGTATTTTGAGATACTATTCATGTTTTTCAATTTCTAAGTGCTGTGTTTTATATTATTGTTAGTTATACTGCATTTTTAAATTAATAAAAAAAAATTTTTTTTCGAGGAAGATTAGCCCTCAGCTAACATCTGCTGCCAATCCTCCTCTTTTTGCTGAGGAAGATTGGCCCTGAGCTAACATCCGTGCCCATCTTCCTCTATTTTATGTGGGACACCTGCCACGGCATGGCTTGATGAGCGGTACCATGTCCGCAGCCAGGATCCGAACTGGCGAACCCCAGGCTGCTGAAGTGGAATGTGAGAACTTAACTGCTGCACCACTGGGCCAGCCCCAGTTGTACTGTGTTTTGATCAAAGACTGGCTTCTAGAATTTCTACTTTTCAAAATTTACCAAAATATTCTCTGTAGCTTAATATTTATTGCATTTTGTCACTGTCCATGAAACTTGAAAAAGATTTGTTTTCAGGGTAGAAAATTTATATATTCCTATCCTCTACGTCCTTATTTATTTTTTGATTACTTGTTCAGAAAATGTGTTAGAATACTTCCGATAAAACTGTTTCTCATGTTTCTCCTTGTGTTACTAAATATTTTGTTTCATGGATCTTTGTTGTTATTTAACACATAAGAAATTAGACCCCTTCACTGTTTTGTTTTTTTTAAAGATTGGCACCTAGCTAACCTCTGTTGCCAATCTTCTTTTTTTTTTTTTCCTTCTTCTTCTCCCCAAAGGCCCCCAGTACATAGTTGTATATTCTAGTTGTGAATGTCTCTGGTTGTGCTATGTGGGACGCCGCCTCAGCATGGCCTGATGAGTGGTGCCATGTCCGTGCCCAGGATCCGAACTGGCAAAACCCTGGGCCGCTGAAGCAGAGCGTGCAAACTTAACCACTCGGCCATGAGATCGGCACTCCCTTCACTGTTAATTACACCTTTTAGAGTGAGGTTAAGAGGTCACTTTCTGGAGTCAAGACAGCCTGGATTCAAGCCCCAGCTCCAGCATTTGTTAGCTTAGATTCCATACCTATAAAATGGAGATGATAGTATCTCCTTTGTACAGTTGTTGCATTAAATGAGATAATGAACGTACAGCATTTAGAATGCTGCTCGGCACATGGCAAGTGCTTAATAAAGCTAGAATTAGCTATTATGATCATTGTTACATTGCCCAGCTAACCGTTACTGGCATTGGAAGCCTCAGTTCTAGAGGCAGAAAGGTCTTTAGGAACCTCTATTTTTTCTCTATCCAGTACACATTTGGTAAACAGAATGCTTCACGTAGAACATTAGAAGTCACTGTGAAAACCGAGAAGGAAAAAAACTGACAGCTTCCCAGCATGCAAACACACAGTGACACACTTTAGTTTTGATGGTGGGATCATTGGGTCAGCCCATGCATCGGCATGTGAGTATTAGCGGCATGTTCCAACTTTGCACTGGGAGAGAGGGGGCAGGCGGGATGGGAAGGAGAGGGAGAAGCTCAAGCTTTCCCCAGATGTTGGATCAAACACTGTGCCCCATCTCATCCCTAGATCCTGAGATCCCTTTTACCAGTGCTGTAAGCCCAGATTCTGTGTGTCTTCCTGCCAATAGCTCACACACACAGCCTTCTGAGGCTTTCCCTTGGACACCGGGGCCCTTTTCCTATGGGAACTTTTGTGTCCCCATGCCCTCCCTCCTCCAGGGGAGCCAGTGGTTGATGTATAAGTACAAAAGTCCAGCTCCTTCGCCCCAAGTAGGACAAACTCTAAGTTGCTATTTATACTCCAGAGCTACTCATATACTTGCTAAGCTTCTTTGCACACTTGCTGACCTGCCTACTTCACTCCTTTACTGGTTTTTCCTGGGAACACTTCTTTAATAAATCATTTGCTCTTTAATCCTTGACCCAGGGTAACTTCTGGGAGAATCCCACCTAAGACAAACTGCTTCGCTCCCTCAGAACAGGGGGGATTCTGATATGGAGAAAGTGTAGCAGTCAGGACTGTTTTGGTTGCAAGAAACATGAACCCAAACACAAAAACCCTTTTTGGTTTGGATAAGAAAGAGGGGTTTAGAAGGCTGCTGAGGCAGCTCAAGTAATCACAGTAAGGAAAGGAATGCACCTGGGCCACGGAGGCTTCTGGAATCAGATGGAATCACAGCCTTAAACAGAACCTGGGCATTCTTTCCCCAACTTTCTTTATGCTGCACTCATGTCTGCCTTATTCCCTACGAGTACCATTTTCATGTAGTAGAAACAAGGCTGCAAACAGAGGCTCTACCTCGCTTTCCTCAGCTCTGTCCCTGGTTTGTCCAGCTTGGGACCAAATGGCCACAACTGGGGCAAAGGAGTTCCTGACTTGTCCCCATGAATCTCTTCTCTTCCTAGTGAAGGAGGGGCTGTGGCCAGAAGGAAGGAGGGGTTGTGGAAAGAAACAAAACCATACTAGATGCCCACAACATAGGTCGTTTGGTGAAAAGAGCAGTGAACTTAAAAAGGCATGGCTTACTTGTCCACCCATGTTCACAGCAGCACTATTCACAACAGCCAGAAGGTGGAAGTGACTCAAGTGTCCATCAACAGATGAATGGATAAACAAAGTGTGGTATACACATACAATAGAATATTATTCAGCCTTAAAAAGGAAGGAAATTGTGACACATGCTACAACATAGACGAACCTTGAAAACATTATGCTAAGTGAAATAACCCAGACACAAACTTACAAATATTGTGTGCTTTCATCTATATGAGGTACATAAAATAGGCAAATTCATAGAGAGAGAAAGTAGTATAGAGGTTACCAGGGTATGGTGGGAAGGAGGAATGGGGAATTATTGTTTAATAGGTATAGAAGTTCTTTCTTTCTTTTTTTTTTAAAGATTTTATTTTTCTTTTTTCTCCCCAAAGTCCCCCGGTACATAGTTGTATATTTTTAGTTGTGGATACTTCTAGTTGTGGCATGTGTGATGCCGCCTCAGCATGGCTTGATGAGCGGTGCCATGTCCACGCCCAGGATCCGAACCAGCAAAACCGTGGGCCGCAGAAGCGGAGCACGCGACCTTAACCCCTTGATCACGGGGCAGCCCCTAGAATTTCTGTTTGGGATGATAAAAAAGTTCTTCTCAAAATGGTTAGTGGGGTTGGTTGCACAACATTGTGAATGTACTCAATGTCAGTGAATTGTGCACTTAAAAAGGGTTAAAACAGTATATCAGTCAGGATTCTCCACAGAAACAGAACCAATAGGATATGTATAGAAAGAGAGAGAGACAGAAAGAGAGAGAGAGAGATTTATTATATGGAACTGGCTCATGCAATTAGGAAGGCTAAGAAGTCCAGACCCAGGGGAGTTGATGGTCTAAGTTCCAGTCTGAGTTGGAGAACAGAGGAAGGAGAAGACCAATGTCTCCCCTCAAAGATAGTCAGGCAGACAGAATTGTTTCTTACGGAGCCTTTTATTCTCTCCAGGCCTTCAGTGGGTTTGATGGGGCCCACCCACATTGGGTAGGGCAATCTGCTTCACTGAGTCTACCAATTCAAATTTAATCTCAAACAGAAACACCCTGACAGGCACACTCAGAAATAATGTTTAACCAAATATCTGGGCACCTCCTAGCCCAGGCAAGTTGACACATAAAATTAATCATCACAAATGGTAAATTTTATGTTATGTATATTTTTCACAATAAAAAAAAACAAAGGCATTGGCTTAACTTCCACTTCTGGGCAAAATGGATTAACTAAGACCAGATTTACCCTCCTGCCTGAGACAACCAGAAACAAACAAACAAATAAACAAACAAAAAGACAAAATACATGAAACAATGGTTTTCAAGATACTGGACATAAGACAATGAAGGACACTGATCCCTGAAAGATGGGAATAAGATGAATTCTAATATAGCCCCAGCCAGGGCTGGCCCCATGGCTGAGTGGTTAAGTTCATGTGCTCTGCTTTGGCAGCCCAGGGTTTCACAGGTTTGGATCCTGGGCATGGACCTAGCACCGCTCATCAAGGCAGCATCCCACATGCCACAGCTAGAAGGACCCACAACTAAAAATATATACAAGTATGTACCAGGGGACTTTGGGGAGAAGAAAACATTTTTTAAAAATCTAAAATAAATAAATAAAATAGCCCCAGTCTATTGCATTGTGAGAGTTTCCAGGATGCAGCACAGGGAGGGGGAAGTGAGGCAAAGCCTGGAAGACTTCCTGAGTGGGGAAGATTAGAGTCCAAGGAGACCAAGGCAGCTAGGGTTCATAGGACAGACTACCAGAGAGGAGAAAGCTATACAAAAAGAGAACCCTAGAGAGCTACAGAAGACTGCCCTTGATTTTTATTTATTTATTTATTTTGAGGAAGATTAGCCCTGAGCTAACTACTGCCAGCCCTCCTCTTTTTGCTGAGGAAGCCTGGCCCTGAGCTAACATGCCTCTACTTTATATGCGGGACGCCTACCACAGCATGGCTTGCCAAGCAGTGCCATGTCCGCACCCTGGATCCGAACCGGTGAACCCCGGGCCGCCAAGAAGCAGAATGTGCGCACTTAACCGCTGCGCCATCGGGCCGGCCCCTAAGAAGACTGCCCTTGAGTATTTAGTCCATGAGTGTGAGGAAAGCACTTGACATCAGCAAATAACTATGTGAAAGGATTAGATGGAATAGTGCCTGGCATTCATACAGGGCAGGTAATAGTACCTATTCCCCCTTATCTAGACTGGAAACACTCATACTTCATGAGGCAGTTGATAAAGTACTCAGGAAAGTCTTGCCTCAGTCATAGGGAATAATTAACCCCAGACTGAGCACTGCTCTGGACCTAACAGATCATAAAAGTAACACCTAAAAGAATCAAGCTGTTTCCAAGTAATTTAACTACATGCTCAATCAAAGTGCAAGATTTATATGAATAAGAAGATGTCTAACAACCAGCAAGGTAGTATTCACAACGTCTAGCATCCAATAAAAGATTACCAGTCACTTGGGGTTGGCCCCGTGGCCGAGTGGTTAAGTTCGTGCGCTCCGCAGCAGGCGGCCCAGTGTTTCGTCAGTTCCAATCCTGGGCGCGGACATGGCACTGCTGATCAAACCACGCTGAGGCAGCGTCCCACATGCCACAACTAGAAGGACCCACAACGAAGAATATACAACTATGTCCTGGGGGCCTTTGGGGAGAAAAAGGAAAAAAATTTAAAAAAAATTACCAGTCACTCAAAGGTGCAAAAAAACATGACCCATAGTGAGGAAAATAATCGATCAATTGAACGTGACCCAGAACTGAGAGAGATTTTAGAATTAGCAGAGAGGGACAATAAACAATAATTGTAACTGAATTACACATGTTCAAAAGTTAAGTAGAGATATGGAAGGTATTTTTAAAAGCCAAATCAAACTTCTAGAGAGGAAAACTACAAAGTCTAAGGTGAAAAATATACTGCATGGGATTGACACCAGAAGAAAAGATTAGTGGACTTGAAAGTATGGCAATAGAAACTATTCAAAATGAAACACAGAGAGAAAAAAGAATAAAAAATAAAAATGTAAAGAGCATCAGTGAGCTATAGGACAACTTCAAGTGGCCTAATATATGGGTAATTAAAGTCCCTGAAGGAGGACTGGGGACAAAAAATAATATATGAAAATATAATGGCTGAAATAATTCCAAACTTAATGAAAATAACAAACGTTTAGATTCAATAAGCTCAAGAACCCCAAGCACAAGAAACATGAACAAAACTAACCAAGACAGACCATAATTAAGTTTCTCAAAACAAGTAATAAAGAGAAAAATCTTAAAACAGCTGGGGGGGTGTGTTTTATGTACAAAGCAACAAACATAAGGATGACAGCAGACTTATCAGAAACAATATAAGTGAGGAGACAGTGGAGTGATATCTTGAAAGTACTGGAAAAAAACCTGTCAGACTAGAATTCTATACCAGGCAAAAATATCTTTCAAAAATGAAAATGAAAGGCAAAAAAACTGATAGAACTGCAAGGAGAAGTAGATGAGTCCACTATTATAGTAGAAAACTTCAACACCCCTCTATTGGTAATGGATAGATCCAGCAGGCAGAAAATTAGTAAGGACATAGTTGAACCCAAAAGCACCATCAGTCAACTGGATACAATTGACATCTATAGAATACTTCATCCAATAACACCAAAATACACATTCTTCTCAAGCTCACATGGAACATTCATCAAGATAGATGACATTCTGGGGTAAAAAACACATCATAACAAATTTAAAAGAATAGAAATCATACAATGTATGCTCTCAGACCACAGTGGAATTAAACTAGGAATTAATAACAGAAAGATAGCTGGAAAGTCCCCAAATACTTGGAGATTAAATAACACACTTCTAAATAACACATGGGTCAAAGAAGAAATCTCAAGAGAAATTTACAAATATTGCAACTAAATTAAAATGAAAGTATAACATCAAAATTTGTGGGATGCAGCAAAAGCAGCGCTTAGATGGAAATTTATAGCATTTAATGCATATAATAGAAAAGAAGAAAGTTCTTAAATCAATAAACTATTCTTCAACCTTAGGAAACAAAAAAAAGGAGGGCAAATTAAACCCAAAGTAAGCAGAAGAAAAGAAATAATAAAAATTAGAGCAAAAATCAATGAAATTTAAAACAGCATATCAATAGAGAAAATCAACAAAACCAAAAGCTGTTTATTTGAAAAGATCAATAAAATCAATAGGCCTCTAACCAGGCTATCTAAGAAAAAAGAAAGAAGACACAAATTACTAATATCAGAAATTGATAATGAGATATCACTATAGATCCCATGGACATTAAAAGGATAATAAAACATATTATAAACAACTTCATGCCCACAAATTTGATAACCTAGATGAAATAGACCAAAGACACAATCTACCAACACTCACACAAGAATAAGTAGACAATATGAAAGACCTATATCTATTAAAGAAACTTAATCAATAATTAATAACCTTCCCAAAAGAGAAAGCACCAGTTCCAGATGGGTTCTCTGGTGATTCTACTAAACATTTAAGGAAGAATTTCTACCAATTCTCTACAATCTCTTCCAGAAGATTGAATGTCTTAACTCATTCTATGTATGTTATTGAAGCTAAATTGGTATCATTTCAAACTAGATTATTATAAATTTAGGATGTTAATTGTAACTAGTAAGGTAAGCACTAAGAAAATAACCAAAAAGTATACAGAAGGGAAGCAAGGAGGGAATCAAAATGGTATACTAGAGAGAAATCAATCAAACACAAAAGAAGGCAGTATTGGAAGTATTCAAGAACAACAACAAAAAAGCATATGAAACTTATAGAAAACAAATAGACAAATGGCAGAAATGCTTGCTTATCAATAATCACTTTAAATGTAAATGGATTAAACTCACCAATTAGAAGAGAGAGATTGGGAGAACAGGTTAAAAACATGATCCAACAATATGCTGTCTATAAGAGACTCATTTTAGCTATAAATAGGTTAAAAGTGAAAGGATACAAAACAATATTCCATGTAAACAGTAACAAAAAGAGAGTTGGGTAGCTATACTAATACCAGGCAAAATAGTCTTTAGGTCAAAAATTGTTACAAGAGACAAAGGATATTGCATACTGATAAAAAGAGATTATTCAAGAAGATATAATAATTGTAAATATATATGTACCAAACAGTAGAACCCCAAAATATATGAAGTAAACATTGACAGAATTGAAGGGAGAAATAGATAGTTCTATATTAATTGTTGGAGACTTCAAAACCCTTACTTTCAGTAACGGATAGAATATCCAGACAGAAGATCAATAAGAAAATAGAGGACTTGAAAAACACTATAAACCAACTAGACCTAACAGACACATATACAACACTTCACCCAATAACAGTAGAATACACATTGTTTTTAAGTACACATGAAACATTCTCCAGGGTAGATCATGTGTTGGGTCACAAAAAAAGTTAAAAAGATTGAAATAAATGAATGAGATTGAAATGATAAATTTATGATTTATAAGTTTAAAAAGATTGAAATCCTACAAAGTATCCTCTCCAAACCCAATAGAATGAAACTAGAAGCCAACAGTAGAAGGAAAACTGGAAAATGCAAAAATATGTTGGAAATTAAACAACATTGTCTTAATAGACCAATGGGTCAAGGAGGAAATAAATGGGAAATTAGAAAATACATCAAGACTAATGAAAATAAAAACACAACATACTAAAACCTATTGTGGCGCAGTGAAAGCAGTGCTCAGAGGGAAATTTATAGCTGTAAATACTTACATTAAAAAAGAATGATCTAAAAATATACAACTATGTACTGGGGGGATTTGGGGAGAAAAAGCAGAAAGAAAAAACGGATTGGCAACAGTTGTTAGCTGTAAGGTGCCAATCTTAAGGAAAAAAAAGAATTATTATTATTTTTTTTTTTAAAAGAATGATCTCAAGTCAGTAGCCTAACTCTACTCCTTAAGGAACTAGGGGAAAAAAAGAGCAAAAAAAAAAACCAAAGCTGGCGGAGAGAAGAAAATAATAAAGATTAGAGCAGAGATAAATGAAGTAAAGAATAGAAAACAATAGGGAAAACAACAAAATCAAAAGTTGATTCTTTGAAAAGATTTTAAAAATTGGCAATCCTGGGGCCGGACCTGTGATTGAGTGGTTAAGTTCGAATGCTCCACTTCAGTGGCCAGGGTCTCGCTATTTCGGCTCCCAGGCGTGGACCTAGCACTGCTAGTCAGGCCATGCTGAGGCAGCATCCCACATAGCAGAACTAGAAGGACCTACAACTAGAATGTACAACTATGTACTGGGGGGTTTGGGGGAGAAGAAGAAAAAATAAATAAAATTTTTTTAAAAATTGGCAATCCGTTGTTAGTCTGGCTAAGAGAAAAAGAAGTCACTTATAACTAAAATCAGAAATGAAAGTGGGGACATTAACTACCAACCTTACAGAAATTAAAGGCACTAAGTGGGAATACTATGAACAACTGTACACCAACAAATTAGATAACCAAGATGAGATGGACAAATTCCTAGAAATATACAAACTACCAAAACTGACTCAAGAAGGAATAGAAAATCTGAACAGACCTATAACAAGTGAAGAGATTGAATTTGTAATAAAAACCTCACAAGGAAAAGTCCAATACCAGATGGCTTCACTGGTAAATTCTAACAAAAATTTAAAGAATTAGTAACAATCTTTCTCAAACTCTGTCAAAAACAGAAGAGAAGAAAATACTTTATAACTCATTCTATGAGGCCAGGATTACCCTGATACCAAAATCAGACCAAGACATTACAAGAAAAGAAAATTACAGACCCATATTCCTTATGATCCTAGATAGAAAAACAAAATACTAGGCAAACCAAATCCAATAGCATATCAGAAGGATTATACACCATGACTACATGGGATTTATCCCAGAAATTCAAGGGTGATTCAACACACAAAAATTAATCAATATTATATACCACAGTAATAGAATGAAAAAAAAAAAAACCACACGAGCCTCTCAACTGATGCTGTAACACATTCGACAAAATTCAACACCCTTTCATGATAAAAAAACATTCTGTACATTAGGAATAGAGGAATCTTTCTCAACATGATAAAGTATATTTATGAAGAATGCACAGCTAACATCAGACTCAATAGTGAAACTCTGAAAGTTTTCCCTCTAATATCAAGAAAAGAATAAGGATGCCCACTTTCATCACTGCTCTTCAAAATTATACAGAATGTTCAAGCCAGAGCAATTAGGCAAAGAAAAGAGATAAAAGGCATCCAAATTAGAAAAGAAGTAAAATTATCTCTATTCTCAGATGACATGATCCTCTACATAGAAAAATCCCAAAGATTCCACAAAAAATTACTAGAGCTAATAAACAAATCAGCAGAGTTGCAGGGTACAAGATTAACACACAAAAATCAGTTGTGCTTCTGTACATTAGCAATGAAACACTGACAGGAAAATTGAGAAAACAATTCCATTTACAATAACATCAAAAAGAATCAAATACCCAAAGAAGACCCAGATAAATGGAAAGACATCCTATGTTCATGGATTGAAAGACTTAATACTGTTAAGATGGCAACATTACCCAAAGTGATCTACAGATTCAATGCAATCTCTGTAAAATTCCAACTGCCTTTTTTGTGGAAATGGATGAGCCAATCCTCAGATTCATATGGAATTACAAGACGTCCTGAAGAGCCACAAACAATCTTGAAAAAGGAGAGCAAAGTTGGAGAATTCATACTTCCCAATTTAAAACTTACTACAGTGCTACAGTCATCAAGACAGTATGGTACTGGCATAGGGATAGATATATAGATCAATGGAATATTAGATATTAGATATATTAGATATTAGATGTCTAATATTAGAGTCCAGAAATAAAGCCATACATCTGTGGCCAATTGATTTTTGTAAGGATGCCAAAAGCATTCAGTGTAGAAAGAAATGATGGGACAACTGGATATCCACATGCAAAAGAATATAGTTGGACCCCTACCCACATCACATATAAAAATTAACTCAAAATGGATCAAAAACCTAAATGAAAGAGCTAAAAGTATAAAACTTTTAGGTGAAAATATAGGTGTAAATCTTCATGACCTTCGATTTGTCAATGGAATCTTAGATATAACACTAAAAGCATGAACAATAAAAGAAAAAATTGATAAATAGGACTTAGCGTAGGCGTTTTTCGGGGGGGGGGCGGGGAGGGGGAGATTAGCCCTGAGCTAACTACTGCCAATCCTCCTCTTTTTGCTAAGGAAGACTGGCCCTGAGCTACCATCCATGCCCATCTTCCTCGATTTTATATGTGGGACACCTACCATAGCATGGTTTTTGCCAAGCAGTGCCATGTCCACACCCAGGATCTGAACCGGCAAACCCCGGGCCGCCGAGAAGCGGAACGTGCAAACTTAACCACTGCACCACCAGCCGGCCCCAGTGTAGGCATTTATAGCTGTAAATTTCCCTGTAAGCACTGCTTTCACCGCGTCACATATGTGTTGGTATGTAATGTTTTTATTTTCATTCACCTGAAAATATTTTCTAATTTTTGTCCATTGGTTATTGAAGAGTGTGTTGCTTAATTTCCACAAATTTGTGAATTTCTTAAGTTTCCTTCTGATATTGATTTCTAGTTTCATTCTATTGTTGTCAAAGTTGTATGAATTCAATTTTTTTTAGTTAACTAAAACACATTTTATGACCTAACGTGTGGTCTTTCCTGGACAATATTCCATATGTACTTCATAAAAATGTGTATTCTATGAAGGGTTCTATAGATTTCTGTTGTCTTGTTGGTTTATAGTGTTGTTCAAGTTGTCTATTTCCCTGTTGATTTTCTGTATAGTAGTTCTATCCTTATTGATAATGGGGGTATTGAAATGTCCAACTACTATTGTTGAATTGTGTATTTCTCCTTTCAATTCTGTCAGAAAAACTGTCAGTCAATAATTCTATATCTGGGAAAATTATCCTTCAAGCATGAAGGAGAAGTTAAGACATTTCTAGATAAACAAAAGCTGAGGGAGCTCATTATCAGTAGACTTGCCCTATGAGAAATGCTAAATGAAATCCTTTAGGCTGAAATGAAAGGACACCAGACTAACTCTAAGTCATAGGAAAAAAAACTAAGAACACTAGTAAAGGTAGTTTCACAGGTAAATATAAAAGACAATATTATTGTACTTTTGGTTTGGTTTGTAACTTCTCTCTTTTTCCTACATGATTTAAAAGGCAAATGCATAAAGCAATAATTATAAATCTATGTTAATGGGCATAAAATGTATTAAGATGTAAACTATGGCCATAACAGCATAAAAGTGGAGGAACAGAGATATACAGGAGGAGAATGTTTGTATAATATTGAAACTAAGTTGGTATTTTTCAAACTAGATTATTATAAGTTTAAGTGGTAATTTTAACCTCAGAGTAACCACTGGAAAAAAATTTTTAAAAAATACATGAAGGGAATCAAAATGGTACACTACAGGGGCCGGCCTGGTGGTGCAGTGGTTAAGTTCACATGCTCTGCTTTGGCAGCCCGGGGTTCACCAGTTCGGATCCTGGGTGCGGACCTCCGCACCACTTATCAAGCCATGCTGTGGCAGGCGTCGCACATATAAAGTAGAGGAAAACGGGCATGGATGTTAGCTCAGGGCCAGTCTTCCTCAGCAAAAAAAGAGGAGGAGTGGCATGGCGGATGTTAGCTCTGGGTTAATCTTCCTCAAAAAGAAAAAGGTACACTATATCTTATAAAAATCAACTGAATACAACAACAAAAAAAGCAGTATTGGAAGAATTGAGAAACAAAAACTATATAAGACGCACATAAAACAAATAGCTAAATGGCAGAATTAAATTATTCTTTATCTGGGGCTGGCCCCATGGCCGAGTGGTAAAGTACGCGCGCTCTGCTGCAGGCGGCCCAGTGTTTCGTTGGTTAGAATCCTGGGCGCGGACATGGCACTGCTCATCAAACCACGCTGAGGCGGCGTCCCACATGCCACAACTAGAAGCACCCACAGCGAAGAATATACAGCTGTGTACTGCGGGGCTTTGGGGAGAAAACGGAAAAAAAAATTATTCTTTATCAACAATCACATTAAATGTAAACAGATTAAACCCTCCTATTAAAAGATAGAGATAAGTAGATTGGATTAAAAAAAAGGGATCCATCTATACTCTGTCTACAGGGGACTCATTTTAGATATAAGGACACAAAGAGCTTGAAAGTAAAATAATGGAAAAGATATTCCATTCAAATAGTAACTAAAACAGAGCTGGGGTGGCTATATGATTATCAGACAACATAGACATTATATCAAAAAAGATAAGAGACAAGGAAGGACGTTATATATTGATAAAAGGTTCAACACAACAAGAAGATATAACAATTATAAACATACACACCTACTAAAGGAGCCTCAAAATATATGAAGCAAACATTGACAGAATTGAGGGGAGAAATAGTTCTCCAGCAGTGCTTATAGATTCCAACACTCCACTTTCTTTTTTTTTTTAAAGAGAAAGCATTTTTTTTTAAAGATTTTATTTTTTCCTTTTTCTCCCCAAAGCCCCCCAGTACGTAGTTGTATATTCTTCGTTGTGCGTCCTTCTAGTTGTGGCATGTGGGATGCTGCCTCAGCGTGGTTTGACAAGCAGTGCCATGTCTGCGCCCAGGATTCGAACCAACGAAACACTGGGCCACCTGCAGCGGAGCGCGCGAACTTAACCACTGGGCCACGGGGCCAGCCCCCCAACACTCCACTTTCAATAATGAATACACCAAGACAGAAGATCAATAAGGAGATAGACAACTTGAACAACACTATAAACCAACTAATTCTAACAGCCATATATAGAACACTCTCCCCAATAATAGTAGGATACACATTGTTCTCAAGTGCACATGGAACATTCTCTAGGATAGATCGTGTGTTAGGCCACGAAACAAGACTTCACAAATGGCGCAGCAGCTGTGGAAAATAGTTTGGTGGTTCCTTAAAAAGCTAAACATAAAGTTACCATGTGATCCAACTATTCCACTCCAAACTAATTGAAAGCAAAGACTCGAACAGATATTTGTATGCCAATGTTCATTGCACTATTATTCACAATAGCCAAAAGGTGGAAACAACTAAAATGTCCGTAAACAGATGAATACCTCATAAACAAAATGTGATATGTACACACAATAGAATATTTTTAAGCCACATAAGGGAATAAAGTTTTCTTCTTCTTCTTCTTCTTCTTCTTCTTCTTCTTCTTCTTCTTCTTCTCCCCAAGCCCCCCAGTACATAGTTGTATATTCTAGTTGTGGGTCCTTCTGGTTGTGCCATGTGGGCCGCCGCCTCAGCATGGCCTGATGAGCAGTGCTAGGTCCGCGTCCAGGATCCCAACCAGTGAAACCCTGGGCCACCGAAGTGGAGCGTGCAAACTTAATGACTCGGCCACGGGGCAGCCCCGGGAATGAAGCTTTTAATACATGCTACACCATGGATGAAACTTGAAAATATTATGCTAAGTGAAATAACCCAGATGCTAAAGGACAAATATTGTATGATTCCACTGACATGAAGTATTTAGAAGAGGCAAATTTATAGAGACAGAAAGTAGATTAGAGGTTACCAGGGCTAGGGGAAGGGAGAAATGAGGAGTTATTGCTTAATAGTTACAGAGTTTCTGTCTGAAGTGATGAAAAAGTTTTGGAAATAGATAGTGGTAATGGTTGCACAACATTGTGAACGTAATTAATGCCACTGAATTGCACACTTACAAATGGTTAAAATAGCAAATTTGGTTTTATATATATATTACCACAATTTTTAGAAATTAATAACATACCAGAAAGCCCATTGAATCGTACACTTTGAATGGGTGAAATGTATGGTATGTGAATTATATCTCAATAAAGCTATTTTTAAGTCATTAATTTTGATGTTCGACTTACCACTTTTTCCTTTTACGCATCATGTTTTTGGTGTCTATATCCAGCCCTAGATCCTGAAGGTTTTCTTTTGTGCTTTTAAAAAAGGTTTTATAGTTTTTACATTTAATATTTACATCTGTAATTCATTTTGAGTTAATTTTTGTGTAGGTCTTTTTTTGCCTATGGATGTCCAATTGTTCCAGCACTATTTGTTGAAAAAGCACCATTGAATTGGTTTTGGACCTTTGTAAAAAATCAGTTGGGAATATTTGTGTGGGTCTATTTCTAGCTATATAATAAGTCTGGAAATCTGGTAAACTGATTCCTTCCATTTTATTCTTCTTTTTCAAAATTGTTTTAGCTACTCTAGTTCCTTTGCCTTTTCGTATAAATTTTAGAATACTTTTTTCTATATCTGCAAAAAGCCTTGCTGAGATTTTGACAGGAATGCCATTATACCTGTGCGTCAATGTAAGGAGAATTGACATTTTTGCTATTTTCATCTTGCAATCCATGAACACAGTATGTCTCTCCATTTACAGTCAGGACCTGCATAGCAACGTTTCAGTCAACAAAAGACCGCATATACCATGGTGACCCCATAAGATTAGTACCAGTTAGCCTAGATTTCACCTTTAAGTATGATCTTGGCTGTAGATTTTTTTGTATCGATGGAATAGCCTACTAAGTTTATGTAAGTACACTCTATGATGTTTGCATGGAGGAAATCAACTAATGATGCATTTTTCAGAACGTATCCCTGTCCTTAAGCCATGCATGACTATATAGAGATCTTCATTGATTTCTTTTATCAGTGTTATATTTTTTCAGCATACAAGTCCTATACATGTTTGATTAGATTTGCATCTAAGTATTTCATTTTTGTTTTGAGAGATTATAAATAGTATTTTTCATTTTGTGTCCACATGTACATTGCTAGTATATATAAGGACAATAGATATTTTTAATGTTTATCTTGTATCCTGAAGCCTTGCTGAACTCTCTTAATAGTTCTAGGAGTTTTTGATAGATTCCTTGGCATTTTCTCTGTAGACAATCATGTTATACGCGACAAGTGACCATTTTATTTCTTCCTTTATGATCTGCATGCCTTCCATTTTCTTGGCTTATTGTATGAGTTAGAACTCCCAGCATTTTGTTGAATTAGAGTGGTGAGAATAGAAATATTTTAAATTTTATTTTCCAGTTGTTGCTAATGATATACAAAAGCTACAATGGAAAAACAATACATCTAATTTTTGTATATTGACCTGGTATCCCAGAAAGAGTTAAATTTGTTTATTACTTGTAGTAGCTGTTTTATAGATTTCTTGTAAATAATGTCACCTACAAATGTAGACAAATTTACTTCTTCATTTTTGATACTTCTGCCCTTCCCTTTTCTTGCCTTATTGCACTAGACAGGACCACCAGTGCAATGTTCAATGGAAGTAGTGAAAGTGGACATCTTTGGCCTGTTCACGGTTTTAGAGTAAAAGTATTCAATATTTCACCTTTAAGTATGATCTTGGCTGTAGAATTTTTTTTTTTTTTTGAGGAAGATTAGCCCTGAGCTAACTACTGCCAATCCTCCTCTTTTTTTGCTGAGGAAGCCTGGCCCTGAGCTAATGTCCGTGCCCATCTTCCTCTACTTTCTATGCGGGATGCCTACCAGAGCATGGCTTTGCCAAGTGGTGCCATGTCTGCACCCGGGATCTGAACTAGCGAACCCCAAGCTGCCAAAGCAGAATGTGCGCACTTAACTGCTGCGCCACCAGGCCGGCCCCAACACCAACCTTCTTAAAAGTACTGAAGAACAAAGAAGGAACTACCAGGCTAAAATCTAGGTGAAAGTGTGAATGCAGAGAGGAACCTGAACACTGAAACCGCCTTTGCCCTGAAACCATTTGCCAAACCAAGTGAGCTGGAGCAAGCTTCACCGAATGGAAACCCAAGACCTGGGTCTGCCCCGTGATTAGGAAAAGATGCCTCCTGCTGGGATCAAAAAGGAGTAAACCAGGAGTAAGGCGGTCCAGGCTCCCTGACCTAGGGGATTGCAAAGTAAGTTCCTTGGTGCTGAGCAGACGGAGGGAAGAAAGTATTTCTGAGAAGTTGTAATGACAAGCGAGCCCTGGGTGGAGATGTGGTTCCAAATTACATCACTTGTGTGGTCAAAAAAAATCCTCAAGCTGTAAATTTAGTTTAAACTGGCTGCAGATTATCTGCATTTAGACAACTGGTGGAAGCAAATAAAAATTCCCTCAAATAAGTTTTCAAAGAGAATATACAGTCAGAAATATCCCAGCACACAAGAAATAACAGAAAGCAAAAACCAACTAGCAATCCATATATTGGAATGATCACACTCAAGTTATAAAACGTCGCTGATTATTATGTTTAAAGAAATAAAACATAGACTTGAAAAATATTTACAAGGAGCAGGAAATAAAACCATCACCAAATGACCAAGCAGATTTGAAAATAACCAAAGAGAACTTTTAGAAATTAAAAATACAATAACTGAAATTAAAAGCTCAATAGAATGGAACTTCCTCATCTGATAAAAGACATGTATAAAAATCTACAGCCAAGGGGCCGGCCCGGTGGTGCAGCGGTTAAGTTTGCACGTTCCACTTCTCGGTGGCCTGGGGTTCGCAGGTTTGGATCCCGGGTGCGGACATGGCACTGCTTGGCAAGCCATGCTGTGGTAGACATTCCACATATAAAGTAGAGGAAGATGGGCACGGATGTTAGCTCAGGGCCAGTCTTCCTCAGCAAAAAGAGGAGGATTGGCAGCAGTTAGCTCAGGGCTAATCTTCCTCAAAATAAAATAATAATAATAATAATAATAAAACTGTTAAAAAAAAAAAAAAGAAGTTTGGTGGGGTTTTTTTGCTGGTGAGGAAGATTGGTCCTGAGCTAACATCTGTTGCCAATCTTCCTCTTTTTGCTTGAGGAAGATTGTCCCTGAGCTAACATCTGTGCCAATCTTCCTCTTTTTGCTGAGGAAGACTGGCCCTAAGCTAACATCTGTGCCCATCTTCCTTTACTTTATATGTGGGACACCTACCACAGCATGGCTTGCCAAGCGGTGCCATGTCTGCACCAGGGAACCCCAGGCTGCAACATGCAAACTTAACTGCTGCGCCACCAGGCTTGCTCCTACCACCACTCTTATTCAACATAGTACTGGAGGTTTTGGCCAGAGCAATTAGGCAAGAGAAAGGAATAAGAGGAATCCAAATAGGGAGTGAAGAAGTGAAACTCTCACTGTTTGCAGATGACATGATCTTATATATAGAAAACCCTAAAGAATCTATCGGAAAACTATTAGAAATAATTAACAACTACAGCAAAGTTGCAGGACACAAAATCAACTTACAAAAATCAGTTGCTTTTCTATACTCTAATAATGAACTAACAGAAAGAGAACTCAAGAATACAATTCCATTTACAATCACAAAAAAAAACCAATAAAGTACCTGGGAATAAATTTAACTAAGGAGGTGAAGGACTTATACAATGAAAACTATAAGACATTATTGAAAGAAATAGATAATGACATAAAGAGATGGAAAGAGATTCCATGTACATGGATTGGAAGAATAAACGTGGTTAAAATGTCCATACTACCCAAAGCAATCTACAGATTCAATGCAATTCCAATCAGAATCCCAATGACATTCTTCACAGAAATAGAGCAAAGAATCCTAAAACTCATATGAGGCAAGCAAAGACCCCAAATTGCTAAAGCAACACTGAGAAAAAAGAACAAAGCTGGAAGCATCACAATCCCTGACTTCAAAATGTACTACAAAGCCATAGTGATCAAAATGGCATGGTACTGGTACAAAAACAGGCACACAGATCAACGGACCAGAACTGAAAGCCCAGAAATAAAACTGCACATCTATGGACAGCTAATCTTCGACAAAGGTGCCAAGAACATACAACTGGAGAAAAGACAGTCTCTTCAGTAAATGGTGTTGGGAAAACTGGACAGCCACATGCAAAAGAATGAAAGTAGACCATTATCTCATGCCATACACAAAAATAAACTCAAAATGGATCAAAGACTTGAAGATAAGTCCTGAAACATAAAACTCCTGCAAGATAATATAGGTAGTACACTCTTTGACATCGAACTTAAAAGGATCTTTTTGAATACCATCTCTTCTCAGACAAGGGAAACAGAAGAAAAAATAAACAAGTGGGCGTTCATCAGACTAATGAGCTTCTGCAAGGCAAAAGAAACTAGAATCAAAACCGAAAGACAACTCACCAACTGAGAGAAAATTTTTGCAACATCCGATAAGGGGTTAATCTCCATAATGTATTAGGAACTCACACAACTGAGCAACAACAACAAAAATAGCCTGATCCAAAAATGGGCAGAGGATATGAACAGTTTTCCAAAGAAGATATACAGATGGCCAATAAACACATGAAAAGATGTCCAACATCACTAATCATCAGGGAAATGCAAATCAAAACTACACTAAAATACCACCTTACATCTGTTAAAATGGCTATTATCACTAAGACTAAAAATAATAAATGTTGGAGAACGTGTGGAGAGAAGGGAACCCTCATACACTGCTGATGGGAATGCAAACTTGTGCAGCCACTATGGAAAACAGTGTGGAGATTCCTCAAAAAACTAAAAATAGAACTACCATATAACCCAGCTATCCCACTACTGGATATCTACCCAAACAACTTGAAATCAACAATCCAAAGTAACATATGCACCCCTATGTTCATTGCAGCACTGTTCACAATAGCCAAGACACGAAACTATCCAAGTGCCCATCGACTGATGATTGGATAAAGAAGATGTGGTATATATAGAGAATGGAATACTACTCAGCCAGAAAACAAGACAAATTCATCCCATTTGCCACAACATGGAAAGACCTGGAGGGAATTATGCTAAGCGAAATAAGCCAGACTGAGAAAGACAAACACCAGACGATTTCACTCATATGTGGAATATAAACAACCACATGGACAAAGAAAACAGTTCAGTGGTTACCGGGGGAAGGGGGGTGGGGGTGGGCACAGGGGGTGAAGGGGAGCACCTATG
The DNA here is from genome assembly GCF_041296235.1 of Equus asinus. Lineage (NCBI taxonomy): Eukaryota > Metazoa > Chordata > Mammalia > Perissodactyla > Equidae > Equus > Equus asinus. The sequence continues at coordinate 24,812,357 of NC_091803.1, forward strand.
TGGTGACAGACAAGAAATAACGTACAACTGAAATTTCACAATGATGTAAACTATTATGAACTCAAATTTTTAAAAAATCAGCTAAAATTTAAAAAGTTAAGAAAAAAAAGGACTTCACTTTCCATACGGTTGCGCCAAGAGGCGTGGGACGCAGCAAATTTAGCAGGTGCGCCTTACGCTAGGGCGGTTGCCTAGGTCACCCCGCAGCTTTGCCTGGCCCAAGAGGAAAGTGGGCGGGGTGCGGGAGCAGACATCCCGCCCCGACACAGGGCGCGGCCTGGGATTGGCTCGCCGTTGTCGGGCCACGCCCCCAACCCGGGCTCGCGTGGCGCCCCTAGCAGTTGACTGCCCCTGGCCGGGTTCTGAGAACCTGGAGGCTCCAGCATGGGGAGGAGAACCCCCAAGGCCGGGACACCTCAGCCCCGCCCGCGTAATAGCCCCGGACCGGCGCAAGAAGTGCCTCTGTTCCCGGGGATCCCTGCGATCACATGTTCCCCTGTTATTCTTCAGGCTGCAGTGCAAGCCCGGAGGTCTGCGTCCAGGTCCGGTAAATTCCGAGAAATCTTGGCTCAGGTCCGGCCCCTCGGCTAATCCGTGTTAAAAGAGGAACTAGACTCAAAAGATGATCTCCAAGGAGCCTGCCCCGTCTTACAGGCCCTCTTCTTTATGGAAGTCCTGGGCTTCTCTTGGCTTTGGCTTCCTCAAGTGTAAATAAATTAAGAATCGGGAAGCCCAGAACGGGCCCTGGCTCTGGCACTCACTTGCTTTGTGGCCTTGGACAAGTCATATCCTATTTCTAAACTTATTTCCTCATCTCAGTGTGAAGGGCTTGAACTAGATGTCTTCTAAGGTCCCTTCTAGTTCTTCTTACCTATGAAACAGCCTTGATAACGTGTAAAGATTCTTAGTAAATCTTTGTCATGTTATACAAATTGTAAGCAATTCACATGGCTATCTGCTCATCCTCCTTCACTTTCGGTATCCAGAAGTTCCAGGAAAAGAGGGAAAAGTCTAGAATGGCACCTAAAAATAAAATAGAGACTCTCAACAGATGCTGGAAAGGCTGATTGCTTGCAGCTCAGGAGATGCTCCTGCAGGGGAGGGTGGAATAATCCTCTACACTTTAACTCCCTCATTTTACAGAAGAGAAAACTTTGAAAGCAGCTGAGTCAGGCTGCTAGTAGGAGGAGGAACCACATTTTCTGACTTGACTCCATGATCAGTCCCTCACAGAGTGTTGGCAAACAGAAGGCATAAACATATAAAAACAGATTTTAAAAATTGTCCACAGAAATAAAGGCAGACAGTTTTAATTTGTAGCACTTCCCACTTTCCTTTACTTAGTATTTCTATCCTGCCAACATTTGGGGTAACTTACAAACCAGAAATAGAGCAATAAAAAATAAAACAGAAGCCAGTTATTCGCTCTTCTGCTTTCCCTTTCTCTCACCCTCACCTCTCCAGAAGAGCTTCTAAACTTCTTCATAACATTCTTCATTAGTCACTGACCCACCTTCCAAACAAAGGGGGGAAAAAAGACAAATAAAGCCAAAACCAAAATGTGCCACTTGTATGAAATGTCCAGACCAAGTAAATCCTGTTACTGAGACAGAAAGTCCATTAGTGGTTGCCGGAGGGGCGGGCGGGGGGGGGGGGGGGTGGTCATTGAGGGGAAACAAGAAGTGACTCCTAATAGATACGAAGTTTATTCTGGGGGTGATGAAAATGTTCTAAAATTATGGTGATGGTTGCACAACTCTGTGACCAGACTAAAAAGCATAGACTCGTACACTTTAAGTGGAGTTTATGGTATGTGAATTTTATCTCAACAAAGCTTCACAACAAAAGAATCATACCCAAAAGCAAAAACAAATCAACACATGCCTTTGTTTCTTCCCTAGGTTCTGTGTGTTTACATCCTCTCACTCTTAGGAGATCTGGGCAGCTGTTCTGGCCATCTGCCCCTGCAGACGCTCCCTGAATCCCCAAGTGTGTCACCCCCAAGGTTGCCCACCTCCTGCTCTGGCCGCCGCTTTACACTTTGCCCAGCTCCATGTAATTGAAGGAAGCATGCTAGTTCCCCTGCTCACCTGCCTCAGCTGCCACCTCGTTTCTTGGCTACCCTGGATGGAATTGGGATAAAGAAGGAAAAGATAATCATGGCAGAATAGAGGTGAGTCTGGTGGGAGATTGGAGAAGTGAGAAACTGGCTAGGGGAAAATCAGGAAGAACAAAACCAACTTCAACTCTTGGAGATTTTTTTCCCTCCTGGACTACTTCAGGGATGGCAGATGGTGTTTGAGTAGCTTTCCTCATGGTCTGTGCTGTCTTCGTCCTGGTGGAGCTCTCGGAGGGAGCATCACGCACTTGGCTGTTACACATCTCCTTCCTTTAAGACTTTACTAAAGGTTCGCCTTCTCAGAGAAGTCTCCCCTGGCCTTGTTGTCCAAAACTTCAGCACCTTCCCTGACCCAAGACTTCCTGGCCCCCTTTCCTGCTTTATTTTTTCTTGTTATTTTGTTCATCTACCTTCCTTAGACTTTAACCTCTGTAAGGGCAGGAATTTTTTTTTTTTTTCTTTAAAGATTGGCACCTGCGCTAACATCTGTTGCCCATCTTCTTCTTTCTTCTTCTTCTTCTTCTTCTTCTTCTCCTCCCCAAAGCCCCACCAGTACATAGTTGTATATTTTAGTTGTGGGTCCTTCTGGTTGTGCCATGTGGGACGCCGCCTCAGCGTGGCCTGATGAGCGGTGACATGTCTGCGCCCAGGATCCGAACCGGTGAAACCCTGGATCACCAAAGCGGAGCGCGTGCACTTCACCACTCAGCCACGGGGCCAGCCCCTGTTTTAGGTCTTATCTGTTTTGTTCACAACTGTATCTACAGTGTCTAGAAGAACCCAGAGTAAGCCATCAATAAGTATTTATTGAATGAATGAATGGACATATTATGTGCTGGGTACTTTTGTAATACAGAGGGAAAGTTTGAAAAGACTGTTTTGTAAACCTGACAGATACATAGCTAGGAGGCAAGGGAGAAAAAGAGGCCTTTTTTTCTCCTACAAGTCATTTTTAAAAACCTCTGGAGTACAAGAAGAGAGAAGTCTAGAATGACATTTGGGCAGTGAGGGACTAGGGTGATGGATTCATAGCTCAGAAGTTAACTGGACCATTCCAGAGAGACACGGAAGGGAGGATGAACTCCAGACGCCTTTTTGATGACCAGGACTGGTTTCTGATCCAAGCTCTAGCTCTCAGTATCAGTTTAACTTTTGCAAAATTACATAACATTTTAAAGCTTCACTTCCCTCTTCTGCACAATAGGATGATAATACTTTCATATTTGAAGGATTCAGTAAGATAAAATATGACAGCAGCTGTCAGTTCCTGGCACACAGTAGGTGCAATTAATTATTGCTTCCCCTCTCTGCCCTGATGTGGGGAAGCTACTTCTCCCTCTTGTGATTTCCTCCTGTGAATACAAGTTTGTTACTCAAGAGTTTGAAGCCACACTGTCAGTTTGACTTAAAAAAAAAAATCTGAAGTTTTCTCTTTGGACTTTTAAAGAGTTTATTGGTTCTGAAGATATATGTTTTAATTCCTTAGGTAGGTAGTTAAAGAAGGATGTGAGAAAAAATTAGTGACGAGGAGTTATGGATTGGCATTTACTTTAGGTTCACTACTTGGCATATAACCCAGAACCCGAATAAGCTGACAGCTGAGTGCCCCCCAGGGTCCTGCCCAATGTCCCTCTTCAGCCTTAGATTTTTTTTTGTTTGCTTTTTTAAAATTGAGTTAAAATACACATAACACAAAGTTTACCATCGTAAGCATTGTCTTTTTAATTTTATTGAGGTCGCAATAGTTTATAACCTTGTGAACTTTCAGTCGTACATTATTTTTTGTCAGTCACCATATATATGTGCCCCTTCAGGCCCTTGTGCCCACCTCCTAACCCACTTCCCCTCTGGTAACGACTTAACTGTTCTCTTTGTGTGTGTGTTATTTTATCTTCCACATATGAGTGAAATCATACAGTGTTCGTCTTTCTCTGTCTGGCTTATTTCACTTAACATTATACCCTCAAGGTCCATCCATGTGGTTGTAAATGAGACGATTTTGTCTTTTCTTATGGCTGAGTCCATTGTGTGTGTGTATGTATATATATACCCGTGTACATCTTCTTTATCCAGTCATCAGTTGATGGGCACTTGGGTTGCTTCCACATCTTGCCTATTGTGAATAATGCTGCAGTGAACAGAGGGGTGCATGAGTCTCTTTGAATTGTTATTTCAAGTTCTTTGGATAAATATCCAGTAGTGGAATAGGTAGGTCATATGGTATTTCTACTTTTAATTTTTTGAGAAATCTCCATACTGTTTTCTATAGTGGCTGCACCAGTTTGCATTCCCACCAGCAGTGTATGAGGGTTTCTTTTTCTCCACACCCTCTCCAACATTTGTTATTTTTTGTCTTGGTGATTATAGCCATTCTAACAGGGGTGAGGTGATATCTTAGTGTAATTTTGATGTGTATTCCCCTGATGATTAGTGATGCTGAACATCTTTTCATGTGCCTCTTGGCCATCTGTATATCTTCTTTGGAAGAATATCTGTTCATATCCTCTGCCCATTTTTTTATCGGGTTGTTTGGTTTTTTTTTTGTTGAGTTGTGTGAGTTCTTTATATATTGTGGAGATTAACCCATTGTCAGATATATGATTTGCAGATATTTTCTCCCAGTTGGTGAGTCGTCTTTTCATTTTGTTCCTGGTTTCCTTTGCCTTCCAGAAGCTCTTAAGTCTGATGAAGTCCCACTTGTTTATTTTTTCTTTTGTTTCCCTTGTCTAAGTAGACATGGTGTTCAAAAAGATCCTTTTAAGTCTGATGTCAAAGAGTGTACCGCCTATATTCTCTTCCAGAAGTTTTATGGTTTCAGGTCTTACATTCAAGTCTTTGTCCATTTTGAGTCTATTTTTGTGCATGGGGAAAGATAATGGTCTACTTTTATTCTTTTGCATGTGGCTGTCCAGTTTTCCCAACACCATTTATTGAAGAGACTTTCCTTTCTCCACTGTATGTTCTTAGCTCCTATGTCCTTTAGCTGTCCGTAGATGTGTGGCTTTACTTCTGGGCTTTCAGTTCTGTTCCATTGATCTGTGTGTCTGTTTTTGTACCAGTATCCTGCTGTTTTGATTACTATGGCTTTGTAGTACATGTTGAAGTCAGGGGTTGTGATGCCTCCAGCTTTGTTCTTTTTTCTCAGGATTGCATTTGCTATTCAGGGTCTTTTGTTGCCCCCTGTGAACTTTAGAATTCTTTGTTCTATTTCCATGAAGAATGTCATTGGGATTCTGATTGGGATTGCATTGAACCTGTAGATTGCTTTAGGTCGTGTGGACATTTTAATTATATTTATTCTTCCAATCAATGTACATGGAATATCTTTCCATTTCTTTATGTCATCATTGATTTCTTTCAATACTGTCTTATAGTTTTCATTGGTCTTTCACCTCCTTGGTTAAATTTATTCCTAGATATTTTATTCTTTTTGTCGTGATTGTAAATGGTATTGTATTCTTGAGTTCTCTTTCTGTTAGTTCATTATTAGAGTATAGAAATGCAACTGGTTTTTGAAAGTTGATTGTGTACCCTGCAACTTTGCTGTAGTTGTTGATTATTTCTAATAGTTTTCTGATGGATTCCTTAGGGTTTTCTATACATAGTATCATGTCATCTGCAAACAGCAAGAGTTTCACTTCCTCACTCCCTATTTGGATTCCTTTTATTTCTTTCTCTTGCCTAATTGCTCTGGCTCAAACCTCCAGTACTATGTTGAATAAGAGTGAGAAGAGTGGGCATTCTTGTCTTATTCCTGTTCTCAGAGGGATGGCTTTCAGTTTTTCCCCATTGAGTATGATGTTGGCTGTGGGTTTGTCATATATGGCCTTTATTATGTTGAGGTACTTTCCTTCTATACCTTTTTTTTTTCTTTTAAAGATTTTATTTTTCCTTTTTCTCCCCAAAGTCCCCTGGTACATAGTTGCGTATTTTTAGTTGTGGGTCCTTCCAGTCGTGGCATGTGGGACACCACCTCAGCATGGCCTGATGAGCAATGCCATGTCCACGCCCAGGATTCGAACCGGTGAAACCCTGGGCCGCTGAAGCAGAGCGCATGAACTTAACCACTTGGCCATGGGGCCAGCCCCGCTTCTATACCTATTTTATTGAGAGTTTTTATTGTAAATGGATGTTAGATTGTCAGATGCTTTCACTGCATCTATTGAGATGATCATGTGGTTTGTGTTCCTCCTTTTGTTAATGTGATGTATCACACTGATTGATTTGCGGATATTGAACCATCCCTCTGTCCCTAGTATAAATCCCACTTGATCATGGTGTATGATCTTTTTAATATTTTATGATATTCGGTTTGCCAATATTTTGTTGAGCATTTTTGCATCTATGTTCATCAGCGATATTGGCCTGTAATTTTCTTTCTTTGTCTGGCTTTGGTATCAGGGTGATGTTGCCCTCATAGAATGTGTTAGGAAGTGTTCCATCTTCCTCAATTTTTTATAATAGTTTGAGAAGGATAGGCATTAAATCTTCTTTGAATGTTTGGTAGAATTCTCCAGAGAAGCCATCTGGTCCTGGACTTTATTTTTGGGGAGGTTTTTGATTACTGTTTCAATCTGTGTACTTGTGATTGGTCTATTCAGATTCTCTTTCTTCTTCATTCGGTTTTGGGAGGTTGTATGAGTCTAAGAAATTATCCATTTCTTTTAGATTGTCCAATTTGTTGGCATATAGTTTTTCATAGTATTCTCTTTGTATTTCTGTGGCATCCATTGTAATTTCTCCTCTTTCCTTTCTAATTTTACTTATTTGAGTCTTCTCTCTTTTTTTCTTAGTGAGTTGAGCTATGTAAGTTTGTCAATTTTGTTTGTCTTCTCAAAGAACCAGTTCTTTGTTTCATTGATCCTTTCTACTGTTTTTGGTTATTTCAATTTCATTTATTTCTGCTCTAATTTTTATTATTTCCCTCCTTCTGACTTTGGGCTTTGTTTGTTCTTCTTTCTCTAATTCTGTTAGGTGTAGTTTAAGATTGCTTATTTGAGATTTTTCTTATTTGTTAAGGTGGGCCTGTATTGCTATGAATTTCCCCCTTAAGACCACTTCTGCTGCATCCCATATGAGTTGGTATGGTGTATTTTCATTTTCATTTGTCTCCAGATGTTTTTTTATTTCTCCTTTAATTTCTTCAATGATCCATTGGTTGTTCAGTAGCATGTTGTTTAGTCTCCACATATTTGTCATTTTCCCAGCTTTTTTATTGTAGTTGATTTCTAGTTTCATAGCATTATAGTCAGAAAAGATGCTTGATGTGATTTCAGTCTTCTTAAATTTATTGAGGCTTGCCTGGTTCCCCAGTGTGTGGTCTGTCCTTGAGAATGTCCCATGTGCACTTGAGAAGAATGTGTATTCTGCTGTTTTTGGATGGAGTGTTCTACATATATCTATTAAGTCCATCTGGTCTAGTTTTTCACTTAAATCCACTATTTCCTTGTTGACTTTCTGTCTGGATGATCTATCCATTAATATAAGTGGGGTGTTAAGGTCCCCTACTGTTATTGTGTTGTTGTTAATATCTCCTTTTAGGTTTGTTAATAGTTGCTTTGTGTACTTTGGTTTTCCTGTGTGGGGTGTATATATATTTATAAGTGTTCTGTCTTCTTGGTGAAGTGTCCCTTTTATCATTATATACTGCCCCTCTTTGTCTCTCATTGCCTTTTTTATCTTGAGGTCTACTTTGTCTGATGTAAGTATGGCAACACCTGCTTTCTTTTGTTTGCTGTTAGCTTGGAGTATCATCTTCCATCCCTTCACTCTGAGCCTGAGTTTGTCTTTAACTGAGATGTGTTTCGTGGAGGCAGCATATTGTTGGGTCTTGTTTTTTAATCCATCCCACCACTCTGTGTCTTTTGATTGGAGAGTTCAATCCATTTACATTTAGAGTGATTACTGATATACGAGGGCTTAATGCTGCCATTTTATCACTTGTCTTCTGGTTCTTCTCCTTTTCCCTTGTTTCTCATCCCGTGTATTTCAGACTACCAATTCAGTTTGGTAGTTCTCTATGATGGTTTTCTTAGTTTTCTCTTTACTTATAATTTGTGTGTCTGTTCTGATTATTTGTTTAGTGGTTACCATGAGGTTTGAATAAAAAATCTCATAGATGTAATAGTCCATTTTCTGATGGCCTCTTATTTCCTTTGACTAAGACAATTTCACCCCTATCCTCTTCCCCTTCTAAGTTGTTATTGTCACAACTTACTCCATCTTGTGCTGTGAGTTTGTGGTTCAAATGATTAGATTATATTTATATTTGATGTTTTCTTTCCCTTTATCTTTAATGTTATAATCCATCTTAACCATTTTTAAGTGTGCAGTTCAATGGTACTACTGCAGCCTCTAAGTTTGGAAGGAGCACAGTGCTAAGTGCGGGAGCCTTTCAATCAGCCCATGCGGACTTGAACTCCTGGCTCGGCCTGTTACTATGTGGCCTTAGGAGGGTTACTCAGGCACTGGAGCCTCAGCCTTCTCATCTGCAAAGAGGACATACTCACAGTATTGGCTCCTCTGTGCTGGTGAGGCTGGAAGGAGGCCCTGGGTAGGAAGTACTTGGCAGTGCTTGGCTCAGAGAGTGCCTCAGTACATGTTAACCACTGTTGTTATTCTGGAGCTTGGAATTCAGAATCAGAATCAGGTTGGGTTTCATGCACAAGGTCATATGGACACAGCTGGGTCCTAGATGTAGCTTCGGCTGAATTTTCAGCAGACGCTTCAGGTTGAGAGGTCTGTAAAGGGCTTCTGGCTTTCAGGACTGTGTAAAGCCTCTGCTCTCTGTTCTCTGGGGCTGCCTCTCTGTTCTTCTGCACCACTAAGATTTGGGGGAGTGGGGAGAGATGCTTCCAACCATGGGACCAGACTGAAACTCGGTATCTATTGCTCATCTGTGCCACTTCCTATGGCACATCTTTCCTCAGACATTACTGAGTGACTGCTATGTGTCAGGCGCTGGGCTAGTTGCCAGGGTGGTGCAAAGATAGATACAATTTGGACCTCGCCCTCAAAGATCTTACAATCTAACTAGGGGAATAAGATGTGTGTGACTGTGCCATTTACCCAGTTGATGATTACTTATTGATCACATACCATGTGCAAGACATTGTATAAGACATTGATTTAGGCACAGCCACAGAAGTCCAGAGGAGGGAGAAATGATGGTGGATTGGTCATACCCATCTAACTCAGTGCCTGGCCTCCAGAAATGCTGATGAGATGGATGGAGTTGGTTGCACAGTTGGTTCTCAGGGAAGGTTTCACAAAATAGAACTAGCCGTGGACTTTGCTGAATAGAATTTACTCACTGGAGAAGATGATACAAATATACGGTCTTCAGGTTCATTTGACAGGCTGTGAGGCCATTATTCTAGCTGTATGTGAGGGTTCCTGTAGGGCCTGAGTGGAAACCTCTAATGGCTATAAGGTCCATGAAAGAAAAGGAAATGTGTGAAGGAGGCTGGGTACTTCCTCCCTCTGTCATCTCTACATGTGCATCCCTTTTGGTCTACCTTCTGTTTGTGCATTTTCAATAGAGACGCAGGAACAAAAAACCTGTTTCTCTACTATAGGAGAGATGTCAATGGAAGCACACCGCTGATCCTCAGGCTTAGAGACAGGGCGTACTATGGAATGGAGGGGACCAAGGTGAACTGGGGGACACAGCCCTATGGAAAAGGGACAGCCACTTCTCACTTCAACCAGTTGCTGAATGCAAGAACATAGGCTGTCTCCAGCTCTGCTGATGTATCGAAAGCTGGAAATCTGTTTGTTTTTTTAATGAAATCTCCTGATTTTAAAGAAAATGTCAAGACAAATTTTAAAAAGAAACTCTACTGGCCAGTTGAAACAGATTTTCCAGTTGTAGCTACCAGTCTGTAAACTCTCCTTAGGAACTAAGAGAGATTAGGTTAGAAAGATGGCCTTGAATGCCATGCTAGAGTTTTACCTTGAGCTTATAGACAGCTTTAGTTTTATAGACTACAAGGGTTCTTTGAACAGGGGGATGGTTTAATACAAGGATTTGGGGGCTGGCGGAGTGGCGTGGCAAGCCTTTGAAATACCAGGGGAAGTAGTCAGGACTGCAGATTACTGCAGTAACACAGGTTTGTGACAATGAGGTTAAAAGATGGTGGCAGTGGGACTGGAAAGATAGACTGGACTGAAAAAGAGGAAGACTAAAAAGATGGTAAGGAAAGGATGTGGAAAGTGGAGGGGAGGGCAGGAGAAAAGATAACAGAGGTCCCAACCTTTCTGAGAATGAACCATCTCTCTTGACAGAAAGAGAAAGGCCTGCCAGGTTGGTTTAGGCCTGCTGAGTTGGAGAAGTTAGCTTGTGATCTAGACATCACCCCAACACGGAAGAGGGAACGAGCCTAAGGGCCTAACCAGCAAGGGCAGTCCTACCTCCCCTACTGGCCGGCTGAGCGTCAGATAAGACCGTTTATAAAACTGACTTTATAAGCAAGTGACCTGTAAAATGGAGATGATGCCGCCCACTGATCACGGCGGTGGTGAAGATTAAGGACGAGGTGGACAGGCCAGCTCTCGGGAGGGGGAGAAATGAGCGGGGGCTCTCTCCCCGGGCTCTGGAGGGTTGGAGGTCTCAGGGAAGGGAGGCAGGGGGCCTCGGCCGGGGACCAAACTGCAGGTCCTTCCCGAAGAAACGCCCGCCCGCCTCGGGCCTCCCCCGATCAGCCTGGGGGACGAGGACCAGAAGCCACGGGCTGGCCAAGTTCAGAGACACCCCGGGGGCACCCCAGGGGCAACCCCACCCCCACCCCGGGCGCCCCTGGTTGCGCGGGCCGGCCCTCCCCTCCTCAGCAATCAGTCCACCCTTTCTGGAATTCAGGAGGCAGGGATGCCTTTGGGGGAACCCTTCCCCTCCTCCCCGCAGGGAGGCGGGGGCCGAGCGGGGCCCGAGCGCCCCGAGCCTGGAGCCAGCCGGTCGGACTCCCGGCCTCCCGACCCAGGCCGGAAATGCATCTTCCTCCCGCCCACGATGGGGCCTCTCTAGGAGCCCGGGGTACTGGCGTCTCCGTGGGAATAACCCCTTCGGCTCCAGGACGCTAAATCCATACCTGGAGGGATTCGCTCACTTTCTCCCTGAGAAGGGCTCAGTTGTCTTGTGTTCACCCTGGGGAACGTTTTAATGATTCTGGTGCGAAGATCAAGAGGGCAGAGCCCTACCGCCTGCGTTTGTATCCCAGCTGGGCTAAGATGCTGAGCGACCTCAGACAGGTTGTTTAACCCCTCTGTGCCTCTGCTTGCTTATCTGTAAAGTAACCGTATGTAACCTCAAAGCTCTGCTGTAGGATTCAATGAACTAACACATGTAAAGCACTCAGAAGAGTTCCTGAGGCAAAATAAGTGCTCAGTAAGTGGTAGTTACCGCGATTGTTTTCACTGCTACCTGGTAAAAAAGGACTGTGGCGGGAGGGTCAGTTTTGTGACGTGAGAATGAGGAACACGAAAGAAATGACGGTGAGAGCTGCTGTTTATTGAGGGCCTTCTTCAGGCTAGATCCCTTACATACCTATCTCTATGACCTTCGGGCAAGTCTGTGAAGGGAGTGTTATTATTACTCCCATTTTATTATTCTTCCCATTTTATGGATGAAGATCTGGGGTTTGAGTGTATGTCAGCATCTGATGTGAACTCCAGACCCTCTGGTTTCAGGGAGTGTGCCTTCTCCTCTTCTCCACACTGCGGCTCTGATTTTAGAAACTTTTTCTGGGAATTCCGAACTAAAGCATCAAAAGCCATGGTGCTGCCCCAGCCATGGATTCCTGATTAGTCCAGAGGTGGGGAGGCTGTGCAGAATCACCTAATCCCACAACAGGATCAAAATAATGAACGGCGCTGCCACAGAGTGGACATCACTGCTTAAAGATCTTGTGACCTTAAAAAGAAGCAAGTTGCAGACATCCAAAAGAAAAAGGCACTGAGCGTATGTTTTAAGGATAAAATAAAACCATGGCTTTTTTTGTGTTTTGGGTTTTTTTTTGAGGAAGATTAGTCCTGAGCTAACATCTGCTGCCAATCCTCCTCTTTTCGCTGAGGAAGACTCGCCCTGAGCTAACATCTGTGCCCATCTTCCTCCACTTTATATGTGGGACGCCTACCACAGCATGGCGTGCCAAGCGGTGCCACATCCGCACCCGGGATCTGAACTGGCAAACCCCGGGCCACCAAAGCGGAACATGCGAACTTAAGCGCTGCGCCACCGGGCCGGCCCCTAAAACCATGTTTTTATGTGTGAAATGATCACCATCCAACTTGACCTTTCACACAACCTGTGGAAACCTCAGAGGCCAGTCTGACTGGCCATTTCTTCCTGCTTCCACTACTCAGGTCATTCTGGGCACTTTCTACTCAGCTCCAATGTTTAGTACTGAAGGTCCTTAGAGTTTGTGGAGGCTTGGAGAACACAGTCAGGCTGTCCTTTCTTCCTTTCATTCCCTAAGGAATTAGCAACTAGACAGTCATGCAAGAGAGCAGCCAAGAAGAATGTGGGTGTGGAAGCTGTGAGTGAAAGGGGTGGGGGCAATGGGAGATGAGGAACTGGAGTTGGTGGGCCCAGACTTTCTCACCTCCATGCCCTTGGCCACGCTGCTCCTTCTGCCTGGCTTAAACTTGGAGAGGGCAAGACATTGTCTATCTTATGGTTTCTGTACCCTAATACGGAGAAAATGTGAGGCTCCTCCAAGATCACTCCACAAGTCAGTGGTTTAGTCAGGACTGGTCAGTCAGAACAGGGCACTGAATATCTCCCAGAATGTCCCCAAGGGCACATAGAGGAGTGAGGCCGCCCTGGATCAAAGACCATACACACTTTCTCTAGCAAGGAACATTGTGGCCATACAATACAGGGCAGGTGTTTTCTAACGAGATTTCTTTTACATTTTTTAAGATTTTATTTTTCCTTCCTCTCTCCAAAGCCCCCAGTACATAGTTGTGTATATTTTAGTTGTAGGTCCTTCTAGTTGTGGCATGTGGCACGCCGCCTCAGCATGGCTTGATAAGCGGTGCCATGTCCGCACCCAGGATCCGAACTGGCGAAACCCTGGGCCGCCAAAGCAGAGCGCGCGAACTTAACCACTCGGCCACGGGGCCGACCCTCTACAGTTTTCTTTTTAACTTCTTTTTATATTTTGAAAATAAATGCAAATAGTGTAAAAAGATAAAAATGAAAAGCAAGCTGCCCTCCTGCCTCTGCCCCATCCCCTGTCATCATCACCCGAGGTGAGCACTGTTACCACTTTCCTGTGTATCTTTCTCAAGAGAGTATACACATATGCAAACATCTCCTTTTAGAAAAACATAAAAATGCTAGCACATTGTAGATATTTGTTTTTTTCACATAACAACATATTTCGGAGAAGGTTTCATGTCAGTTTGTACATATCTGCTTCATTTATTTTCACAGTTGCTGAGTATTCCATTATATGGATATGCCATAATTTATTTAATCAACTCCCCTATTGGTGGACATGTAGGTTATTTTCAGTCTTTTGCTATAGAAACAACATTCTCACGCATAGCACTGTGCGCACACCTCTGTGCACATGTGCCACCATGCCTGTAGGAGCTAGAAGTGGACTTGGGTCAAAGGGTGTGGACATTTTGAATTTTGGTCAGTGTAGCCAAATTTTCCTTCCTCCACAGAGGCAGTGCAGAGAAACACTCTTACCAGTAATATCTGAGAGTGCCTGCTTCTCCACATAGTACATAACCAGACTATTTATGTTCGATAACCTCTTAGGTTAAATAGTATTTCATGGTTGTTTTTATTTGCATTATGAGATTTTTTTTTTTAAATAACAAACGCTAGTAAGAGGAAATGGAAATCTTAACATTGGAGGTGTGAAATTTTAAGAAAGTATCTTGCTACTTTGAATCAACCCTCATCTTCTGATCTGACTTGCACAAGTAAAATGAGAAAATTTGCCAACGAGTGCTCCAAGCCGCCTGACTCCTTGGAGAAGAGATACAAAAGACTGAAGATGGACAAATGAAGTCCCAATTTTCAAAAAAATGGAAAGATATTAATCATACAAACCAAAGGCCAGGAAACTTGATGTTTAACTCAACTGGAATTCTAAATTAGACCATCAAAAGGATGCTTTATGAGTAAGATGGCATGGTGTGGAGAAGAAGAAGGGCCTCGAGCCCTACAGGACTGCATTAAATTTTAAGTTTTTACTAGCAGGGTGACCCCTTTCATGTATTTCTGAACTTCTATTTCTTCAGCATAAAATAGGGGCCACAATAAACACCTTCCAGAGTTATGGCAAAAACTAAAATAACTCACGTAAAATGCTTGGCACAAAAGATGTTGGTTACAATGGAAGGAAGGTCACCTCCAAGCCCTTTGGGGTTATAGGCCCTAGACCAATGAGAAAAAGGGGAGGAGGCTGGACAGATGACCTGGAGATAGAACAGCTGGAAGCCAGAAGAGCTTGATTGTGCCTGTACAAGGCAGGTTTGCTCTCAACCTTGTGGTCAGATCTCAAGGGTGAAAAACCAGAAAAACAACAAAACCTCCAAATACTGTCCCCCTTTCAGTGTGAAACAAAACTATCTTCTTATCAGTTGGGTATTTCTAGGGCCACCATGTTTCATTGTTTGTTAATAGCCCCTGGAGCTGTCAAGGAAGAAATACTGTATACCAACCCCACAGAGCAGAAAGATACATGTTGTAGCTAATCCCCTTACTAGAATTGTTCCTAGCTGGGATGTGTGATTTGTAACAGTGGCTTTAAAAGCATGACTGGCTGACTTTATGGCAGCCATGCTCTGGGTCGTACCCCACTGAGGCTTTGCCCATCTGTCTCTGTGTTGGACTGGATCCAGAATTAGGGGATGAGTTTGAAGACATGGCCCTCTGCATCACAAAATGTCATCTTGATGAGGACTCACAGAACTTTCTCCCAAGCCTCAGGTGAATTATGAAACCAGTATTAGCTTGGGCCTCTAAAAAGCTCAGCAAATCTGTAAGGGCACTTTTAGCAATTGTATAAACAGAACTTTAGACCCTATGTTTTGTGCACCAACCCTGGATTCATGTTCTCATTTGCCCCTTGCCATTTTAGTTTTTATCTTGTTAATGATACTCTCCTACCACTACTATCAGTAATATTGGCCAGCATTTAGCGGCCAGGAGTCTTACCAGATGCCAGGCACCTGTTGTATATTATGTGGGTCTATAAATGCCTCAAGTCCTTTTTGAAACCAAGCAATGTATAAATAAAGAAGCAAACAAACACAAGTGCCAGATTCCCTCATCACCCTCTGGTACCCACTTAAAGGTGTCTTTTTAATATCCGAGGCCTCCGTATTAGAGAAAGGCTGCACAGCTTTGACCTCATAGTTCTTCTTATAAACCTGTATTTGGAAATAAACAAATGTACCAAGCAAAAAAGAACCTCTTAGCAGTCAGAAGCCATTAGTCAATGATAATAACCTTACAAAACTCAACCCTGAAGACCCCAATAAGGAAAGTGGTGGTCACTAGGAGCCCACAAAGAACCAGATGACTTTTGCGTCATTTATACAGTGAAAACAAGAATAGGCAGTGACAGTGACTGAATGATCGCTCATGTGGGACCCTGGTCTAAAAGCTGTCAGGCACTAACACATTTAATCCTCATATCCACCCTATGAAGTAGGAACTATTTTCTATGGTTATAAGGTTACTAGGTTCATAGACCAAGGAAATTATCTAGATCTAGTTTATACGGATTTCAGCAAGGCATGTAATCAAATCTCTCCTCATATCCTTTAGACAAGATGGACAGATACGGGCTGTCCATCCAGTATTTAGAGTCACAACTAATTACAACATTATGCACTGCCAAAGCCAGGGAAACACTCATAGATTTGACCCAATATTTCTATTACTGGGACTGTGGTTTAAGAAAACAGTCAAAATTTGGGAGCCATATATTCTCAGAGATATTCATTCAAGTTTTATTTATAAGAGCAAAAAATTGAGGTAGTGTAAATATTCAACAACAGGGAAATGACTCAGCAAAACATGATATATATGTGGAAGGAACTTTACATACAGCCATTGGAGCAACAAAAATTTACAACTACGTTTGAAAAAAAAAAGCTTAGTAGAAATATAGGAAGGAAATACAATAACATGCAAAATGGTTGAACTAGGAGCAGATGAAAAATGGGTGATTTAATTTTTTAATATTTTCTTTAATATGGTTGTATTACTTTTCTAGTGCAAAAAACACATGTATTTAAGCCAGAGATGAAAGATGATGCTAATTAATGGGAGAAACAGGGGAAGAAAGGAGGGAAGAAAGTTAATGGTCAACATGCTCACACGCCTCATCTAATCTTCACACTCTCATGAGTAGATGTTTTCCCCGTTTTACAGATGAGGAAATGGAGATTTAGAGAAAGTCCAATAATTAGAACAAGGTCTCGCAGCTGGAATATGGTGGAAACAAGAATTGCGACAAAGTCTGATTGACTTTCGAGTTCATACCCTTTTGCTACCAGGTTTCCCCCAATATAGAGAGGGGCTGCAAATCTATGGTGCTTTTGGGCGATTTATAGACAGGTGCCCCTCAGGGCAGACAAACTTTGGAAGGGCCCCTCCTCTGGGCAGAAGAGGCCCCTGCACCACAGCCTTTGGCTTTTGGATTAAGCCTGGCTTAAAATGCAACCATATCTGTTCCCATAGCCAGCACCTTTGTGCAGGACATAAACCGCACTGGCACCCACACCTGAGGCCCACGTGGTCCCCAGGTGATCTTGGCCTGTCTCTGCCAGAAAACTGAGATAGCACCACACGAAAGGTGCTCCTTCTCATTCTCCTTCACGAAGATCTCCTGAAGATTCCTTCAATCTCCTTTTGATTCCACCCACGGGAGAGTCTCGCTTGGTGCCAGGCCTTTAACACCTCTCCGCTCTCTCTGTGTCTCTGTCTCTGTCTCTCTCACTCTCTCTCTTTCTCACACCTACACACAAAACAAGCCCCTTAGACCCAGAGCTTTCACCTTAATTAGGCAAAAATATATAGTGGCATTTATTAACATAATATTGATTGTATTTTTTAATTGTGGCAAAAGTACCTAACATTCATAATTTCACAATATTCCATTATATGCATACACTCCACATTTTGTTTACCCATTCAAGTTGATGGACATTTGGGTTGTTTCCACTTTTTGACAATTATGAATAGTGCTGCTATGAACATTTGTGTACAGGTTTTTGTGTGGACATATGTTTTCATTTCTCTTGGGTATACGTCTGGAATTGCTGGGTCATATGGTAATTCTCTCTGACTTTTTGAGGAACTGCTAAATTGTTTTCCAGGTGGCTACACCACTTTACATTCCCACCAGCAAGGTACAAGGGTTCCAATTTCTCCACATCCTTACAACACGGGTTATTTTCAGGTTTTAAAAAATTATTATTACCATAACCATCCTAGTGGGTGTGAAGTGGTATCACATTGTGGTTTTGATTTGCATTTCCCTAACGACTAACATCTTTTCATGTATTTCTTGGTCACTTGTATATCTTCTTTGAAGAAATGTCCATGCAAGTTCTTTGCCCATTTTTTAACTGGGTTATATGTCTTTCCTGTTGAACTGTAACAGTTCTTTATATACTCTGGATACAAGTCCCTTATCAGATATATGCTTTCCTAATATTTCCTCCCATTCTGTGGGTTGACTTCACTTTCTTGACAGTTTCTTTTGATGTACAAAATTTTAAAATTTTTATGAAGTCCAATTTACCTACTTTTTTCTTTTTTTCTTTTGTTGCTTTTAATTTTGGTATCATATCTAAGAAACCATTGCCAAATCCAAGGTCTTGAAGATTTACTCCTATTTTTCTTCTAAAAGTTTTATAATTTTATGTCTTAAATTTAGGTCTTTGAACATTTTGAGTTAATATTGCATTGTATTTATTTTTATACTTATAATTTATAACAAGAAATTTTCTGGGCTGGCCCGGTGGTGCAGCGGTTAAGTGTGCACATTCTGCTTCAGCAGCCCGGGGTTCACCGGTTCGGATCCCGGGTGCAGACATGGCACCGCTTGGCACGCCACGCTGTGGTAGGCGTCCCACGTATAAAGTAGAGGAAGATGGGCACAGATGTTAGCTCAGGGCCAGTCTTCCTCAGCAAAAAGAGGAGGATTGGTGGATGTTAGCTCAGGGCTAATCTTCCTCGGAAAAAAAAAAAAGAAAAAGAAATTTTCTATTTATCACACTGACATTGAGTTTCCTTCTTAGATATGTTTCTTTCAGTTAAGAAAAATGAGTCAAATTGAAGAAAAATATCAAATAACAGTACAGAGGGTACCCAGATGTGACAAAGATGGTGAGTAAAACTTGGAAATCCAGGACAAAGGTGAGAGCAGTTAGCTAGGAGACATTGTAATCAGGGAAGAAAGAGGTAGGATTTAGCTGGATTTTGAAGGCGGAAAGCCCCAGACCTGGAGTGCAAATCCGAGACCCCAGATCCCGAGGTCTCACAGTCGCTCTGTGCTCGGAACACGTTATCTGACTGTCTGAATGAGTCAAAAGAGGGCAATAATACCTGCCTCTCAGAGGTATTAAGAGAAACAAACACCTTAATGCGAATGAAAGTATAAGCTGAAAACATTTAATTGCTGGAAGTTAACATCAGGGCCTAGACTTAAGTTGGTTGGCATTTGAGCAGGATCCTGAAGACAGATAAGACTTACCTAAGTGGAGAGAAGGGGTGGTTGTCTAGAGGAGGCAGAGGGAGTCAGGGCTTGGTGAAAGGCCCAGAAGAGACAGTCCTTACTGTGTTGGAAGAGCGTTGGGATTGAGCACTTGGTGCTGCGTGAGAGACAGCGCTGTGCAGGGAAGCAGAAAGCTTGGTTTTGGACGGGGCCAGGCCTCCGGGAGTTTGGAGTGGACTGTTCGAGTGTGGAGTGGAGGTTCCTTGGGGTATGCTAATGGCAGAATCAGGCTTCAAGTGTTTTGAGAGCTTACTGAATTTTTAGGTATTTTAATGTGTGTGACAATATAATACTCTCCTCCATCTGTCTTCAACCTCCTTTCCCATCCTTAAGCATTTGTTCCCAGGGGTGATGGGGCCCTCTCCAGAAGGTTCATATATGTGTCACATATGGGTAGGAAATCAGTTGAATTTGACTTAGTGTGACTTGGATCACTACAGACCTGAAAAAAAAATCAACATATTGTTTTAATCCCACAGTCTCCATTCCCAATCTTATACTCTAACCATTTACTGTTTACGAGTGTGTTTTTTAATTGGAAATCATCAAACAGAACAAAAGCTTACAAAATTGTCTCTCTCTTACCCCAGATCCTCAGTCCTCCTTCCTAGAAGCGACTGTTGTCTCCAGGCACTTATGTATCTTCCTCAAACAGTCCAAATATACACAAAAGTTATCCAGAGAGTCAGACGCCTGTGGTTGGAGAACGTATGATCTGACCATGTCATTTTGCAGATGAGGAAACTGAGAAAGGTTGTTGACTAATTCCAAATCACACCTTAATGCAGTATTTGGTTACAAAACAGTGTACATATATTTTATTATTTTTTTAATATATATACATTTACTTAATATATAAATTTATTGTATTTGCCCAATTACATATGGTTTTCTATAGCTTAATCAAAGTTATTTTGACTTTTAAGAAATATAAAAGTCTGTAATTTCCAAAAATTTAAAAAACCCGACTCTCTATTGATAATGAAGACCATGGAGGCGTTCTGAGGGTGAACACAGTGGTGCTTTCAGGAATGGGGCAGTCCTGCAGTAATTCAGGAATAAGAGTCAGGAGGCTACAGTGGCCTGGGGTGGGGCTAGACTCAGCAGAGGCGCTGGAGGCCTGAGGACCTACGGGCTAAGGGGGTGCAGAGGCCTTGGGGAGCAGGATGATCAGGTATCACGCAGGGAAACGGGGCAGTGACTTTGAATTGAAAAGATCTATTAGGCAAACGGAGAGAAAGATCAAGGCCTCAAGCACAGAGCAGGGCTGGGCAGCTAACATGAGATTTTTGAGGAAGAGAACATAAAGGAAGGATTTGGTTCTGAGCCTTAGGGAATGTGGTGGTTAGAAGGCGCCAGGAGGGTAGGACTTTATGTGAGAAATCCTAGGAAGCTACTGCAGGTTCTTGAGCAGGGGAGTGACTGATCCTGGAATCCCAAACTCTCAGAGGCAGGTCCTCGGACCCAGCTCTTGTCCCACATTTGAGGACCACATTCCTGAAAAGCAGCCCCCAATACACCCTGTAATCATGCACATCTCCAGGGAAGAAGGCCTCATCCTTTCCTGGTGGCATCTGGCAGCCTCCCCTGCCTGTGGTTAGACAGCTGTCCTGGTAGGAGGGCACCTTGGGTGGTGACGTGAGCAGCCTCCTCTGGCTCCAACTTCTCCACCTTTGTTGCCTCCTGCCCTGAAAGCATCCTCATCATAGAGCACAGGGTTGGAGTGTCTGGTCGTGACCCCAAGTCCTCCCAGGTTACATACTCCCGATATGTCTCAGGACATGGTTTCCAGACTCCTGGCTCTGCTGTCCACCAGGCCAAGGGCTGTGTGCTCTGACAAGGAAGAGTGAGGCAGACCTGGCTAGAGTTGGTCAGTTCTGAATTTTTTTTAACAGTAATAATAATTTTTTTTCTGGGAAAGATTCACCCTGAGCTAACATCTGCTGCCAATCTTCCTCTCTCTTTTTTTGCCCCCCTCCCCAATCGTAGTTGCAAGTCCTCCTAGTTCTTGCATGTGAGCTGCGGCCAAGGAAAGCATGGTGGGTTGTCTATGAAAGGCACAGGGGGTCATCCTCATCCTTCTAGGAGTTCCCCTGCCAGGAGGGTCTCCTTTATGGCCACTGTGCCAGCTGACGGTAAGCAACAGGACAGCACACTGTTACCTACAGTCAGAGCACCCTCTGCCTCCAAACTGTTCCTGGAGAATGGCTTGGTCCCAACAGGAGTGACTTGCCCTTTGCAACTTCTCTCTCCAGCTGCTGGAGCAAGATGAGGAAGAGAATGGCAGGGCTGAGGGGCTTATCCTGTGGTCCCAGACACACATGAGCCAATGTGAATGTCATGGTTAGGAACCCTGGTGGCTCTGAAGTTGGCGTGCCTGGGTTTGAATCCAGCTCTGTCACTAGTAAGCTGTGTGACAAGTGACTTTCTCTATCCTCGAGATAATAATAATATGCATGTTGTCATGAAGGTGCAAGGCATTACTACATGCAGACCCGTGGAACAGTGCCTGGCACGGGGTGAATACTCAGTCTGTAACCACGTCAGAAGACGCCATTCTCAGAGTTATTGCTCTGACCCTGGGGGACACAGACCAAGGGGTACAGAACCAATGCCTGCAGTTAAACAGCTGTTGGAACATCAACTGTGAAAGATCATTGATATACTGAAATCAGCCTCACGGCTGGGGACGAAATAAGAGTGATAGGGACCATGACAAACTGGAGAGCCAGTGCCCCTCTCCAGAAGGAACCGACTGCCCAAACAGTTGTTGTCTTGTGAAAATTTGGGTCATGTTGCCACATCTGTGGATTTTCCAAAAAAGGTGGAAATTTGGATTTTTATGTGAAATGTACTGATTTTTAAATGTGGCAATTAATTCCGTTTTTAAAAACCCCCAAAACTAAAAAACTGAGTAGGCCAAATTCAACTCTTCTGCGAGCCTCCAGGGTGCACCTTTCCTGCAGACTCACAGCCCCAGGGCAAGGGAAGGCCTTTGCAGCCCTTGGAGGGCAGGGGAGAGAGAGGGCTGAACCTGCCCCCAGGTCTCTAATCCCTAGTCAGCCTTCTCCTCACCTGTCTCACGGAGGGAGGGGTGGGAGAGTGGGGGTGTCTGTGAACCCACGGGATTGTGCAGCTGGAGCCCAGTGGTGGACACTGTACCCAATTTTGCCCCATCTATCCAGCCTGGGGACTGATCTGGAAACAGATGGGAGAGGCGGGAGGTTGACTTCATTCCACGCATTGAGCAAACTGAGCACTACTATATGCAAGTCATTGTTTTGGTTGCTGGGAGACAGCAGCGAGTATAGGAGACCAAGCCCCTTCCCTGGTGGAGTGGACGTTAATGCGACTGTGCGGAAGGGGCAGCTAGAGACAGGTGGTAAACACGCAAATATTCAGTTAGTGGCGATATGTGCTGTGAGAAGCAGAGCAGGGTAAGGGGGACCAGGAGGGGTGAAGGCTCTGAGGTGAGAGGGAGGTATCCAAGGTGATGGAAGCCAGGGATAAGATGGAGATGTGCCCAGCTGAGAATGTGGGTGAAGGAGACAGTGCTGAGAAGTGAGCAAAGGCAAGCCTAGCGAGGCCCTCTTCTCCTGGTGGCCACACTCTCCGAAGCCCAGATGGAGACGCAGAGGAGCTGCATCCTTTTTAGCAATTTCTGCCCTATGGTTAGTACCGCCCCTAGCTCCCTCACATCTCTGGACAGATATATGCTCCTGTAATTCCTTTGTGTTTATAACACACACACAATCAAACTTCTTCAGGGTAGAAAGCTTGACTCTTGTTCAAGTCTGAGGTCTCCCCACCTCTATGTTCCCCACAGTGCCCACGAATAGTAGGCTTCAATATACAAATATGTTAAACTGAAATAATGACATGGCCTTACGCACCTTCCCTCACTTTTCACACCTTAGTTTCCTCTCCTGTAAAATGGGGAGAATACATGGTCCCACCTCAACAGATTGTTGTGAGGAGGAAATGAGATAAAAGCTATAAAAAGTGGGAGCCCAGATAACCTAGGCTTGGGGGTGTTCCCAGGTTTTTAAAAGTTTCTCCTGCTAGGAGCTGAGTGCCCCCTGAGCTACTACGAAAGGTTCTTGCCCTGCTTGGTCAAGGAACCCCCACTAACTTCCCTACTGCCATCATGGGGCCTTCTGTCCTCTCCTCTGAGGGGAGCTAATGGGGGAAGAGGGGCCAGCACAGCTTGCCAGTGAGGCTGGGGCCAGGAGCATAGGCTGCCACAAATCCCTCTGGCTGTGCTTGTCTCCTCAGTCCAAACTCTTGTTGCCCTGACTGATCATTTCACTTAAGCCAGTTTTAGTCTGTCGGATGTGTCCTCTCCTGGTCTGCCCTGCCAGCCCCTGCTCCCACCCCGCAAGCCAGGCATTCGAGCCCCATCCATGGGTCTGAGTCCCAACAAAGGCAGGCCCCAGGGGACCAACAGCCACCCAATCGGAGCTAGGGCTTTCCGGGAGCCGCTGACAGCTCCTGTGAGATGGAGTGCGGCCAGAAACCCAGAGACCCTCACTGGCATCTAGGCTCTCCCGAGAACCTACTCCCACTGGAGACAGAGAGAGGGATGTCGTCTCAGCCACCTCCCTGCTCCCCCGTCCTCTTTTTTCCCCAGGCTGCGGGAAGCAAAGGGTTAAATCCCATAGAGCTGATGCTCTGACTCCAGGCTAGAGGGGCCCGGGAAGCTGGGGTCACTTCCTGCTCCGTCCCAGTCACCCTGAACTGGTCCCTGGGTCCTCAGCCTGGGATCACCCCTTGAGAAGGACCCCGGAGTCCTCGGCATCTAGCCTGTCGCCCGAGGCAGGGCATTCAAGGGGTTAAGTCCCCTGGGGCTGGATTCTGCCGTCCGGCCTTTCCCAGACCCCAGAGCCGTGAGTTGGGGACGCCTGGGTTCCTGGGGGTGGCCCCGAGGGCCCGGGACGGCCACCGGGGAACAATGGGGCGCGGGAGGCGGGGCTGGGCCCGGGCCTGAGCCCCTTCCCCCGCCCCGGGGCCGCAGGGGTGGGGGGGGGCGCGCCGGGCAGGGGCCGCCGAGGGCCGCGAGGATTCTGGGAAGAGCGCGAGGGTCTGGCTGTGGGGGAGGGGAGGGCGTGAGCATTCTGGGAAGAGGGAATTCGGCCGGGCGGGCAGGGGGCTGGGGCGCCGCGGGAGCCGGGAACCCTGGGGTCCTGCGGGCGCGGGAGGGCTTGGATGTCGGGCTCGGGATTGGGAACCCGAAAGAGGGTCGCGGGGACCAGCTGAAGCAGAAATCCAGGGTCTAGGCTAGTGCGGGCGTGGGGGGCTAGGGGCCAGGGTGGCTGCATTCCCGCTGCTGCCTCCATGTCAGGGTCACCCTGGGCCGCTCTCCACACCTCTCAGTGAGGCAGTCTCCTTTCCTCCCTCCCCCGCTCCCTCCGCAGTGGGGCTCGCCGAGGTCCGGGTGCTCTCAGGCCTGGGCCTGGGTTGGCTCCAAGCACTGCTCGCCTTCCTCGGTCTCGGTCTCCCCGCTTTCATCTCCATGTCCGCCTTGTCATTAACCCTTTTCCTTCTACCCTGACCCACTGAGTTTTAATTTCTCGAGACAATCAAGGTACTAAGCTCTTACCTGTGCTCAGCAAACGCAGCAGGCCTCTTCAAAATAGCCAGGAAGCCCCCAGATTGGCAGAGGTCCCTGCTTCCACCTCCCCAAAGACTCTTAGAGATGGGGGAGGGGGAATTCTCATAGCCTAAGGAGTGCAGAGATGAAGAAATTAATTTGCTTCCTAAAATCTAACTCCTGTCTCTCTTATTGCTGTTTGGCAGGGTTCAGCCAGCTTCTGCTTCACTTTGCTTACTTCCCAGCTGCCTCCTCATGAGTCTTTGCCATGTCTCCTTGCACCACTGCCACCAGGCACACCATGCCCATCCCACACGGCCACCCAAAACCCAGGCCCTCCCCAGGGACTCTCTTAAGGGTCTAAACATTGTGGGAAGTTCTAGCACTTAGCTCCTGTGGCCCTGCTCCCTCATCCTGGGGTCATATCACCCTTTTTGGAGTGACAGCTCTCTCTGTTTTAACAGGAGGCCACTCTGAACTCCTGTTCCTTTGCTCTGTCTCCTTGCAAACTGATTTTTAAAAGCATTCGACCAAACAGGTTTTCCAGGAGCAAGGGGCATCTCATTTATTCATCTTTCATTTGTTTAACAAAATTTATTGAGCACCTGTTATGTGTTAGGCATGGGATGTAGTAGTGACAGAAGAGAACAAAGGGAACAGAAAAAGGGGGACCAGGCTGGGAGTGATAATGGAAGGCTTAAGTGGGGAGTTTTGGGTTCATAGATGCAGATCATCAGGCCCAGTCACTGGATCCAACCCATCCTTTTACACCCAGGGAAACCTCTTAATCCCAGGAGTTTCTCCATCCCATTCTCATGGCCAGCAGGCTCTGTCTGAGCTTTCCTCATCACCCGTCTCCTGCCTGTCGCCACGCTTGGGTTTCACATGACTCCCAAGGTCATCTCCCTCTCTCAGAGGCCGAGGGAAGCCAGACACAGAACCTTGCTCTTCTGGTCTTAGCTCTGCCACTTCCAGCCTGTGACCTTGGAGAAATCTCCCTGGGCGTTGATTTCCTAATCTGTAAAATGGACAGCCTGATTCCCAGGTCTCTTCACAAGATTGTGGGGAGGACTGGGTAAGCTAATGAGGACACCACAGCAGGCACTGTGTCAGCTGCTGGGTGGTCCCCACACACTTGTGGCTTCTCTCTTTTCCATTTCCCTCTCAAGGTAGTTCATGCAGAAGCCCCTGATGGCTTTAAACTGCCCCCTTCCCCTACCTCTGGCATGACCTTCTTCCGCTTGGATAACGGGGAAAGTGCCCCAGTCCTTTTGAAGGGCCCCTGCCCCCTCGGGGAAATTGGCGTGGTTTCTTTTTCCTTCTTTTCTTTTTCTTTTCTTTCTTTCTTTTCTTTTCTTTTCTTTTTTTTTTTTTTTAACTCTTCAAGTGTTCCAGGTAGTCTCAGTTCTCTATGGGGCTCATAAGGAAAGTTTATTGGCCCCAATTAGCAGCCCCATTAAGGAGGAAAATTAGAGTCTTAATGAGCTTCCTCTGATTAGCAAAATAACAGGTTTCCCAGCCTCTGGGCATCAGAGGGTTGGGATGAGAGCCTCCTTCTCCTGTGGGTGTCAGATACCTCTCCAGCCCCCAATCTGGGTTCAAAGGGTTATGACTGATGAGCTTTTAATTACACTCTTAAATTCACCTACTTGCTTAGTTGTGATCTTAAGATCTGGAGCAGGAATCAGGCCTGCAGGGGGGTTGGGGGAGCAGGTGAGAACTGATGCACAGAAAAATGGGGAGGTAGGAAACTGAAATTCACATAAGGAGGAATAAGGACTGTGGGATGGGCAGGTTGGGGAGTGGGGCTCGGAGAGTAAAGAAAAGGGAGAGATCAGCTCCCACTGTGTGCTCACTTCTCTCTTCTCCCCCAGGGTCCCCGGAATACTGGGCAGTCCTGAGCTCTGGGATGGAGCCTGA
Source organism: Equus asinus (assembly GCF_041296235.1). Classification (NCBI taxonomy): domain Eukaryota; kingdom Metazoa; phylum Chordata; class Mammalia; order Perissodactyla; family Equidae; genus Equus; species Equus asinus. Next base: position 24,838,737 of record NC_091803.1, read on the forward strand.
AGCAGCACTGTGGGGCCCAGATCTGCAGGGTCCTGAACAGAGCCCCAGCGATGCTCACAGAGGTGAGGGGCACAAGAAGGGACTGCAGTCCTGACAAGACAGTAGCCCCAGTTCAGGGAGGGACCCAGACTCTGGGGGAAACCCAGGGGAGGGAAGAGAGGCCTGACCCCGTGTTCTGAAAGGAGATGGGGGCTGGAGACTCCCTTTCTCTCTGTAGGTACCAAGAGTGGGAATGAAGAGGAGAGCCCCCACCAGGAAAGTTCTGGGGAAGAGATCATCTTGGGAGATCCAGCTCAGAGTCCAGAATTCAAGGACCCACCAGAGATGCCCCTGGAAAGACCCTCCCAGGATCCCTCTGTCCCCCAGAACCCCCAAACCCCACTGGGTCACCCCAACCCCTTGGACCACCAGACCCCTTTGGACTCCCCTGCCCCCGAGGTAGTCCCAACCCCATCTGACTGGACCAAGGCCTGTGAGGCCAGTTGGCAGTGGGGGACTCTGACCACATGGAACAGCCCGGCGGTGGTCCCAGCCAATGAGCCTAGCCTGCGGGAGCTGGTGCAAGGCCGCCCATCTGGGGCTGAGAAGCCCTACATCTGCAATGAGTGCGGCAAGAGCTTCAGCCAGTGGTCCAAGCTGCTGCGGCACCAGCGCATCCACACGGGCGAGCGGCCCAACACCTGCTCGGAGTGCGGCAAGAGCTTCACGCAGAGCTCGCACCTGGTGCAGCACCAGCGCACACACACCGGCGAGAAGCCCTACAAGTGCCCTGACTGTGGCAAGTGCTTCAGCTGGAGCTCCAACCTGGTGCAACACCAGCGCACGCACACGGGCGAGAAGCCCTACAAGTGCACCGAGTGCGAGAAGGCCTTCACCCAGAGCACCAACCTCATCAAGCACCAGCGCTCCCACACAGGCGAGAAGCCATACAAGTGCGGCGAGTGCCGGCGGGCTTTCTACCGCAGCTCGGACCTCATCCAACACCAGGCCACCCACACGGGTGAGAAGCCCTACAAGTGCTCCGAGTGCGGCAAGCGCTTCGGCCAGAACCACAACCTCCTAAAGCACCAGAAGATCCACGCTGGCGAGAAGCCCTACCGCTGCACCGAGTGCGGCAAGAGCTTCATCCAGAGCTCGGAGCTGACCCAGCACCAGCGCACGCACACCGGCGAGAAGCCCTACGAGTGCCTCGAGTGCGGCAAGAGCTTTGGCCACAGCTCCACCCTCATCAAGCACCAGCGGACTCACCTGCGCGAGGACCCCTTCAAGTGCCCGGTGTGCGGCAAGACCTTCACGCTGAGCGCCACGCTGCTGCGGCATCAGCGCACGCACACGGGGGAGCGGCCCTACAAGTGTCCTGAGTGCGGCAAGAGCTTCAGCGTCAGCTCCAACCTCATCAACCACCAGCGCATCCACCGCGGCGAGCGGCCCTACATCTGTGCCGACTGCGGCAAGAGCTTCATCATGAGCTCCACCCTCATCCGCCACCAGCGCATCCACACGGGTGAGAAGCCCTACAAGTGCTCTGACTGTGGCAAGAGCTTCATCCGCAGCTCCCACCTCATCCAGCACCGACGCACCCACACAGGCGAGAAGCCCTACAAGTGCCCCGAATGTGGCAAGAGCTTCAGCCAGAGCTCGAACCTCATCACTCATGTGCGCACCCACATGGATGAGAACCTCTTCGTGTGCTCCGACTGCGGGAAGGCCTTCCTGGAGGCGCACGAGCTGGAGCAGCATCGGGTGATCCACGAAAGAGGGAAGACCCCAGCTCGAAGAGCTCAGGGTGACAGCCTTCTGGGGCTTGGGGACCCCGCCCTGCTGACCCCACCCCCCGGAGCCAAACCACACAAGTGTCTCGTCTGCGGAAAAGGATTCAATGATGAGGGCATTTTCATGCAGCATCAGAGGATCCATATTGGAGAAAACCCCTACAAAAATTCAGATGGCCTCATCGCACACCCAGCCCCCAAACCTCCTCAGTTCAGACCCCCCAGGCTCCCTTTTGGAGGGAATTCCTATCCAGGTGCTGCAGAGGGCAGAGCTGACCCCCCAGGCCAGCCCTTTAAAACGCCTGAGGGGCAGGAGAGCTTTGGCCAAAGGCTGGGGCTGCTCTCCTCCAAGTCCTACATTTGTTCCCACTGTGGGGAAAGCTTTCTGGATCGTGCCGTGCTCCTCCAACATCAGCTCACTCATGGCAGTGAAAAGCCCTTTCTCTTTCCTGATTACAGGATTGGCCTAGGGGAGGGGGCAGGGCCCAGTCCCTTCCTAAGTGGAAAGCCTTTTAAATGCCCTGAATGCAAAAAAAGCTTTGGCCTCAGCTCTGAGCTACTGCTGCACCAGAAAGTCCATGCAGGTGGGAAACCCCAGAAGAGTCCCGAGCTGGGGAAGAGCTCTTCTGTCCTCCTTGAGCATCTCAGGAGCCCCCTGGGGCCCAGACCCTACAGCTGTTCAGATTGTGGGGCCTCCTTCCTGGATCGCCTGGCCCTCATCCGGCACCAGGAGACTCACACCCAAGAAAAGTCCCCCAAACCCGAGGACCCCCTTCCAGAGCCAGCCACCTTGTCCACAAGCCAGGAAGGTGAGGGAGAAGCCCCCACTCCCACAGGGAGTAACAGCCATGGGGATGGGGAAAACCCTAAAGCCCTCTTGGAGGAAAAGCCCTATTTATGTCCTGAGTGTGGAGACGGCTTCACGGAAGTCGCAGCCCTTCTCCTTCATAGGAGCTGCCACCCAGGGGTCTCCCTGTGAAATGGGTCTGGAGACCAGGGGCCTTTCTCTCCTGAGAGGAACACTGGATCTCCCCAAAAATTAGATGGGGAAAGGAGGAAAACCCTATCAGATTGTAGAGAAGTGGAGGATAAAGAACCCTGGGTAAAAATAATACTTTTACATCAGTGATGAGAAACCCTATGAAATTCTTGGTGGGAACCACTTATAAGGCAGTAGAGAAAAACTGTTGGGTTAGAAACCCTATAAATATGTAGGAAAAAAAAAAAGCCCTTTAAGTCTGTAGCAGAAAACCCCTATAAACCCTAGTGGATAAAAGCCCTATTAATTGTAGGAAGAGGTCTCAATATGTCTCTAGACACCCCTATAAAACTGTATTAAAATCCTTATAAAACTCTAAGGTCAGGGAAGTGCAGGGAATACAACAATGGCATTGACTTGGGAGGTGTGACCCTCAGAAGGTACAGAAGAACCTCCCATGAACTTGCTCCACAGTCTTCTCTCCCACTGGAGTATGGGAGGGAGCGTCTCTCCCGGAAGCCTCGGACAATTACACTGAGGAAAATGCTCAGCTGGGCAGTAGTGTGGGGTTTGGGTGGAACTGGGAAAGGAAAAGGACAAAGATAGGAGGAAAACAAATGATGAGGAGCCCGCAGACCCACAGAGGAGAAACGACCCAGGAACTAGGGAGAGAGAGCTCCTTGCACTGGGGCTTCCTCAGGGTGTGGGCCCAATCGTAGATGAACTGCATGTGTTAGAGGAAGAGGCCCATGGAATTCCTTATCAAAAGAACCAACAAATGGGAAAGAGAAAAAAAATGATGTCAAGCCTTTTTAAAGGCTGAAGTTTAGGGTGCATAAAAACTTTTAAGAATACTGGGAAACTACCACAAAAATTAGGGGGAAGAGTGGGGGATTTCTGTTAGAGTGCTTTGAGGGAAGCAAATCAAGGTGGAGAAACTGTGTTCATATGGAACCTAGCGACTCCAGGCTGCCCAGGCCTCCCTGTTTGCGGGAGCTTGTTAAACTGCAAGTGCAAGCAGATCCCAGCTCAGGCCACAGGGTTCTCCCCAGCCCGGCAGGATGACCCCAGCCCAGCCCAGCTGGGGACTTCTCTGCTGAGGGGCCTCCAGGGGTGGGGGGTCCCTCCTGCCACATTCTCAGGTCTCACTGTCAGGAGGTTTCTCCTGAACTCTAACTGCCACCAGTCTTGCTGCAGTGGCAGCCAATTTCCTCAAATCCTGTCCTTGGTTGGAGAAGGAGAAACACTGCTAGTCAACCTCCAAAGAATAAAGCCCTTCAGAGACTCAAGGGCTGTGTGTGGTTAAATCCTCCCTAGACTTCTCTTCTCCAAGTCAGCGAAAGCCGTGTGTGTGTGTGCCCTATGGCATGAGTGCAGCAAGTCAACAGAATGGAGAGCTCTGATTAGCCAGCAACTTGCTTTTAAACCTCACTCTTTCATCTGAGTTGTTAGCAAGGCTGCTGGCAGGATGAGCCAGCCTGCACATAGTGGGGGTTGTCCAAACCCCCCAGACTGGATCATGGGTCCCTGAAGAGTCTACGGAGGCTTAACCACCTTCCCCACCCTGGTACCTGGAGCCCTCTGAGTTTGTGATGATCCAGCCCAATCATGGTCTTGGAAAGGGACAGATTCCACCCACTTGGCACCTCTCCTCCTTTGCCAGAAACCTTCAGAGGGAAACGAAAGGATGAGAAGCACACTCCCCGGCTAGGCTCATATGTCCTCACACACCACACACAGTTACTTTCATTAACCCAGCAAAACCTGCTAACGTGACTGGGTGTGTGTGTGGCAGGGGAAAGAGACTGTTGCCCTCTAAAATGGTTGAAGAGAGGAAATGGAAACATCTGTAACAAGAATCCCACCCCCTAACCCGGGAGACTCTTAAAGGAGAGAACTCCATGCAGTACTGGGTCCAAAGGAAGTGCCCACTGACCCCACACTGGCACCAGTAATGCACTGTGGTTCTGGAGGAAGAGAACTGAGATGCTAGATGAAGTGGACTCTCAGGAATCACATCCCTGGAGAGGGTGACTCGGATTCCTACAAAGCTGTGGAAGAGACCTCTAATTCCATTACCTAAAAGTTCAGAAGGTGAAAGTCCATCTACCCTGCCGCCAAAGGGATGACCCTCCAATTTAAAGGATCAAAAATCTATACTATTGTAGGAGGAAAAACCCAGGCCTGCTGGGGAGAAGGAAAATGCAGGCCTCATATGATTGTGGGAAGACATTTGTTATCATCTACATAAAGCCCCACCCCACCCAAGTGCCAGGTTGGAAAGCACTACTGAGAGGGGAGAAGGAGCCTGCCTGCTGAATCTCTACTGACGGAAGTGTCAACAAAGGGGGTCTCCCTACGAGACTGAGGAAGAAGAGACAATCCTCTAAGACAAAGCAGATTGTTTTTCCCTCTAAGATGGTAGCAGAAAGAAAGTTCAATTGTAGAGACAAACTGCTTGTAAAGTTAGAAGCAGATCCCCTCGGAAACAGGCCTGAGGAATGTGTCTCCAGAAAAGAATCCTAGGGAGCAGCCTCTGGAGCTCAGGGGCCATTCCGAGAGGAGGTGGTCAGTGTGGTCAAAGGCTGACTGTAGGCCTATTGAGGACTAGAATGTAGCATACGTAGTAGGATGCTCGCATGTTGTAGGGATGGGTGAGGGCCAGGGGTCTCAGCTCCAGTACTGAATGGATGATGTGGACACGATCAGTCAGGGTCTGGGGTTTCATAGCAGGAAAGGAGCAGAGTCGGAGACCTCTGGGGTGTGAACTGTTCTCTCTTGCCCACCTCTCCAAACTCCTTTAACCAGATGCTTCCCTCCCAGAGCAGGCTACTTCTGGCAAGAACTAAGCAGGGAGCTGGCTTGGGGGAGGTGGCAGTGTCGAGTCCCTCTGACCAGCTCAGGCAATGGCCCAGGATTGTGGCCTTGCCCACCAAAACTGAGTCTAGAAGGCATAGTGTAGCCAAACCCTCTTGTCCAACTCCATGTAGGCCTGACTCTTCAGAAGTCCCCTGGTGGAGGAACCCAACAGACAGGGTCACAAAGCCATGATGAAAGCAGAGGAAAGAGCAGAAAGTCATCTGAGCTTAGGGTGAAACTTGAAACTGCTATGGATATGGAGGTCAGATGGGAACTCAAAAGAACTGGGCGTGAATCCTGAATGGTGGGGAAACTTGAAACCATCACAACCAAGAGGTGGGGTTCTATGACACTCGCCCCTGAGGTGAGCAGCTCTTAGACTCCTTTGCCCCCATTAGGGAAGTCCCACTCACCTGACTTGTCCCCCCTGGAGTGAGGAGAGGCCCCACTTTTGAGTGTTGTGTGTCAATAACAGTGTTGTGTCACCAGTGGTCATGTTGATTAGTTGAAGAGAATAAAGGGAATAAGATTTCCCAGGTGTTTTCTGTCTTGTCTTTCAAGCCTAGAGCAAGCTGAAAGCGCTTGTCCCCTCCTAGAGCCAGGGGCCACAAAAGCTCAGCCTAGCCTCAGGCTGCCCTGGCACCCTTTCCCCAGAGGCACTAAAATCTCTATCCAGTGCTTGCTAGTGGGAGCCTGAAGCTTTATAGAGTTTTACAATCCACACCCTGGCCGGGGGAGGGGGGGAATGTGCTAGCATGGTGGCAGAGCCAAGCAGCTTTTGTTGGTGCCTGACTTCAGCACCAGACTGCTGGGTGGCTGCCTGGTGACTCTGGCACTGGCTGGCTCAGGCCCAGCTGTGCAGCCCCAGGGAGGCCTCTCTGGCCACAACACCTGCACCCCCCCCCCCCCCCCCCCCGCCCCGCCAGGCTGCCACAGGGACAGCTCCTAAGATCTAGTTCCAGAAGCAGGCAGCCACTTCCCTTGGTTCACCTGGGTCCTGGGCATGGCCCAGCCCTTCCTCTGTTCTGGAGCCTCCTAGACCCTTGAGGAGAGGTGGATGGAGACCTGGCTTGTCATCTCACTGTCAGGAGGTAGCCCATAAGCCCGCACTGTGTGGAGGGGGTGAGGCCTAGAGAAGGGCAGCCATTTGCCCAAGATCCACAGCAAGGCAGTGAGGGAAACCGGAATGGCCAGGAGCAGGCTCTCCAGCCAACCAAGACTCTCCTCCCCCATCGCCGGACCTGGGCCTAGCCAGGGTTCCACACTGTCCGGGCCAGGCAGGGCTGCTCTGATGAATCCTCAGCCAGGCTTGCCTCAGTGCTATCTCCTGGGCCGAGGCCTGGCCATGGTCCCTGAGTGGCTGCCTGAGGTCAACATTTGCTCTAACCTGTCACCTGCCTCTGCCCCAGTCTGTTGGGGGCCTCCTGCCCGAATTAGGAAGCTGTCTCCCCACCTACCCTGTGTCTCTCCTTCCTCTTCCCCATCTGGAAAGCAAGGGGTGGGGCAGGGGGGAGGGAGGAGGGACTTGCCTTTCACATAGAGGTGAGTAATGAAGGCTATTCTATATTCCTTGTGTTCCTAGCCCTGGGGATACTGAGGTACATCAGAACTGGTCCTAGCACAGGAGGGGTCCTCAGTAAAGTGAGGGGACCACAGGGAAAGCACAGACACTAGAGCACAGTGATTGGTTTAGAGACTTGGCAGAAGGGGCTGTAGACCCAGACATGGTGGCTGCCACAGCAGAGGATCAGAAAACTGGCTGGAGGAAGTGATGTGAGGGATGAGGGTTGCAGGAACAGGAAATAGTACGTGTAGGGGCCAGGTGGTGGGAGATAGAGGGTGCATAACAGTTAGGTGTGGGGTTAGACCATAGAGGGGTAGGGACTGAGGGAAGGTAGAGAGCAGAGACCAGAGTCTGGAGCTTCTTGTTTGAGGAACTTGGGGATAGGGCACCACTGGGGGATTTTTAAGGAGAGTGACATGACCTTACACCCTCTCTCACAAATGGTGGTGACTTGCCAGGTCTGGAACTCAGGAAGGGAAACTGGGCTGGATAAGGAGTTGAGTCTTAGCAGCTTAGCTGTAGCCACAGCCATGGATAAACAACACTCATGGAGAGTGGTAGGGTAGAAAGGAGAGGTGTGGAGGAAGACAGTGTGTATGAGGAAAACCTAGGAGAGTGTAGCACCACAGGGCCCAAGGGAAGTTTTAGAGAGTAATCAATGTCAAATGCTCCACTGGACCCTGTGGCCAATCACAGACAGTAGCCCTCGTTCTGACTAACACAGGCAACTTCACCACTGAGGCCAACATCTCATCCCCAGGCGGCCAGCTGAGGTCAGGGCTGGTCCAGAAGTTTTGGTCTGCCTTTCCCAGAGGCCCAGGGTATCACAGTCACTGAGGCCACTGGGGCTAGTAAGGAGTCAAACATCCTGGGTGGAGGGGCCTGGCCAGCCCCTCAGGCAGATCCTCCCAGCACTGGACACGCTCATTGCAGACCAACGTTTATGGCGAGTTTACTGTTCTTCCTGCAGCATCAGTGCTTGCTCCTCCCACTGAAATTCTGTGATCCTTATCCCAGCCTCTTGGGCTTGAGCTTGAGAAAGTGGTTTGATGCCTAGTTTATTAGGTTCGAGGACACACAAGATGTTTTTAGCCCCTCTGGATATGGAGAACGGCCTAGGGGAGATGATGTGTAGTTACTTGCATCTACTTAAGGAGCCTACGTGGAGGTGATTCCTGGGAAAGAGGATAGCATCACAGAAGATTGGCTGACCTCCACGCGCTCCCAGGCGGAGAGTTCCTCTCAGAGCCCGGCTGCGTCTCTATGATGCAATATGTTGCGTTTTCCCCACCCTGGTCTCCGCTGCCCGCACACCGCGCACATTTCTTCGGCGGCCCTATGCCATCCCCCGCCGCGCCCCGTGCCTCGGCGAGCGTCCCCATGGCCACGAGCCCTGCGCCGGAAATCACTGTTGCCCGCGTCGCGGTCTCCGGTCCGACCTGGTCCAGCCGCTGCGGCCCCGCCGAAACCCTGGGGGCCAACTGGGGCCCGAGGGCAGACAAGGCTGCGAGCCCCCGCGAAGGCGTGACCGCTGACAAGCCCGCTGCTGCTACCGTGGCCATGGCGCCAACTCTAGCTCCGGCACCAACCCCGGTCAGCACCGGCCCTAGCGCGAGTTCCAGTACAGCCTCGAAGGCGGCTCCGTCGGAGGACCAGACGGCGCGCTGAACCAGCAAGCGCCACTTGACTCGGCGCAAAGTTCCCGAAGACACGGCCCTAGGCGCAAGTTGCAATGAAGGAAGTCACCAGCTCAAGTGTCCCAATCTATCCGCCTGAGGGGAAGGGGCGGGTAAAGCCGTCGGGGAGGGATGGCCCTCAGATTGGCCCAGGCCCGCCTATGGCCAGCACAACCGGGGACCGGCTCCCTCCTCGGAGGACCTTGTCGCCGGGTGCCAATAAGGGACTACATTTTCCCAAAATCCTCCCAGGACCCCATTGGCCAACGACTGCGGTGGGCGTGGCGAACGCACGAGGGAGGGGCCGGCCGGGCTGCAGTTCCGGTGAACTTCAGCCCTTCCCCGTGGGAGCAAGAAGGCTGGGCTGGCGGCAGAAGACTGACCACGGACCTTTCTCCCTGCAGACACGCTCCTCCTGGGAGCTCAGTCCAGGATCCCAGACGGCAGCTGGGTCTAAGTGTAACTCGGGGTTGGGGGTAGGCAGGAGCGGGGTCTCATCTGTGCAGGCCAGCCAGGGCAGCGGCCAGAACAGGTGTAGCAGCTAAAATCCGGCAGCATGTTTAGGGCAGGAAGCCCGGCTACTCAGACCATAAGCTGAAAGTTGGACGTTTCTTTCTTTATTCGTAACAACAGCCTATACAAGTAATTTCTAGAGCAGAGGCTGTGGGTCAGAATGGACCCTTGGACCTGTCAGCAGCTCCACCTTCCAGGCCCCTGCGTGCTGTCCTCACAGCCCACGGAGTTTGTTTGGGCAGGCAACAAAGGAAGCATGTGGGTACAGGCTCAGTCACAGGATATTAAATGACGCTCTACCTGGAATGATCGGAAGTTGGCCCAGCGGCTAGTCTGTCCCTTCCCCTCCTGGGAAGTTCCACCTCCACTGCAGTTAAGGCCACTAGGATGAAAGCAGGGTCAGGGCTGGGGACCCAGTGGAGCCTTGGGAAGCATGTGGTGAGGGTAAGTGGGCTTGGGAGATTGGGAGGGGCCTGATTAGAACAGAAACTGACGATGTTGGTTCAGCACTCCCAAGATGAGGGCAAGGTGACTGCAGCAACCACAGAGCTTCCCAAAGGAAGAGGAGAGTGCCCCCCCCCCCCCATACCTCCTTCAGCCGTGAGCACAAGAGGCAGACAAAAGAGCCCAGGGAACTGCACAGGAGGGAAGCCTTGCCCAGGCCTGGGGGACAACGGGGTAAAGAAAGTCTCCCTGGGCCCCAGGGGCCAGTCTCAGAGCAAGGGGCTGGAGACTTGGCCCACCCCTGGTCCTCACTTGAGGGTGTCTAAGCAGGTAGTGAGCCTCCTCTTGCATGGAAGGTCACAGCTGGGGAATCTCCCCCTTAGGGCTGGGATAAGCCCACAGAGACAGTTGGAGAAGGGTTAGGGCCAGCTTTCAAGAAGCTCAATTGAGTGCTCTGGGTCCCTCAGGCCTCTCACAGCAGACTTTTCCCGCAGGGTGGGTGCCCCCTAGGCTACAGCTCTGACCTTGGGGAAAAGGTGGAACTGAGTTTAGCTGATCCCAAACCCACTAGCATGCTCTGGGGCCCCCAAACCAGGTGGGGAGGGGCTGGGCCCACAGGGACTGGAATGGAGGGTGGGGGCCACTCGATGCGGGGGGTGGGGGGTGGAGGCTGGGGGCACAGCCCCCAGGGTCCATGGTGTTCCAAAGTCCTGAGCTACAGGTTCAGCTGATGTAGACACGGTGGAAGTCGTGGGCACCAAAGGCCGCGTTGCACTTGGGGCACTTCCTCTGGCGGGCCTCATAGCGGCCCCGCACGCACTCGAAGCAGAAAACGTGGAAGCACTTGGTAAGGACTGCATCCTTCTTGCGGGTGTTACAGCAGGGGCAGGTCAACCGCGCCTGGGCCAGGTAAAGGCATCAGCTTGGGAACAGTTGTGATGGTGCCCACACCCGAGGCTGACAGCAGGAGGTGGTCCAGGCTAAGTCTACCACACAGCAAACTGCAACTAACTCTCATCATAACCCTGGGAGGCGGGGATGAACACTCTCCAAAGGAAAAAACTGACGCTCAGAGGCCGAGGTCTCCAAACTAGAAAGTAGCAGTCTGGACTCTTTAACCTGGGCAGTGATGGCCAGTGGTCACGTGTCCCCTTTCAAGGCCAATGACCTACAGGCTCAGCCTGGGCTCCTCTGCCCTGGGGCTTCATCTCCAGCCTCTTCGGCCAAATCCTAATCCTGGTTTAGGCCAACTGTCTACCTTCTCAGTGCAACTGGAAATCTGCTGTCTCTACCCTCAACTGGGCTGAACCCTTGTGCTGCCCAAAGATCCTGCCATGGGTCCCTGGATTGCCTCCTCTCAACAGAGGTTTTACAAATCTCCTTTCCTATCCTGAAACCTGCCATCTGCCACCAGGTCTAAACTCCAACTCCAGATAGGAATTCCCTCAACTCAGCATTCCCCAACACTCCTCCTCTGCCCTGCTTGAAATCCCAGCCCGGCTTGCTGCCTCAGCAGTGCCCCCACCAGCATCACCTCTTTCCTAGCTCTCAGAACCCTACCCATCAGCATGTGACAGGCTCCAAAGTCTGTCTCTTCTCAAGAAACCCTTCCCTTCTCCGCCACGGCTGCCTCTGCTCCTTCAAGCCCAAAATGCTTCAAAAGGTTTCTATTCACTGACACACCCTCCATCCTCTCCTCACTCCAGTGCAGGTGGTCTGACCTCCACCTCCACCCTTGCCCAAGAACCATTCCCACCCAGACTGCCAAATCCAAGGGGCATCTCTCATCACTTGCTTCATTTGGCTTCTTGGCAGCTCTGACTCAGCTCACCCTCACCTCCTTGAAACTCTTCCCTCATCAACTCCCTCTACATCACTCTCCTTCCTCCCAAACCACAGGCTTCTCCTCCATCATTTAAGCTCTGAGGTTTCTAAGGGAGAAAAATAACCCCTGTCCTTCCTCATGCCACAGACCCTCTGTGGGGGACCAGTTATATGTGGCTTCCACCTCTGCTGACACCGCCCAGCCCCCCAAATCCCTGTTCTGCAGACCAGCCCTTTTGCTTTGAGTGCCTTCCCAGACAGCCTCCCAAGAGGTCCCATAGGCACCTCGTTCTCAACATCCTTGAACACTGTCCTCCACAGTCCTCCTAAGTGCTACTTGTTATCCAGCCAGTTTCTCAAATCAGGAACTCAGGGGTTCTCCTAAGTATCTCCCTCTCCCTCACTCCATGCATTCAATCTATCCCTGAGGCCAACTGCTTCTGCCTCCTATCCATCTCCAGAACCCATCGACTTGTCTCTGATACCATAGGCTAGATCACTATCAGTTTTTGCCTCAGTGACTACAATAGTTTAATGCATTTCCCTCCCTCTAGTCTTTAGCTCCTCTAGCCCAAATCCAACAGGAAATCAGACCATGTCACTCTCTGGTTTAAAACCCTTTGATGTCTCCATGCTGCCTAAAGGATAAGCCAAGCATCTCAAGCTGGCTTACCACACCCTTCGGGAGCAACACTGCCCAACGCCCCCAGGCTTCCCACTTACCACAAAACCCACGTTCTGACCTCCAGCACGCCTCTCTCAGCTAGGGGCCTCCACCTCTGCCTTTCCCTTTGCTGGAACCCTCTTGTCCTCATTCCTCATAGCCAACCCTGACTCATTCTTCAGGTTTTTCTCGGATAATATTCTTTGCAGGAAGCCTGTTGACCCCCAGGGCTGGTTTCAGGGCCTCCCATGAATTCCCACAGCCCTTCTGGCCTCTGCCATCACATTGTTCATCACTCAGACAGGAGAATTACTTGGCTGCCTCTTCCAACGGACTGTTAGTTTCAAGAGATCTGAGACCAGGTCTAGTTCCTAGCCCTCTCATACCTAGCCAGGCACTCTGCCTAACATGCAGTATGTGTGCAATACTCGGTCAATTGTCTGATTCTCCACAATAGATTCCATCCACTTTTTGCTATCCTAACTTATTTCTAGGGTCCCCAAACTACCCACTATAGCTCTCATCAACCCCCCATCTAAGATTCCTAGGTTGACATAGTACAACTCAGCCCCACAGCCCCACCTTGTACTCCTTGATCTCCTCCTGGAGGATTTCGTCAGCATCTGCGTAAACCTCCACCTTCCTCTGCTTCTCCAGCTTGCGACGCAGCCGTGAGATGTCCTCCTGGGGCAGGAGAGAGGCTAGGCTAAGTGCAACGGTCTTCATCCTGAACCACCCACTCCTAGGCCACATCAGTGACCCTGGACCACACTGCCTCCCCTCCCCCAGCCACCCCCAAGCACACCTGAGCCCTCTTGAGGTTGAAGCTCTCTTTCTCACGAGCAGCCCGGCTCTCTGCCAGGCAAGGCTGGATCTCTCGCAGCCGTGTCTGCACATGCTCCAGCTGTACCTTCAGGTCTTCGGCCAGCTGGGCAGCTTCCACAGCCTGAAGTGGTCAGGACAGGGAGGGGTAACATTCACCTGAGCCTTGGGAGTGAGGCATGTGGAGCCACAGATGCTTGTGTCAAACGTTCCAGTGATTCTTGCTCTTGGGATCAAGTCCAATATCTTCACTGGAGCTAACCCCGCCTCCTGCCCTCTCAAACCTCACCAGCGCCTACTCTCCCTCATTCCCGACACTTTCAGTTCCTCACCTGCATATGCTTTCTCCTCTCTGAGGCTTCACAGGGCTCTTCTTTCTGCTCCTGTCAACTTCCCAACACACATGTACATTTTCCCTGCAACTTTCTCAGCTCAAATGCCACCTCCTGAGGGAGATTCTCCTGGTTTTCTTTCCCAGCACCTTGGTTTCCTTCATAAGACTTACTGTGATCTCTAATAACAATTATTTTATCTGTGGGGTTATTGGCATGCTATGTGCCCCTCAATACTGGAAGTTCCCACTCCTAGTAGGACCCTTCTGTTCCTACGGTCTACCCAGCCCGCAGTGCAGAGCCTAGTATATAGGCTAGTATATAGCAAGGGCATGAATAATACTGCTTAAATGAATGAATGAACTGGAGAAGAAAAAACCCAGTAGGACAAAGAAGATAAAAATCAACGTTAATCTCAAGCTTTTACCATGAGCTAAACATTTCTTAGGTTTAATACAACTACATAACAGGGCCTACCACTCACATTTACAGCTAATCAATGCAGTGGTCCTGAAGTCAAGGAGACCCAGGCCCAAATCCCAGTTCCACTCTTTCTTGAGCAAGTCAGTTGACCTCCTTGAGCCTCAGTTTATTCACTTATGAAAGGCAGGTAACAATAAAAACCATCATGGGGCTGGCCCCGTGGCCGAGGGGTTAAGTTCGCGCGCTCCGCTGCAGGCGGCCCAGTGTTTCGTTGGTTCGAATCTTGGGCGTGGACATGGCACTGCTCATCAGACCACGCTGAGGCAGCGTCTCACATGCCACAACTAGAAGGACCCACAACGAAGAATATACAACTATGTACCGGGGGGCTTTGGGGAGAAAAAGGAAAAAATAAAAACAAAACAAAACAAAAAAACCATCATAAGATTATTGTGAGACTAAAGCGTGACCAAGAACAGGAAGTCCTCAGTATAGGGTCTGGAATATAGTAAGTGTTTGAGAGATGAGCTGGGCTCCGAGAGGAGAAAGAGCCAGGCTTCAGCTGTAAGCTGGCATCCTACGTTGCTTTCCCCTCCAGCCCAGCCTCACCTTCCTCTTGTTGAGCTCCAGGGCCTGGCTGCGCAGTGTCAGCTCCTTCTCCACACCTCCGAGGCTGCCCTGCAAGGCCCGCTCTTTTTCCTCCAGCTTCTGCACAGTCAGCAGCTGGGCATCCACCTGAGGGATGGGATGGAGTGGGGTGGGATACTTAGTGGTGGGGAGCCTCTGCTTCACCAGCTTCACCCTATAGGCCCAGGACAGCCATACCTGGGACTTGAGGCCAAGAACCTGCTCGCCCAGCTCATCCTTCTCCTCCCGCAGTAGCTTGTGAATCTGGTTGGCTTTGATCCGCTCTGACATCAGTTTAAAGTTGGCATCATCCTTTTCCCGCAACTGCTGTAGCAGCCGCCCATTCTGCTCCTGCATGTCCTCAAAAGCCTGACCTGTCACATCCATCTCCGACAGCAGAGCCTCTTCCTCCTGCAGGAAATGCGCAGGAACAAGATGGAAAGTGGCAGATGGCCAGGATGCCCGCTGGAAAACATGGCTGAGCAAAGAATGACAGAGTGGACCTGGGCCATCTGCTAGAAGCACCCACAGGGGGTTAACAGAATACCAACAATCAAGGGGACCACGACGGGGTTGCACCTGCTTGGTGGCACCCAACTTGCGCTGCAGATGTTCTATCTGCTCCTCTGCCTGCCGAATGCGCCGCAGGGCATCCTCATCCGCAATCTTCTTGCTCTCCCTTCGATCCCTCTCCTCCAATTCCCGGATGCGGCTCCGTAGTTCATCCACCTATGGCCACCAGAAGGAAGGAGTCCTCTTGTCATTGCTTCCTGCTGACATAGGGTTCTGGTTTGGTCAGAACCCTCTGGGGCAGCCTCTCTGCATGCCCCACAGGCCCTACCTGCCCTCACCTCAGCCTTGGCCTTACGTTCGGCTGCCATGAGCTGCACCTTATCCCGCTGCTCCTTGGGCGCTGACTTGTACATGTCCAGCAGCAGCTTCATCTCCTTCTGGCTTTCCTGGGCCTTCCTGGGGGAGGCACAGGAGGAAGGCTTGGTGAGTAGGGCTGGAGGCCACATGGCAGGGGTGGGAAGGAGACAGGAATAGGGCCTCACTTGAGCTCTGCTCGGAGACCTTTGAGAAGTTCTGACTCCTTCCTCTTGGCCTCCTCCACCTTGGCCTTCTCCCGATCAGCCCTTGAGAGAGCTGAGGCTACAGATGGGGGTCCCAGGCCAGGCCCTTCCCGCTCTCGAAGCTCCCGCTTGGGCCTGGCCTCTGGTTCTCGGCCCCGGGAGGAGGGGCCTTGGGACCCAGGGGTTACAGCCTGGGGATCTTCCTCAGAGGGGACCAGCTCCTCCTTTTTCACTGAGGTGGTAGTGGTGGCACTGCCAGGCACTGACATCATCTCCTTTCTGCCATCAGGGGCACCAACGGGGCCTGGCCCACACTCTTCTTTCCCTGGGGCTGGGGCACTGAGGCCAGAGTCCTCTGGGTGGCCCAGGTTGGGGATGGAGTGGGTAGAACCACTGGCCTGGGCCCGGAGCTGCAAAAATGGAGAGAGAACAAGGCTGAAGTGAGACAGTACTCAGTGGGGTCTACTCAAGGCTTTTCCCAGGCAGCCCCCTTCTCACCTTGCCAATCTCAGCCTGTACTTCCCGCAGCTTCCGCTTATATCGTTGTGCATCCCCCTTTAGCTGGTGGTTGTGGTTTTGGAGGCTGCTGATCAGGTGGCGCATCTCACGGTTGATGGGCCCTGGGGGAGGGTCAGGAACTAAGGTTGAACTGGCCCCTGGGTTAGGGGCCCTGCTCCTCAGTGGGGGAGGAGGTGGAACTAAAGCCATCATGCCCATTATGGAGAAGAGGAAAACTGAAGCCTTCTATACAGTGTGATTTCCTCAAAGCAAATAAAGTAAACTTGAAAGAAACTGACCCAAAAGTAACTTGACACTGCCTATGTATTTCTGCTAATGTAGTTTTTTAATAGTCCCAACTTTCCTTCCAAGAAACATATAACTAACATTCACAGAAACGTTAGTCCGCTTCTTTAAGATTTTTAAACAAATGTCACCTTCTCAGTTACATTTCCCTGAGTTCCTTATCCAAAATTGCAACACCCTTTCTCCTAATACTTCTTATCTTCCTTCCCTGCTTTATTTTTCTTGGTATATTTGTTGCTCTCTAACATACACGTTCTACTTTCTTCTTCTTTGATGTCTGTCTACCCCAACTACAACACTACTCCACAAGAGCAGAGATTCTTTGACTTTTGTTCACTGGTATAATCTCAAAGCCAAGAACAGAGCCTGGCTGATAGGTGGTATTCAACAAATCTCCATATTATGAAAGAATATCTCAAGGAGACAACATAAGGCCAGAGAACCAGAGATGGGGCCAACAGCTCATGTTCTGGCTGAGCCTGCTCCATCAGCCACCTCAGCTGGCTGTGATCCTCACTACGCCTTTGAGCCAGGTCCTGTGGTCCCTGTTTTCCACAGGGAGATGAAGCTCTGCGAAAGGAAGGGGCTTAACCTAGTGCGTCTGGATAAAGCCCCACACCAGGGCCCAGCAATTCCAGATAAGGCCCCACCTCCACCCTGTCCTCACTACATACCCGCCTGCTCGTTGGCCGCCAGGTTCTGTTCAAACTCGATGCGTAGCATCTCGTATTCCTTGCGTACCTGGGCCAACGTGTCCTCCAGCTGGATAACCTCTGTGCGCAGTTTCTTCTGCAGGCCCAGCTCATCACTCTGTGGATTAAGGTGTTAAAAACCTGCACAACCCCTCAACCTCCTGGCAAGCCCTCCACCTCAAGCCTCAGTGGCTTAGGAAGAATTTATTCCCTAGGGACCCCTGGCAGGCACACAGAGCCTCTGACACCCTTGACCCAGAAATTCCTTGACCCTAAGGGTCTGGCCCTTACCCATGTTCCATGGCCATACCTCCATGTGCTCAATGTGTCTCAGGTGGGAGTTCTTGGTGGCCAGCAGCAGCCCCCGGGCCTCGTCCAGCTGGGTCTTCACTTGCAGAGACTCGTTGTAGAGCAGTGAGAATTGGGCCTGCAGCATTCGGTACTCCCCTGTCTCACGTACCACCTCCTCAGGAAGGCTCCGCAAGGCCACCTAGGGGCAGGGATGCCCAAAAGTGATCAGGAAGAGGACTCAGGGCTCAGTCCCTCCCTTGCAGGCTCAGGCCCTCCCAACCCCAAACACAGCCCACCTTGAGGCGTTCATTGGTCCGCACAGCCCCCTGAAGTTCGGCCTGTAGCTTCTCTAGCTCTGCCATGCGGCTGTTGGCCAATTCCTGGTTTTCCTCCAACTCTGCATTCAGCATCTCAAACTGTGGATTGAGAAGGGCTATAAGAGGCAGGGCCAAAGCAGGAGGTCCGGTTCCCTCACATCCCCACCAAGATCCCCTAGACAGGGCAATGATGGATTCTGAAGCCCCAGGGACAAGCCAGACCCAACCACTCTGCTAATGGCTCCCAGGGAAGTGGGAGAAAATTCAACACTGCATAGTCAGTGCTGGGAATCAAGGCTTGTAACTGACAGGGAGTTAGGGCAGCATTCCTGGAAGCCCTGAAGAGCAAGCTGAAGTAAAGGGAAACAGGGCACAGTGACCTCCACAGCACCAAGAAAATGTGCAATGATCAACAGGTGAGAGGGCAAAGGCAGGAGGAGGCATGAGAGTGATTAACCGTACCTTCTCAGCAAGGCCGTTCCTTAGCCACCCCGCTGAGAATGCCAATGAACTCCAACATACTTCCATTTATCTATTTTCTATGCTTTTTCTTTGTGGTACTTACAACCAACTGATATACTTACTTCTTGTCAGTTCCCCCAACTAGAACCTAAGTTCTATGAATGCTTTGATTTTTGTCTATTTTTTTCTCTAACACGCCTGCTTCCCGGCACAGTGCCTAGCACTTAGTGATCAGCAATTACTTACTGAATAACATGACTGCATGAAACAAAGAGCAGTGTGAAAGACAGGGAAGGACATCAGAGACTATAGTTGAATGTCTGTCCTTAATTCTAAGGGAAATTTCAAGGGTGGGATAGACTAAAGGTTATGGGAGGGATTAGGAAGAATGAAGCCGACTCACCTTCTGCATGCTGAGTGTGATCTGGCCCCCCTGGAAGCCAGAGGAGCTCCCAGACACATAGTAGCCAGAGTTGAGCTGTGGAGAGAAGAGAGACAGACAGGTGGGAGTGGAGTGGAGAAGTAAGGACCCCAGGTACCAGCCCTGTCTCCGGCTGACCTAGCACCAGAGTCCCACCTGCTCCAAAGCCTCTGCCAGGTGTTTATTGAGCTTTTGCTCACGCTTGCGCAGCTTCTCAATGTCCCACTGCAGGTCCTCTACTGTTGTCTCCATCTCCAGCACCTTGGTCTCTGCTGATGTTACTTTATCCTGGAGCTCAGAGTACTGGGAACAATGAAGGGGGCAGACGCTTAGATGAGGGGACTTGGCTCCTTGAGATCCTCGGGTACCCATCTAACCCAAATCCTGCCCTGGTTCTAATCCCATCTCCAAAAGCCCAACTCCCACCTCCAAAGAGATGCGATGGTGCTTCTCCTGTAGCTGGGTGGCCAAGTCCTGTAGCCGCCGGTTCTCACGGCCCAGTTCCCGGGTGCGTGCCCGAGCCACCTCACCGGGGGGCTCACTGTCCCCTGAGAAGTCAGGGCTCAGTTAAGAGCGAAGTCCAGGGCAATGGGGCAAAGTACTAACTCATTCTGGAGTCTGCTATGTGCCCAGTGTGATCCACCAGCTGTCTTGCCAATTTCTCATGACAAAGCCAGGAGTCTTTATCCCCACTGTACAAAGGAGGAAACCAGCTCAGAGAGGAGAGCCATCTGCTCAGAATGCCCAGGCCAGAGTGACAGAACTAAGGCTGGGAGAAGCTGTCTGACTGCAAAGGGTGCACACTTGCTGCTATCCCTTGTGATCAGCAACTGCCACCAAGATTTGTGTAAAGAGCTCCAAAGAGGTTTCTAGCCAGAAAACAGTGGCCCCACCAGCACCAGCTCCTCCAAGCCATATCCTAGAGATCAACTCCAGGATTCAAAGCCAGAGCCCCTATCTACAACCTGACCCTTCCCCTGAGAACATGCTGATTTAGTCTTTAGGGAATTCTGGCTGCTTTTGGGCTAGGAGCATTGAAGATGGGATATCATAAAACTGCAAATGGGGATGGACACCTCTAGGGTAGGGGCACAAAGAACTAACCTCGGCTGTATGCTCGCTGACAGAGTTCCTCCACCCGGCGCTGTAGGCAGTCTGAGGCCTCTACGACACGGGACACGGCTGCTTTGGAGAACTCCATACGGCCCTGCAGCTGCAGCTCCACCTCCTCACTACTGCTGGCACCCAGTGCCACCACAAAAGCCAAGGCTGGCTCACTGAGAGGGGGCCGCAGCTGCATTAGCAGAGGCTCTGGGAGGGATGGACAGACTCTCATAAGGAGAAAAGCAGCAGTTACCACCACTCTGTAACAAGTTCCAGGCCGAGTCCTTTAACACCCTATGGCTCACTGAATCACACAACCAACGCCTTTAGTACAGTTATCCCCATCTTGAAAGTGAAACAACTGAGGTTCAGGGAGGTAAAGCAATTTCCTCAATGCCAGAGAACTCCCAAATCACTTCCTCAGGGAAGCCTTCTCTGCCTTTCCAATCCAAATGAGAAACACACACATGTGCACACACACTAATTCCCATTTAGGGGCCCCTATACTTTTTTTTTTTGAGGAAGATTAGCCCTGAGCTAACATCTGCTGCCAATCCTCCTCTTTTTGCTGAGGAAGACTGGCCCTGAGCTAACATCGTGCCCATCTTCCTCTACTTTATATGTGGGATGCCTACCACAGCATGGCTTGCCGAGCAGTGCCACGTCCGCACCCGGGATCCGAACTGGTGAACCCCGGGCCGCCAAAGTGGAACATGCGCACTTAACTGCTGAGCCACCAGGCCAGCCCCCGGGGCCCCTGTACTTTTAAGGTAAGGCTTATAATTACTTCCTCCCTGATGGCAGTAGTAGTATTTCTTGTTGCTTATTTTTGTCTCCTCCAAGTCCAGAATAGTGCAAAATACATGGTCAACACTCAATAACAGTATTTTTTTGAACTAAGTGCCAAATCATGAACTGCACTATGAACCAAGTCACTCAGATTCCAAAGCCTGTGTTCTTACCTACTGCACTTTGCCACCCAAACAGGAAATCAATTGTGTGTGTGTGAGCGGGGAGGTGGGGAATTCAGGAGCCTAATATCAAAGTCCCCTCCTCTCCAGGACCTTTCCCAGAACTTAATTAAGCTCCCCAGACCCTAGGGCTCTGGCCCTACCCCTCAGCTCCGACGTCCCTGGCTCTGTGAGAGGGGTCTCATCACGTGTTGGCCCCTCCTGGGTCCCAGGTGCCTCTGTCCCTGAAGACAGCTCCCCTTGGCTCTCATGGTGTCGGAGAAGGGCTTCCACAGTTTCATCCAACTGAAGGGAGAAAGCACCAAAAATGTTATGAATCCCTCAGGTGCTTCCCAGCATGACACTGCTTTCCCAACAATGGAGTCTGAGCATTGGCAGCTGGATAAGGCCAGGTCTTGGAAAGCAGAAGGGCATCCACCTGGGCCCAGTAGCGATTGACAATGAGGAGGGTGGCATCATCTGTGGCCTGACGCTTCTCCAGCTTCTCAATTCGTTCTCGGAGTTCATCTTCACAAGCCTGTCGCTGTTCCAATCGCTCTGCTAGTTTCTTGTTCTTGAACTGCAGCACCTTCAGGTCCATCTCCTCCTACCAAGGAAACAAAGCCAATGAGAGGATCGAGTAGGGCCCAAGAAGCCAACCACAGAGAGACAGAGAAAAGCAAATGGAATGGATGGGAGCGGGGAGTATCCCCAGACTGCTAACAGGATTTAAAGAGGCTCAGACACCCACAGAGAAAGCGTCTTGGTTGTGAGAAGGGTCACGTTCTGCTTCTGCCTCTTTCTAACTCTGAAGTCTTTGACAAGTCACACGCCCTCGGGGAACCTGTTTTCCTATCTGTAAAGGGAAGGCAGACATCGTGTCCTTGGTTTCCTTCAACAGAGTGTTCTGTAAAGGGGACCCTGCTAAGCTTGGAAGACTGGGAGTAAGTTTCCGGACTACTTGGGCGGAGAACAGAAATTGGGACTCTGGCAAGTTGTGACGCCTGGGGCAGGAGCCCACGAACCGTGGAAGAGATGCCCCCAAGACGAATGGGCTCTATAAGCGTGGTTGTGGTCTTCTCCTCACGGCTCAGCTTCTTCTCTGGGGGCCCCGAGCCCCCGTCACCGGCGGCGCGTTTGTTGCCCGGCCCAGACATGGCCGCGGCGGCGAAGAGCGGCTCAGGGTCTCCCGAGGGACGTCAGGCAGGCAGAGGCGGCACTTCTGTCACATGCAGAAAACAGAGCGCTGAGATGTGGAAGCAGCTGGTGCTCTGCAGCCCCGAGACTGCCCCGCACACAAATGCTGGATCCCGCCCCCGTTAACCCACCGCCCCCTCTCTGGGGCCTCACCTGCAGAAGGATCAGCCTCGCCCCGCCATCTTGGACTTCACCGGACGTCACCGGCTTCCCCAACAAAGAGCGCAGGCGCCAGAGGCAGTGCCGGAAGTGGCGAAACTTCTCCATTTCCGGTTTCTATTGGTCGCTCTTTGTCCCGCCTGTCGCGTCCCGTTTGGTTTGTTCCGGAACACCTCCTCTATCTCTCGGTGATTGGCCCGTAAACAGTTCCCATGGTAACTGATACTACATTTCCTCTCCCTAGCCCTGACGGCATCGTCTGCCTCCTATTAGCCATTTTGAAGAAAGGGCAGCAGGGCGGGGCTTGCAACTTATTACGCATGCTCACTCTTTTCACTGATTGGCTAGGGCCTTATACTTTCAACCTTCCTCCACGAGCTTCCTTAGCAACGGTCACCGTTGAGACGGGAAAGACGCCTCTCGCGGATTGGCTTGTCCTCGGCCTCCCGGCAGCGTAGATTGGCTGAAGCGTCGCTACAGGGCCAGGCCCCGGCAGTCGCTGCTCTAGAACCGGCTGTACGAGAACGGAGGCGGGATCGCGGGAGGAGCGACGAGATGATCCGCCAGAAGTCCAGCCAATTCCTGGGACTCAGAATGCAGTCGGAGCTGGAAGAGCCCTCCGAAGTGCGGCGGGAACCCGACAAGGACCTCAGCTCAGTGGATGAATCGGCTACGCGGATGGGAACAATTGTGCGGACCGAGTCAGGGACTGCGGCCTCGCTGGAAGCGGATCATGATCCTGCAGCCAACTTGTTCCCGGTGAGGGCGGGACAGAGTGGTCCGCTCATGAATGTTTGTAAAAGGGCTCCCCTCAGGGCGTCACCAGTCGTTATGTTTACTAACGTTCGAGACGTTTTCCTGGCTGCCTTCGTGAAGAGGCAGGGGTGTGTGACCCCGATTGTCAATATGTTCATGAGTAGTACATACGTCCTGCTGAAGCCCGGCCCGCCAGTCTTGCTCATACATGGTCCTTAAGATGAGAAGGCAAGTTAGCACGTTCTCAGGGCCGCTGGAGATTCGCGACGGGCCATGGACTAGGGGCCAGGGACAACAAAGCTCTGCCTTCCCCAATCAGCTTTCTCTCCACAGCCGCCGCTGCCCCAACCCCGGATCTGCATGTGGTGAGTGTGAAGAACTCTGGGGGAAAGTTACACTTCACACTTGCATTATTCCTTTAGTGCCTCCCCAACAGTCCTGTCAGACAGCCAGGGCATCCCCATTTTACAGATAAGACCAAGGCAGAGAGATGCAATTAGCCAAGGGACTAGAAGCCAGCTCTCCTGCCTCCCCACTCCAAAGAGGGAGTGTGGGAAGAAGGGAGCCAAAGACTGAGGATGTAAATGGAATATCATAGCCACTATGGAGCATTGTACAACTACAGACACTGAGGCCCACAGGGGGAACTTGCCCAAGGTCATACAGCAAGGGAGTGGCAAGGCAGAGACAAGAAAATTTTCCTAACCCTAAGCTTAATAAATGAAGAGGATCATGAGTTCATTTAGGCCATACCCCTTATTTAAAGATGGAGAAAGTGAGACCCAGAGAGGGAAGTGGCACAATTGCCTAAGGTTACACAGCAAGTTAGCGGAAGGGCCAAACCTCAAACTCAGGTCTCCTGGTTCCCAGCCCAATGCTTGGTCATAAGACTAATGTATAATGACCACCAACACCTTTTTTCCTCTTTTCCTGTGATAGGAAGTACCTGGACATCCATTCCATGAACAGGCTGGAGAAGACGGCCAATGTTGAGGAGATGAGGGAGTATGGGCGGGGGGAGAGCTCATGGGAAGGCTGAGTGTGGGTGGGAAGGCATGAGGAATGTTTGGCTCCAAAGCATGTGGTGCACTAGTGTGAGGTGCTGAAGTGAGGCTCCTGTTGTCACTCACTCCCTCCCTCTCTCCTCCTCAAGTGTGCTGGCCCAATTATTGAGGCTAGGGGCTCCTGAGCAGAGCCTGCGGGATGCCATCACCCTGGACCTCTTCTCCCATGCACTTATTTTCTGCCGCCAGCAGGGCTTCTCACTGGAGCAGACATCAACAGCTTGTGCCCTGCTCCAAGATCTTCACAAGGCCTGTGTTGGTGAGACAAGGCGGCTACCAGAGGATTTAAGCCCAGGGGAGAGCAGGCTGGGCTGGCACAAATGACCATGGGAAGCAGAAGTAGAGAGATTACCACCGGGAATCTTTGTTCTGTCATTACTAGCACTATTATCACACACAAGTTATTTCTCCTTTGAAATCCTCCATTTACTTATCTATAAAATAAGAATACAGCACTAACTTTGAGACTATTCTGAGAAATATATAATATAGGTAAACATACGCACAGCGCTCAATAAAATAGTTCCCCGCTTTCTTCTCGGAACTGATCTTCAGAATGTTTAACAAGAGCTGAAATTACGTACTGTTGGTTTATTGTATGTCATTTCCACTAAAATATAAGCTTCATAAGGGCAGGACCATGTCTGTCTTGTTCAGTGCCTAGAACAGTACATAATGGGTACTCAATATTTTTCAAGTGAATTAACAAATTGAGCCAGTACTTAAATCTAGGTGTGTCCACTTCTAAGGCTCATGCTCAATAAGTGGCTGTTGAGTGAGTGAAGTGAATGACTGATTATCAAGGAGGGGACTCACTGTCACATCTTGCTTCCCCTCCCAGCAACCCCCCTGGGCAACGTGGAGGAATGTTACCGCTACTTTACCAGTGTTCTTTTCTGCCATGGAGTCAGGGTCAGTTCCCCTGGAACAGGAACTTCACTCTCCCCCAAAGTCTAGCCCAATCTCCTGCCCTCTCTTACACTCATCACCGTCATCTTCCTCTGAAGGCCACAGTGGGCTCTCCCTGCTCCTGGATTGCCGGGCACTCAGAGAAAAGGCCAGGGCTTCAGGAGGCGGTCAGTCCTCTAACTCCCAATCATTCCCACAGCGGCCTCCCTTCAGTATCGACCTCTTTAAGGAGGAACAGCTGCTGGCCCTGGTAGATTATGTGGTCAACACCTACTTTCGCCACTTCAAGCTCTACAAATATGTCTTTACACCCCAGGTACTGGGCCATGGGCTACAAAAGGCTACCCCACATCTTCCCCTTTCCCTCAGTGCAGATGCCCTCCTCTCAGTCCCCCTCTTCCTCTTCCCAGGTACGGCTGGATCTATCTTTGACTTACTTGGGGCTAGAGCCACCCAAGCTCCAGCCAGAGGATGAGATGGGTAAGGGAGAAGGCTGGGGCTGGGGCTGGGGCTGGGGCTGGGGCTGGGGCTGGGGCTGGGGCCGGGGCCAAGGCCAAAGCCTCTTCCTGCTTCTGGCTTGCAGAGAAAGAAGGTGGTGAGGAAGTGGAGGAGCAGGCAGTCACCCCACAGGAGGAAGAACCCAAAACAGTGTTCCAGGAAGAGCCAAGTGAGGACCTGAAGGGGTTAGGGTCCCCTGTGACTTTGGGCAGGTGTAAAATGAAGGGTTTAGACCACATCGAGACTTCACACTTTTTGTTTTAGTCATGGTGTCCTTTCTCCACATGATTACTTATGCAGAAGTCCAAGATGACAAACATAAAAGCACAGCCACTGGGGTGAGGCAGGAGTTCCAGAAAAGGATGATTATAAAAGCAATGACAATAATAACCAGCACATACTTAGCAATACTATTGCCAGGCCCTGCTTTAAGCATTTTACATATACTAACCCATTTAATCTTCCTTCAATCCTAGGTGCTAGATGCTATGATTATCTACATTTTACACAGGAGGACACTGAGGCACGGAAAGGTTAAATCACCTGCCTAAGGTCCCACAGCTACTAAGTAGCAATCTAGAAATTCCAGCCCACCCCTCTTCTCAAAGAAGGGCTGGCAGACATTTCCTGAATTGAAGCAACATTGCCACCTGTGTAGCCCCCAAGGGCACCTTGACAGTTATGTTTGCCCAGTTAGGGACAATCCCTCAGGTCCAGCACCTCTCCTGACCTGTCCCTTCTTCCCTGCCCCTGCAGGCCAGGTCTCCGCCCTCCGAGCCTACATCAAAACCCAGCTGAACAAGGAGTTGGGACAGCTCCAAAAGCTGGTGGAGGAACGGCTCAAGGCCAGCGAGGAAAGGCTCAGCAGCAAGCTGACCACACTGGAGCAGCCTTTCCAGCTACCTGCAAGCAAAGGCAAGAACAAGACCAAGTGATCCCCAGTGTTTTCCCCAATAAAGGCCTGGGCCAGAGTGGCCCCATCCCCGCCCCACCCATCCTGAGCACCTTCTGGGATTCCCTGCTGAAGCCAGACACCAGACACAGGGCATTGGCTCTCCCTGGCATGTAGCAGATTTTATTGCATATACAGCACAGGCAGCCCTGACAAGGCCAGGCGTGGCATTCTGAGTGGCTCCTTTCCACCTCAACTCTGACTGAAAAGCCCTGGCCAGCGGGGGGAGGTGTATAGGACTGGTCCATATGGTAGTATGATCAGTGATGGGCCTGGCTGGGGAGGGGGGCCTGAGGCCAGAGCCTAGAGAGACTAGAATGATAAAAATCCTGCTCCTGCAGAGTCTTGCTTTCTGGGATCCTCCAGGGCTGAGATGCTAGCCCAGCATGAGCGTGGCCTCATCCTCGGTGATAGGAGCAGAGTCCCCCTCTTCTTCAGGGCCCACGATGGGAAAAGACCCAGGCGGCTGGTGCTGGAAGAGGGCTGCTCGGTTCTGCTGCTCACCCTTCTTCACCCAGTGCCCATAGAGCCGGAAGGCACAGCTGTCAATGAGACGCCGCACTGGCCGCAGTGCGTAAGGGTCCCTCAACAGTGCACTTTTGGTCAGCAGCCGTACACGCTGGGTGCTTAAGGCCACTCGTCCAGCAGCCAGCACTGTCCACACTGCCACCTGGGAAGGGGGGCAGTATGAGCTCCAGTGGAGCATCCACTACAGGAAAAAGATCATGAAACAGAGGAGCGGGCCCAGACCCTGATGCTGTCAGGCTTACCCGGAACCGCTGGCGGGGGGTGAGGTTCCAGGGTTGGCTGCCTTCACAACGCTCAAAGAAGGGGTGCTGGAGGGCTTGCTCAGCTGTCAGACGCTCCTCAGGATCCACCTGCAGCAGCCTCGAGATCTAGGGCAAACCCCAGATTGTGAGGGGCAGCCCTTGGGCCTCCCTCCTTGTCTGCTCATGGGCCCAGCTCACCAGGTCTTTGACGGTGTCTGAACGGTCGTCCCACTCGGGTGAACTAAACTGGTACTGGCCCTCCATGATCATGCGTAACATCAGGATCTGGCGTCGGTGCCAGAATGGTGGTGAGCCCGCCAGGAGTGTGAACAAGATCACCCCACAGGCCCAGCTGGGAAAGAGACCAGAGTCAGGCAGGACTAGGAAATGGGCAAATGCATTGAAGGACAGCACACAAAGGAGGAGGGCATGGGGAGACCAGAAACTCACAGGTCGACCTCCTTGCCGTAGCCTGGGTGAGTTTCATCCATGGAGCATTTAAGGATCTCTGGTGCTAGATACCCTGGGGTCCCACACAACTCTGGGGAGAGAGGGCTGAGATTGATGGGATGCCACCAGCCCCCTTGAGGACCCTTAACACCAGACCCCTGCTAGAGCCTCAACACTGCCAGGGCCACAAGGGTTCCCTTTCTGCTCCTTCCTGCCCTTGGCTGAGTCTCAGTACCAGCCCCTAGCCCTGCTGAACAACTCAAATACCCACCAAGGCTCCTGGTGGCCTTCCTGGGGAAACCTGATTTTTGGATTGACTTCAAGAGCCTACCCAACTGTTATCATTTGCCTTCTCCAACCCTCCAGCCAAGCCAACCTACCCACTCCTCACACAACTTGTTACAACATTTTCACATACATAACACACATGGAAGACAAAAACATAAATCTTTTCTGCATTCCTTTCTGCCCAAAATCTATTCCTCCTCCTATAATCTCTACTCTGGTCAGTGGAACCGCCACTCAAACCAAGAGGAATGAGTGGGAATATGGGATTTCTTAAAGCACATACTAAGTCCCTTGTTTAAAACCATTTCCTGGCTCCCGATTGTGGCCTCAGGATCAAGTCTAGATTCCTATAGCACAGAGCCCTCCATGACTTGATCCAAGCCTCTATTTTTAGTTTCTTCTGCCACTTCAGGCACCGATTCTTCCATCCCAGCAGTTCCCAAACAACTGTGTTCCATGGCATACTTCCCCAGGCGATCTTAACATGCCTGAATTGAAAATGACTCTTGGGAAATTCATTCCTACAGCAAGTTATTTATTGAATGCCTACTGTGTACTAGACACAGTGGTGAATTAGATGTGCCCTTACCAAGCTCACTTGTCTACCAGAAAGCAAACGAGAAATTAAATAGAGTAAGACACGTGTCATAAAGGGAGTAAATAACAAAAAGCAGGGGATCTAATGTGACTTGGAGCTTTAAAGTGAAACTTGAATTACCTAAGCCATGGGAAAGGGTGGAGTGGGCAGAGGCAAAGATGATTCCAGAATGGGGAAAAGTGTATGTGGAAGCCCAAAGGGAAACAAAGCACAGCATCCACAAGATGTGTAAGTCCACAGGTTGAGAGCATGAGTTCTGGAGTCAGAATGCCCAGCTACATGACCTTGGGCAAGTCACCCCACCTCTTTAAGCCCATCTATAAAATGGACACAGAAATACTATCTATCTCAAAGAGCTGTTGAAAGGATCTGAGAGAAATAAGCCATGTAAAGACTCAGTGTGATGGCTAGCTCATAGTAAGTGCCTAGTAAATGTTAGCTATTAGTAAATACAAAGTAGCATATTAAAGGCTCTGAGGAGTCTGACAGTTGAACTTTGTTTAGTTTTCAGTTTGCACTAGAAATATTTCTGCCATGACAAAGGTATTAACATTGGGTGAGCCTGAGTCCCAGGACACCAGGTGAGAAGTGCTGTCTAGCCACATCAGGCTCCTCATAGCACGTAAGTCCTCTCTGTGGTCCTCTCTCTGCCAGACCCCAAACATGCAGCTGAGCCCTGCTATCCCCCCCGCTCCCTCTTTTTCCTCCTGGGACAAGCCCAATTCCCAAGGCCCTGGAGCCCCCTCCTCTGTGGATTCCCCTGGTTAAATCAGGTGCTCGCTCCTTTCTCCTGGCTTCCCCAGCATGGCTCTTTGCCTGCTGTGTGCCACTAACTGCTCGTTTGTCTGTCGCCATCCTCTCCAGGTCAGGAAGCCTACTCTAAATTGCACACAAGGCTTTGTACCCAGAGGGTACTTGGCAAGTGCTCACTGACTTCTCCCCTTTCCATGGTACCTGGGACTCAGTTCTCAGACAGAGCCAACCAGCCTCAGACCTGTGTCTCCTTCCCTCCCAAGCCTCTTAGGGCACCAAGTCCCCTCACCTCGAAGCTTCTCGCCAGGTTCCAAGTGGCAGGAGAACCCAAAATCTGAAAGTCGGATCTGCATATTGTCATCTAGGAGAATATTCTCAGGCTTCAGGTCTCGGTGCACAATGTTGTTGGCATGGAGAAAGCGCACTGCTTCCAGCAGAGACCTCATGATGGACCTGGGGGAGGCGCAGTCTTCTCTGCTTCTCCCTGCCCAGCCCCACTCCCTACTCACCCCAGGGCTGCAGGCTCAGCCATTACCTGGTTTCCTTTTCTGAGAGGGCCACCTTCTCTGTGAGATAGTCAAACAGCTCTCCCTTCCGCATCCTAAGGGATAGGAGGGGTTGGGAGGTAGGTGCACCTCACAGTAGGGGCTGAGAAAATAAGCCAGTGCTCGCAGAAAATACCATGGAAGAGGCCAGTAAAGAGAGATTCCTCTGTAGACAAACTAAAGGGTCTCAAGACAGAGCACTCCAAGAGTGAACTGGATGCCAGAGGCAGTTTTGCCCAGTGGACTGGCTCAGTAGTTGAAATATCTGCATTGTACCATGAGGGGGGCTAGTTTAGCAAGAATAAGTGCCTTCTTACAGGAGGTCCTTGTTTTCTGAGAATAACTACTCAAAAAAGCCCTTTTTAAGTGAATCTACTTAGACTATGGGCCAAAATTTCGCAGTTAATAGTGGCCAAAAACGTTGCATAGGACTTTATTTTGAATTTTGCTTATTTTATCTTGCCTTTAAAAAGTGAGGTTATGATTGCAACTCTGAGTCAATCCTTGAAATAACACGTTGTTTTAGGGAGTATGATTGTTCTGCAAAGTTGTGTGATGGTGTAACAGACACTCCCTCCCTCCTCTCTGACTTTTGCAGAGGGTCATTTCTGTATTCACTTTGTGAATTTTTTCCAAGGACCTCTCTTAAATATTCAGTATTTGACCCATTCTCCTTTGAAGTTCCTTTGCAACTGGTTTGTATTCTATTGTATAACATATGGCATTCAGGTTCACACTGGCCAGAAAAAAAATTGATGGGCAGAGACAGACACCCATGTATAGGGTGTTCAACAATGGGAGACTGGTGAGTGAAAATCTGTTATAAGTGGTCAGCTTGTGGATGAACACTCCCTCTTAAACAGCCTTTTCTTCCCTGTTAAACTTATAACCATAGGGAACTGGGACAATGACCCCTTGGGTCACGAAAACCCTTTGTATTTGGCTGGTCACTATTACTCTTGAAGAACTTGTCTCAATCAGGGCACCTAGTGAGAGGGGTCAGAGCCATGGGCTAGCAGGCAGGCCCTAGCTGGAGCAGAGGAAGGTGTGAGCAAGGTGGTCTTCAGCCCACTGTGGTGTAAGGCTGGGGCCATGCAGGGAGGTGAGGAGGAGTCTTCTCAGATCGGGGCAGGGTGATACTCACAGGTCAAACACCAGGAACATGAAGCTAGAAGACTCATAGGAATCGATGAGAGTGACTGGGGAAAGAGGCAGAAAGACAGAGATGGAAAAGAGCAGATGCATATTAAAGGGGCTTTCCACCCTAAGACAGCAGTGGGCTGTTACTGGGAAGGAAGGAAAACCAAAGGAGGCAGTAAGTTACTGCCTCCTACCAAAAGCTGACCACACTTTGAGGTGGAGCAGAGCCAGGAGGAAGGGAGCAGAGTCGCAGAGGCAGTGTTGGGGGAAATGGGCTGTGGGCAGGGCCAGCAGGAGGTGGCTGTCAGCTAAAAGGAGCAGGGAATGCAGCCTCACTGATGTGGGGGTGGCCGGCGACCTGACGAAGGATGTGCGTCTCTCGCCGCGTGGCTTCTCGCACCTCCTCCAGCTGCTCAGGACTCAGTCGCTCAGCTGTCACCTCCATGATCTTCACTGCAAACTCATGGCCAGTAGCTCGATGAACACAACGGCGGACCACAGAGCTCACTCCTCTGCCAGAGTTAGAAAACACATGAGTCAGGGCCTCCTGCTCTCTCATTTCTATGCAGAGTGGAGCCTCAGGATCCTTATACCCACTGTGCCAGGCCCATCTGGACAATGAGGCAACCTTCCAAGGAGCTTACCCTGGCCTACAGTAGCTTCACAGTAACCTCAGCAAGCAACCTGGGTATCTAGCAAGGTGCAACACAAAGCTCACAGGGAAGGCAGGGAGGGGTCAGGATTCAAATCCAGTTTCTGCCACCTCCTCCATAGATAAGCCTAGCCAAGTCTTTTCCACATTGAGTCCCAGAACCTGTTCCTTGCCCTGGAACCCCACAAGGAGAATGTGGGCAGAAGTGATCTAAGGCTCCCTGCATATTTACTCACGCTTCCCTAATTACCCCACCCAAATTCCCAAATTCTCCTACAATACCTCAAGTGTAGAAGGCTCCAAATAAATACTGAGCCGTTGGCTGAAAGACCAAAGTTGAGAATTAGGAGACCTTGATATAGTCGCCAAATTTGCCACTAATTAACCTCCAAGTGACCCACTGACATAAGGTCTCTGGGCTTCCACTTTGCCAGCTCTGAAATGTGGTCAAAAAAATCCTGAAGGGATGTTGAAAGACATTAATGAAGTAAACATGGGAAAGCCCACTTGGCATCATAAAGAGAAAGGCCTAGACAGGGATTTCCTTGCTTGGACTCTGTCACCAACTCTATATGACCCTACAAGTAAGGTCAAGCTAAGGTGCAAATCTCTTCCGGATCTGGCTTCACACAACATTTTGTAGGCTGGTTTCCTGGCTGCCTTTCACATAACCTTACTGCTGTGCCCTTGAGGCCTCTTTGCCCTCTGGAATGCCTGTAGCCCACATCTCTGGTTCAATCAAGGGATGCAAACTATTGACCCTCTGGCCAAACACAGCCCACAGATGTGTTACATTTTGGTCAGTGCATTGTTCTTTACAAATCTGAACCCTCCAACTGCCACGATACTCACCACTTCCTACTGTCCTACTTTTGGCCACTTCTCAATTTTAATTTCCTGCCCAACCACTAAGGGCATTTCAGTTTGAGGCCCCTGGTCTAATTATTACTCATCTTTTAACAAACCTGAGACTCTGTTGCAAGCAGGAGACCTCTGCCACATGCATACAACATTTTACAATTTCAGGGGGTTCAAAGACCCTTTGAAGCCATCCAGCAAAGAATTCTTGCTTTAAGGCCCAAAGTAAATGCTACCTCCACCAGCTCTGTTTATTCTCCAGCAGGAAGGGGCCACTCCCTTCTCTGGCGTCCCACAGCATTTTACCTGTAAGAGCATTCACTCTCAGTTAAGCCTTCCTACTATGTATCATGACTATCTATGTGGGAAACCCAGGTCTTTGGACTCAAAGTCCAAATTCTTTCTACTGATACACCCCAGTACATTGTTCTCTGACCACCCCTTAAATGTTAAGACTTCCCCAGGATCCCACCCTTGGCCCTGTTCTCAGGCTATATATACTCTCCCTCAGTAATCTTATCCACCTCCATAACTTCAAACTTCATGCTCAGATGTCTCTCTTAAGTGTCAGGCCAACATGTCTTACTGAAAATCATTTCCTGAGGTTCCTAGAGACATCTCACATTCATCATAACCACTGAACATCTCTTCTTCCCCTGAAACTAGCTCCGCAATCTATATTCTCAACCTCAATTAATGGCAATGCCATTCAATCAGACTCCCAAACTAGAAACCTTGGTACCATTTTTGGTTTCTCCCTCTCCTTCACAATCCACCACATCCTACCAGTCCAGTCCATTCTTTATACCTCTCAAATGTGTTTCCTACTACTCCACTCCCACAACCACAATAGCCTCCTCACTGATCTCCCTGCTGCCAATCTCAGTCACTGCAACCCATCCACTACACTGCTTCTAGAATTAGCTTCTTCAAACAGTGCCCATCATGTCATTTACTGCTTAAAAACTTCCAGCTTAAATTCTCTACTAAGTTCTAAGTGCTCCCTCATTCCTCAGTAGGTCCCCTAGAGCAAATGTCTACTTTTAAATGACACCTAATACTTTCAACCTTAC
Organism: Equus asinus; assembly: GCF_041296235.1. NCBI lineage: Eukaryota > Metazoa > Chordata > Mammalia > Perissodactyla > Equidae > Equus > Equus asinus. Next base: position 24,872,012 of record NC_091803.1, read on the forward strand.
AGTTAACTGGAATGCACTCAAAATTTTTGTTTTCTTTCCATACTGCATCCCTATTACCTACAGGATAAAAATCAAATCTCAATTTCTTCACCTATCATTCAAGGCCTTCACCAAATGGTCTTTTTTCAGCCTCATCTCTGGCTATAACCCTGCTATTCAATTTTTGTTTCAGTGACACACAACTTATCACCAAATTCCAGAATGTGCCAAGCTCTTTTAAAGCTTCAGGCCTAGGGGCCAGCCCTGTGGGTGAGTGGTTAAGTTCGTGTGCTCTGCTTCATGGCCCAGGGTTTCCCCGGTTCGAATCCTGGGCGTGGACATGGCACTGCTCATCAAGCCATGCTGAGGTGGCATCCCACATGCCACAACTAGAAGGACCCACGACTAAAAATATGCAACTGTGTACCGGGGGTCTTTGAGGAGAAAAAGGAAAAATTAAAAAAAAAAATCTTTAAAGCTTCAGGCCTTGACACAAGAAACTGGTACTCTGGGAAAAATAATTTAGTGGGAGCGTGCAGGTAATGTACTGTGCAGGAAAAAGACAGACGAGCGAGACAAGGGAAGATGCTACCACAGTAATCACAGAATGAGATAAGGACCCTACCCTCTGATCTGCCTTCTCCCAAACTGGCCTTTCTGTGGCCCTCGGCAGTGGAACCACTGTTCTTCCGTAAGGGTTCTTAGGGTCCCTGGTGAATCCTCCCTTATCTAGTCCCGAAATCCCACAGCATCTCAGGACTTGGATCTCAGCTCTCTCCACTTCCCAATACTCTCTCTCCCTGTGACCTCCATCCAGGCCCAGGGGTTGTAAATGCCAACTATGTGCAAATGACTCCTGTTACACTGTCTCAGGCGTTGATTTCTCTCCAGAATTCCTGATTCCAACTGCCTTTTTGACATCTCCATGTGATATCTAAAAGGAGTCTGAACAAATCTAATGGTCACACCCCTGACTGCTTTCCCAGCCTTAGCAGATTTGTTGCAGCAGACCGTGCCAACCTTCCAGAAGCACATTCTTCTTGTGTTTTTCTTTCTAATTCACAGATGGCAGCTCCTTAGTCTCCATGGCTGTCTCTTCCTTCTCTAACACCTTAATGGTGACATGCCCCAGGGCCTGAGTCTAGGCCCCTTTCACTTCTCTGTCTATATTCTCTCCCTAACTATCTATATGCCACTGCTGCTCAAATTTATAGCTCTAGCCCAGCTCTCTCCCTTGAGTTCCAGACTCTTATACCCACTTGACAGCTCCAGTTGGGTACCTCAAACTTAACATCTCCAAAATGGAATTCTTGACTTGCTTGCTGCCTGCCCCGCGCCCCCCATCCCCAACCTGATCCTCCCTCAGTCTTCTTCTTTTCAGTAAAGGCTACTCAAGCACTCAAATCCAAACATCAGAACTTAATCTTGTTTTCCTTCCTTTCCCTCGTGGTCCATATCCAAACCTTCAGGAAACTGTATCAAGTCTCCCTTCAAACTATCATCTAAATCGATCCAGTTCTCTCTCTCTCTACCACCACCACTCTAAACCATCAACATCTCTAACCTGAATGAATTAGGCCTCTGTGCTTCCATTCTTGCCCCTCTCAAAATCCATTCTTTACACAAGAGTCGAATGATCTTTTTTTAAATGTAGTAACACACCCGTATTGAGCACTTACCATGTGCCAGGAAGTGTTCTAAGAGAATCATATTAACTCTTTCCATCCTCACAGCAACCTACAAGGTAGGATCTATTTTTATTCCCAATTTACAACGGAGAAAGTGATGCACAGAAAGGTTAAGTTCCTAGCCCACAAATCAGAAATGTAAATCAGATCATGTTACTACCCTGTTTAAGACCACCAGTTTCACTAGAATATAACTTAAATTCCTTATCACGGCCTAAGCCTCTACATATTCTAACCTCTATTTACATCTCCAACTTCATTTCCTCCACCTCTTCCCACCCTTACACATTCAAGCCACTATGATCCTCTAGCTATGGCTGGAATAGGTCGTTTCCTGCCTTACGCCTTTGCTCTTGCTGCTCCCTCTGCCCCTAATATATCCTTCCTCAGCTCCTGACCTGTTCATTCTCATCCTTCAAGTCTCAGTTCCATTAATTACTCTTGTTCCATCACCTATTTTCTCCCTAGCAGTTGTGTTGAGCTTTACCTTGTTTACATGTTTATCGTCTGTTTCTACCACTAAAATACAAACTTCAGGAAAACAGAAACCTTGTGGGTCTTGTACCCCCGGTGCCTAGCACAGTGCACCCAGCACACTGTACCTTTGACGAGTAAATGTATCTGCCACTGCCTGGACAGCTGAGGCATTCCTTCTATTCTCCCTATGCTGAACTTCTTACTCATCCTTCAAGACTCAAATACCACCTCTTCTGGGAAGCTATGATTTTCTGAGCCCCTATAGCACTTTTTACACAGCCCGATACTTTTTTGAATGTTCATGCGTTTCTTTTAGTCACTTCACTTGGAGAACCTCCAAGGCAATAAACATCTTTTCTACCCTCTACGTGTTTAGCTTTGTGTCTGGCACACGTGTAGGTGCTTCAACGATGTTTGCTGAACACGTAAGTGAATAAATCTGTGTAAAAATGGGGATGACCCAGAATAAGAGTCTAGTCATCAATGTTCCTCCACTAACCACCGACCCTTCCCATTTAGAACTATCCAGCTCTCAGATGGAACTGTGTATCCTGGCTAGGACCCGACCTCTCTGGATCTCCGTTTCCCTGGCAGTGGCCTCACCTGCCAATGACGTCCTTAGGGTCATACTTCTGGTAAAACTCCTTGGCTGCGGCCCAGTCAGGCAACTCATCTTCCGGCCCCACGTCCAGCGTCATCCTGAAGGAGGTGGGGGCCTGTGTGGAGGAGACGGAGGGCAGTGAGGGCAGGGAAGCCCACGGGCTCTGAAAGGACGCACATCGCGGCTCGCGGAGGCGCAGTCCTTGCGGTTGGGGCGCCAGGATCCTGGGGGATGGGGATGGGGTGGGGGAAGGACTGGGACTAAGGAGACTCGGCGAAAGGGCCTGGGGGGCGGGAGGGTGGCAGGGAAGGGGACGGGGCGGGGGGGGGGGTGGGGGAAGCGTGAAGGAAGAAGGGAAGAGGCACACGGGCAGGCGGCTGTTGCTGCGCAGGCGCACTTGGGCGGACCCTGGGACGGGGCGCGGGGTCTAGCGGAGGCTCACCCGTCGGGGCGGAGAGAGAAGCCAGGGTCGACGCGAGGCCGTTCGGTCGCGGGTTTCGCCTCTAGTCCCTTACCTTATTCTCGCGCGGCGCCGGCAACGACCTCAGGCCCCGCCCCCATCCTGTCTGCCAATGGCTGGCGCCGCCTGAAGACTGGGTTTCAAAAACTCTTCGGATTGGAAATTGGTACTCCAATAAGAAGCCGAGAGTCTCGAAGTTGGAACCGGCATTGGAGCTCCGAGTTACCCGAGTCTGCGACGCTAAGGCGGAGCTCCAGATGCGGCCAGTCAGCACACGGCACCTGCTAGGGACAGCAGAGGGCGGAGCTTGTTGACTAGTGTGGTTGGGGGGCCTGGGACGGGACCGGGAAGTTGTTTATCGGGAAGCGTGGTCGCTGGGTGGCGGAGACGCGGGACTCCCTGCTCTTCTGATTCCCGGGTTTGGGCACGGCCCCTCAGTCTCCTCCCAGCATCCCAATCTGAATTCGGCTTTTAATATGAGCAGCCTGGTCCAAAGCACCTGCCTTGAGGGGCAGACTCCAGCCCTTAAAACGTTCGGAACACGCAGCTTGACCCACTAGGCGGGACAGTTAGTGCGGACTTAGACGAGCCATGGCCCGTCAGCCAGAAGAGGCTTCCTTGTCCTGTGGCTTGCCCCGACTCCTCTTGAATACCCGCCAAGCCCTAGTGCTCACCATCTGGGGTGAGCATACATTTTCCCAGTCTTCTGCTATCTCCTCCCAAAGGCCTTGGGGAGTATCACCCTCCGTTCTAAGTCTACCAGTTGTAAGATTCTATCAGGAGCGACTTACTTCATAAGCCTTTTCAGTGCACAGTTCGACCCTGGCATTCATTTACTCATTCAACAAACACTTGTTGAGTGTCTAAGCGCAAGACTAACAACAATAGGGGAAAAAAAAAAGTCCCTAGCCTTGTAGAGATTATGTTCCCGCGAAAGAGGTACAGAATGAATTCATTTAATCTTCTAACAACTATCTTAGAAATGTCACTTTGAGATAACCATATAAGAGAAAGACGAATCCAAGTAACTTTAACTGAGTCCTTTGACTTTATACCATCAACCTAAAGACAAAATAATCACAAAGAAATCTTGAACTTGTTTGGTAGGATAATGGGATAGTTATTCTGAAATTGGGTAAGTGAATAAACATATTGATGTAGTTGGCAGCCAAGGTTTTTTGTGGGAATATGGAATTTGGAATAGGGAAAGGAGAGAAAGAACCTTATGACTGATTGAAATTGGAGGTATCATTTTAAAAATTGCATTTAAAATAGATAAGATTAGGTATTTTCTAGCAATAACCTCCCAGTAGAATGAGCACAACTAGTGTCTAGATACTGATTTCAAAGTAATAGTCCCCATTAAAAGGAACCAGGGCTCCTTGGGAGAAATGGCCAATTCCCAGCTGGAGCAGAGGAAGTACAAGGTGAGCCTAGAATAAATTTGTGCCAGAAAGTAAGAAAGATGAGGACTTATCAGGACACAAAAACCAGTTTGAAGGGGTTTCCACGGGTCAAAATTAGGGAGACCGAGAGGGCCATGAGGGAACCTTCTGATGTGCTAGAAATGTTCTATTCACTCAGGTGGTGATTATACGAGTGTGTTTAAGTAAAAACATTCACCAAGCTGCACACGTATGATCTGTGCACTTTACTGTATTATACCTCAAAACATTTTATGAAGGATAATGACAGTAATGGATATAACAAATTGAACTAAAAAACAATCTGAGACCATACTAACAGCAAAAATTGTAAATAAATTGGAGAAAAAGACCTTCTTCAGAGTAGAATGCCAACTAATAAAAGTAGAAAGAATGATAAAGGCAAAACATCAGTATTTTGTAAGCCACATAACAACTGACTTGGGTAAAAGAGGCCTTAAAATTATTGGTGAAAATTTGCTGGGCAACAGGATATTAATTACAGATTACTTATTAATGACAAAGGAAAAAGGTATCTTTACTTTGCAGAAATCTGATAGACACTACCTTAACCAAGTTGCCGATGTTACCATCACCACTAAGAGGGCAAATTGAGATCATATGCCTTTTGATGTGACATACTGAGGACACACAACTTATGCAGTATTTCTGCCAAAAATGCATAACCTGAATCCAATCATAAGAACCCAAACTATGAACTGGCCTCGCCTCAAAAATGTCCTGCAAGACAGGGCCAGCCCTGGTGGCCTAGTGGTTAAGTTCGGCACTCCGCTTCAGCAGCCCAGGTTCAGTTCCCAGGTGCAGACCTACACCACTCGTCAGTGGCCATGCTGTGGTGACAGCTCACAAACAAAAAGAGGAAGATTGGCGACAGATGTTAGCACAGGGAGAATCTTCCTCAGCAAAAAAGAGGAAGATTGGTAACACATGTTAGCTCAGGTTGACTCTTCCTCGGGGCAGGGGGCGGGGAGTCATGAGAGACAAAAAAGAAAGAATGAAGACAAACTGAAAATTGAAGGAGACTAAGCAGATACAACAACTAAATGCAATGAGTGTTCTCACACTGGACCCTAAAGCAGAAAAGAAATTGCTATAAAAGACATTATTAGGACAACTAGCAAATTTGAATATGGCCTATATATTAGAGGATAATATGGTATTGATGTTAACTTCTCAGAATTGTATAATTGTAGTGTAGTTATGTGAGAATATCATTGTTCTTAGGAGATAGATCATGAAGTATTTAGGGATGAAGGGCCTTAAACTTACCTTAAATGGTTCAGCAATAACAATATGTATATTTAGAAAGATATAAAGTAAATGTGGTGAAATGTTAAAAATTATTTTAAAATGTTAAAAATTCTAAATCTAGGTGAAGAGTATACATGAGTTCATTGTACTATTCTTTTATTGTTCTGTAGGTTTGAAATTTTTTCAAAATAGTTAAAAATAGCAAGACCTCATTTAGTCAGTTTCTCTTCTAGTATAGAAACTGAAGCTGATTAATCAAATATTAGCTTTTTTTTTAAGGTTTCCGTAAAAATCTCTCTACTGTGTGTTATCCTGATGCTCTGGCAGCACCTCACACCAATTAAATCAGCATCTTTAGGGGTAAAGTCCAGGCAGAAGTACTTTTTAGGGCTGCCCAAGTGGTTCCGTTGTGAAGCCAAGGTTGAGAACCAGTGCCCTATGTATGGCTTCTACCCATTGTTGTAATTCTAACCTCTGGGACCAAGAATGGGTTCTCTTCACTTTTTCTTCCTGGAGCACTTTGGAACACTGAAGAAAACCATTATGTGCCTCTCCTTCCCCTTTAATCTTCTCTCTTCAGTGTGCAACAACTCTAATTCCTCTAGGTGTTCTGCTCGTCTCTGAATTGTGGTGAAATAACCAAAAAATTCCATTCCCAGGCCACATGTATTCCAAGAGACACATACAATAATGTCCACAGCAGCATGAGTCATAGTATCCCAAAAGTGGAAACATCCAAAAAGTCCACCAACAGAAAATGAATAAATTGTAATGTTTTCATATAATGAAATATTATACAGTAATGAAAACTACAGCTACACCAAATATTGATGAATCTCACCATGTTAAGTAAAAGAAACCAGACATAAAAAGAATACATATGATTCCATTTATATAATGTTCAAATGCAGGCAAAATTAAACTGCATCATTGTTAGGAGTCAGTATGGTAGTTACCTGTGGGAAAAAGTGAGGAATAGTGATTGGGAGGGGTATAAAGGAGGCTTTGGAGTGCTGGCAATATTCGATTTCTTGACTGAATGGTGATTTTTCAGATGTTTGCTTTGTGTTAACTTATTAAGCTGTGTACTTGTTTTGGTTATTTCCCTGTATGTGTGAAATACTTCACAATTTAAAAAATGTTTAAGGGGCCGGCCCCGTGGCCAAGTGGTTAAGTTCGCGTGCTCTGCTTCAGCAGCCCAGGGTTTTGCCGGTTCAGATCCTGGGCGCAGACATGGCACTGCTCATCTAAGCCATGCTGAGGTGGCACCCCACATGCCACAACTAGAAGGACCCGCAACTAAAAATATACGACTATGTACAAGAAGTGGTTTGGGGAGAAAAAGGAAAAGTAAAATCTTTAAAAAAAATGTTTAAAATACTATCATGAGGCCCAAGATAAAGGATATGGAAATTCATTATAATCATACAAATCTCCACATATAGGCTGGTGGGTTGCTCTGATCCAACCCTTTCGCTCTTTTCTCAACTCTGAAACCAAACTGTCAGGGTTCAATTCCAGCTCTGCCACTTACTAGCTGTGTGACCTTGGGTAATCTGTGCCTGTTTCCTCAACTATAAAATGAAAACAATGCTATCTACTACTGACTGACTGTGAGTACTGAGGAGTTAAGAAATATAAAGTGGTTAGAACATAGCCTGGAATACAGCAAGCACTCAATGAATAGTAGCTGCTGCTACTACTCTTCCTCCCTGGCCTCAGGGTCTCTGTTGATATGTAAGGGAGAAGCTGGGGTCTTTCCAAGAAGGAAAACTGTCAGAAGAATGAAAAAAAAAAAAATCCTTTCCTTCTCTTGGAGGTAAAGGGAGATGCAGACTTTTGCCATCATCAGATGTCCAGTCTGGCTCTCACCAAGGGCCCAGGAAACAGCAGGGGAAGAACAACTAGACAGGAGCTTTTCACCACTAAAAAAGGTTTTTATTACAAAACAAATTCTAATAAAACCAGGCCTGGTCTTCAACCCCACCTCTGGGTAGAGGCCCCTTGGACAGGGTAGGTTGCAGGGAATAGGGGATGGTGGGCACTGAAAGAACAGAGCAGGCTGACCTCCCCTCATCAGTCTCAGCTGCTGCCTCCTTTTAGAAAGGGCTAGAAGAGCTCCTCCAAAGCCCTTTGAGAGGGGCACCATCCTTCCAGCCAGAAGGACCAGTGCTGGTACCGGACCCTAGCAATACCGCATTGCAGGATCCAGGAGGTCTCGGCTGACTCTCAGCAGAGGCCACCCAGGGTCACTCAGCCTGGGCGATGGTGTAGGAGAGCAGCCACAGAAGCAGGGGGCCCAGAACGAGGACAGCAAGCCAGACAGCAAAGCTGGCCAGGATGAACCTCTGGGCCCGGGCCCCCCAGTGCACTGCTTCCTCGGACCGGCCTGCCTTATGCCGCTCTTCAGCCTGTGGGGGCAGGTTTTTGGTTAGGTTCTCCCCCTGCTTCTGCCCCAAAGTGCCCACTGCCCAACTCCAATCCTCCATCCTTGTCACAGCTTAAAACCTCACACCCAAACCCTATACCTCCCTTTCCAGTTTCTATCTCTCATGCCTCACCTGCAAAGAAAGGTACCCACTTGGCTCTGCCTACTTTTCAGGGTGGCCATTGGGAAAGTACTTTTCAATCTTTCTATTCCCCATCCTTTTCTACTCATCCCAGATTCACTCAGAATTTGGAATTCTTGGCAAGAAACTGAGCTATCTTGGAGTATTTTACTCATGCCAAAACAATACCCCATTCTCATTAGCCCAATGGGCCTCATCTTTTTTATTATTAAGGATTCTTATGATTTTGCCCTAATGAATCTCAGAAATTCTTATGACAATAGGAATACAGTTTCTGATTGTTAAAATAAAACTTGGGTTGAGAAAATTCCAGCAGGAAGTTTAAGTTAGCCTGTGTGGCCTTTCAAAAGGTACATGTGAGTTTCTGTTAGGTGTTTTAAAATGGTGAGGTCCTCTCAAAAACCCCATAGCTTCTTCCAGACTCCTACAGATTGCTCTAATCTCTGTTCAGATGCCTCGAGTCTTGCCCCTCCCAATTTGTCCTCCATGTAGGCCTGGAGAACGAATCTTACTGAAACACAAATCTGACCACGTCACTCTCCTCTACAAAAACCCTTAAATGGCTCCCCAGTACTTTCAAGATAAAGTTAAAACTCCTAAGCACAGCACTGGAGGCCCTTGGGAATCTAAGCCCTCTGACATCATCTCTCACTATTCCTCACTGGTCCAGTCATGCTGAATTAGTAGCCCAGGCCTTTGTATACACCGCTCCCTTTACCTGGAAATGTCCTTTCACCCTTATTCACTCATCTTTTAAGGTTACTTTCTTGTTGCCTTTCCTGCTACCTACTCTGCTATACAAACATATGTAACCACACATATATTCTTCCTAGCTCCTAGAAAACCCTATGCTTCCTCTATCATAGTATTGATGAGCTGAGTTCCATTAATAATTGTCCATTTTCACAGCCATTTCTTTCATTAGACTGTGGGCCTTTAGATGGCAGGAACTGTCTTATTCTTATTTCTAGCACCAGGCCCAGAGCCAAGCTCTGGCAAGTACTTAGTAACTGTTTCATCAAGGTAGCTAGATCAAATATATGAAACCACTGCCTTACTACACCCACCTCCCCTGGCTCCCATAGGAATTGCATTCCTCACCTTGATGGCAAACACAAGGGCCACGACTCCCAAGCAAGAGCAGCCACAGATAATGCTAGTAGCTGCCAAGTAGCGGAGGCGGAGCCAGCAGCAGCGGATAGGGGACGGAGAATGAGCAGCTTCCGTGTTGCTCACCAAGATGTCCACTGCCTTCTCCTCGTCCTCCATCACCTGTGGGCGATACAGTCAAGGTACTTGTAAGCCCAGCAACTGAGCCCTTGGCCTGGCTTTCTCAGACTCTACCCCTCTCTCTGATCATAACCTCGTGGCCCAGCCCAACTCTCAGGAACGCTGCCTTACTGGGGAATTCCTCTAGTGACTCATGAACCAAGAGAGGAAATGTGTGGCTGTAATCCTTTTCCCTCAGCCTAAGATTCTGAGTCTTTAAAGGCAAGCCAGTGTGAACATAGCATTATCTGTATTACTTACTGTTTTGACAAGTGAGGAAAAGCAAAATAACAGGTGCATGCTGAGAAGCAGGAGAGCAGCACAGAATCTCAAAAGCTGCTAGGAATCTGAGATTATCCAAGTCAGTGATTTTAAACTGTATTTCAAAGGGCCCTAAAATTCCCTGGAGTTCCTCAGAGGCTGCCCCTAAATATTGAGGGGTCAAAGTATGGCCCTGTACCCCACTGTAAGCAAAGCAACCATTTCATCTGAAAACATGGTTCTGGAGATGGGAGAAAGGAGGGGAAAAGTACCCATCTAAGCTCTCTTGATAGCTGAGGAAAACTGAACATCAGAAAAACAAGGTTTACCTCCCCAAATTGGGACCTCCTTTGCTAAGCTGACTCCCTGCCACCTCCTCTCTTCTTTTTAGCCCAGGCCACACAACAAAATCAGATTAATACCGAGTCCAAATGACCTCATAGCCCACATGGAAACCTGCATAATGATGCTCTACTTAATCATTTCTCATCTCCCTATTTCTCAAGTCCTCTGAGTTCTGGCATGACACCACCTTTCCAACCTCATTTCCAACCAATCTCCTACATTGTAGACAAAACAGAACCATTTGCACTTGTCTGAACACAAGTAACAAAGGACAGAAATGGCGAAAAAGAGGCAAGATAAGCAGCAAAGAATGATATGTGCCACAAAGCTGCCAGAGTGAGTATGAGCAAAGAACTCATATGCTAAGTAAACAGATACATTTATCAGGGGAACACAACACAACAAGAGGATCCAGGGAGCTAAGATCAAAGAAAATGTAAAAAAAACAGGGGCTCTTACCTGGCTATAGGCCTTGAAGGACTCAGTTTTCGCTCCTGCCTCACGTTTGCTTTGGCTTGGGTGGAGATGGAGCTGAGTCAGGGCTCCAAGCCAAGCCCAGGGGTGGGGTTGGGTGGTCAGCCACCACCTGAAGAGCCCCAGGAGCTCGGAAGGGGTGTGGCTGACTCAAACCAGTTTGGCTAGATGGAGGAAAACAAGGAAGGGGAAAGGATGGAGCAACTGGAGGTAGGATATCTGCCTTCTGGAAAAGGAATGAAAGCGCCTGAGCAAGAGGGCTAACAGCGGGGAAAAGTCTTGAGGCATCAGAGAGCTCTGAGACAAAGTCAGAGAACTAAGAGAATAGAAAGGAAGAGAGGAAAAGTACGAGTCTGAGGGACTTAAAACTGAAACTTTAGGGAAAGGCACCCTAAGAGGACTTGCCAATCTTCCCTCTCCTTGGGTTGAGATTTGTGCCTCAAAGATACATATTTCTGGGTTAGAGATCAGGTACCAGGGTCTTGGCAACAGCAAGAGACAGGAGAAAAATGATGCCCAACTTCCCATCCAACCCTCCACCAGACCAGAAAATCAGAAGCCTCCTTACGCGGATGCTCATACAGAAACTAAGTTTATTATTTTTTCTTCTTAAAAAAAAAAAGAAAAAAAAAACTCATTTAGCGAAGCCCCTCTCCCTTCCCCTAAGGGTTGGGGGCTGTGAATGATAGCTGGGGAATCAAGTACAAGGGGGTGGGGACAGAGACTATCTTGCCACCCTTAACACTGCCCAGCCATGTGGGGTGGAAGGGAAGGGGATATGTGAAGAGCCCCATTTTCATGACAACCAGTTGCCTACCCCCTACTTTGGTGGAAAGAAGGGAGAAGGCCCCTATGTCTCCCTGGAGGCTTTCCTCCTCAAAAGACTTCAAGTAGTGGTTAACAGAGTCAGGCCTGGTTGTAGAGGGAGAGGGGCCATGGTAGAAAGCCCAGGTGGAGGGGCAGCACATTCACGTCTTGGCCTTGCGGCCTCTGTGGCTAATGGTAGGGCCAGCCAGGTGGGGAGGGGCACTGCTGCGCAGGATTCGCTGGTCCCCTTGGTTGGTAGCCCCACCAAGCCGGCGAGGGGCAGGTCGGCGGCGTAGGGTCCCATCCTCTTCCTCTTCCTCACCTGAGACTTCGGCCTCAGACTCCTCTACTGAACCCTCAGGCCCCAGGGGACTTGGGGGCTGTAGGCGGCCACGCTTTGCCAAGGCAGGACCCCCACCAACTGGGGCCCCTGCCCGTTTGCGAGGCACCTTCTCAGTCTCTAGCGGGGGGACTAGAGACCCTGGACGCAGCCGGGTTGAGCGCAATTTTGGAGCTAATGAGACCATGGGAGCTGTCAATTCTAACCCACCAGGCCCACTATCTAGATCCAGGTCATCCTGAATTACAGCCACCACCATGGACCCTTCACTCTTTCGTCCCCGCATTCCCTCTGCTTCAAGCCGCAAGCGGGCAAGGCGGGTGAGGGGGCGGCTTCCATCCTCATCAGAGGAACTACCCTCACTCTCCCCTTGAACCTGGGGTTGCCGCCGCCTCCCCAAGCCACAGCTCTCAAGGATAGAAGAGCTATCACGGTCCAAGACAGGCAGTTGACTGGGCCGAGGTGATGGTGGATTCTTGGGAGGTCGGCCCCGCTTCCGCTTGGGGGGGGATGTTGAAATGGTGAGAGTAGAGACAGTGTTGGCGACAGTAGCAGTGGGACAGGCTAGGAGTGGTGGAAGTGGTGGCAGGGGTGGTGGTAGTGGGAGTGGCTGTGTCCGGCTCTCTAAGTTGCCATCCCCTGGAGAGGAAATGGTCCCAGGAATGGGCAAATCTCGTGCCTTAGGGGGTCGCCCACGCCTTCTTTTCTCCACAGGTGACAGGATGGGCTCGGGTCTATGAATTGGCTGGGGTCCAAGAGGTTGGGGCCCAGGAATAACCTGGGGTCCCAGAACAGGCTCCGCAACAATAAGGGTTTCAGCCCCAGGGTCTGGGTCAGCCCCATTGGTTTTTCCCTTAGAGATGGATGAAGGCACCTCATCCACCCCGCGCCCAGCATCTGCTGGAGACCTGTTCTTCTTGGGGGGCCTCCCCCTCCGACGTTTCACAGCAGGAGGTGTGATGGCAAGCAGTGCCCCTTCTCCATTCTCTGGGCTGCCCCCACCAGTCACCCCCAGCTCAATGCGACGGCGAGCTATGAAGGGCTGCTGAGTTGGGGTGGACAGTGAGGATGGGGGAGCAGCTTCACAGGGACCACTGGTGGAAGGTGAGGATTCCGGCCCTGACATGCTGCGGGTAGATGGGCTTCCCGGGCTGGCACCAGTCTCAGAGACCCCAGGCACTAGGGTGCTGGCAGTTCCCCGCTGCTGTCGCCGTCGCCTCACCAGTTCCTTTTCCTCTACAACAGTCACTAGCCGTCCTGGCAGCTTGCGAAGCACTTTGGGGCCTGGAGGCTGTCCTGGCCGACCAGCCCCCTGACCCCTAATTTCTACATCGGCACTGGTGCGACGCCGAGGGGGCCGGACAGGTGAAGAACCCTCAGGTGAGGAGGTGGCCGAAGATGAGGTTGATGGGGCTGCCACCTCAGCTGAAACACGGTCCTGTGGCTTCTCAGGGCTGGAGGTTGCGGTCTGGGACTCCACCAGCTCTTCTGAGTTCTTGTCAGCTTCCAACGGCTCCTGAAGCAGCTCATCAGATGCCACTGAGGGTGGGAGCTCCAGCCCATTGCTCTCACTCAGACACGTAGGCACCTCCTCACCATCAGGCAGCACTGTGAGGATGGTCCCCTCGGCAGGCTCTGGCACCTCTTGCTCTTGACCGTTGGGGACACTGCCAGCCTCCAGAGTTGGGCTAGGTGCAGTAGAGGTGAGAGAAATGTTCTTCTCTGACATAGGCAGGATCTCAACAGCAACTGGCAACAGATCCTTAGCGGGCACAAGAGTAAGCGTCTCAGAACTGGCCATATCAGCCAGCTCCAGGGACTCAGTAGATGCCAATGTTTGTGCACACAGCTCTGCCTCAGGCTCCAAGCCCAAAGGGAGGTTGGTGACTGGCGGGGAGACGGGCACAGAAGGTAAACCAAGCAGGAGAGGGGAAGAAGGAGTTAAGAGAGAGGTTTGGGCTGGAGGTGGGGTATGAGCTGGTGGAGGGGTACAGGCAGGAGGAGGGGTACAGGCAGAAGAACAAGAGGGAGGAATCTGAGAAGGAAGAAGTGGGGGAGAAGGCAAGATATGGACAGGAAGCATGGTTATTGGATTTGGGGCTGAAATGGGGATTGGGGCAGGGATTGTAGCAGGAGCTGAGGCTGGAGTGGGTCGAGGCCTAGGCACTGGCCGGGGAACTCGCTCCCTGGCAGGACTGCAGCGGGGAGGTGTGGAGGTGCTGCGGGTGTGATGGGTGGATGTGACAGGAGTGTGGTTTGCCCCTTGAGTCTCAGCCCGGGCTCCACGTAGACGCTCACTGACGCGAGTCCCTGGCCTTTCAGGGGCCTTGGCTTTCTTACTGCGCCGGTGGCTGCCTCCACTAGTCCCAGAGGAAACCTCATCCCCAACCCCTGGCCCCTCCTCCTCCTCTTGGGGTAGGCGGAACACCTCCTCCTTGGCTTGGTCCAGGTCCTTGCGGGCAGCTTCCACTTGCTCCTACCAACAACAGAGCCCAAAGGGTGGTCAGAGGGAGGCAGGCAGGGTGGGGAGTAGGTAAAAAGGAGCAGCTTCCCACTTGCATCCCTACCCTAGAAATACTCACTTCTGCCTGCTTGAGTTCCTCTCGGCTCACCTCCTCCAGTGAGGCTTCCAGGAATTTCATGGCATAACGCTCAATGGGGGTCAACTGTGGGGAGGAGCAGTGGTAATGAACATAGGGAGCTGGTGCCCAAGGCCCATCACCCTTGATTACATTCACCAGGGAAAATAAGAGGAGGGTCATGGAGTCTAGAGGAAGGAGTTGCGCAGGGTGAGGTTAGAACTAGTGGGTCCAACACTGACCTGTTCTACAAGGGCAGCAATTTCCTGCTCAGCCCGGGACATTTCCTCATCCTCAGCCCCAGGCCGACCAGCCTCCTCTCCATCACCAGCAGGAAACACATCATTCTCATTGAATTCTGCAAGCTCAGCCACCTGTTCAGCCTTGGCCTGGGTGGCCGCACGAATATCCTCTTCATCCTCTGCCCGACACAATGCCTGCAAGGGTGTGGGTAAAAAAAACCATGAAAATTAAAGAACTTTACATCTTATGACTTGATTCCAGCAAAAATCTGAGGCCAAGTTTATACCAAACCAGGTTTACAACAGAACTCAATTCTCTTCTGCGCCCTCAAAGCTACCAAAGCAACTCAGTGGTCCACATAGGATGGAATGGATTTGACTAGGATTCCCACAAGGGAGAAAATAACTGTTTTAGACCCCTAGCTCTACTGCCTTTCTGTTCGAGTTAGCCTTTAGATCTCTTTAGAAAAGCAGTCCCAGAAAGTTCTGAATACAAAAAAATCCCTAAGTCTTTTCTGCACTGAGACGACTCATGACAGACTAACCACATCTGATCTTTCCCTTGAGATGAATGTCCAGAGAGCTCACACCAAAGTCACTGGGTTCCAGAAGTAGCCTAGAGCATGCTCAGCCAAGAGGGAATGGCACTTGGTCGAGAAAAACATACCCGTGATACTCTACACCTGTAGTTCCTAAACATCTGTCTACTTCTGAAAAAATACAATGCCTAAATCTCACCCTCCAAAATCATGATTTAGTTAACAGGGAGCTCAGGAATGAATCCTTTTAAAAGCTTTCCAAGTGATTCTATTATGCATCAACATTTGGAAAATACGAGTTTTTCACCATGTACAAAGCACTTCTTACATCCTACGCCATTTAATCCTCAGTTACTTCTTTGTCATTAGCATTTCAGAAAAGTGGAAAAGAGGCTCAGAAGATTAAACAGACTTGGTTTAACAAACACAATTATCAAGAAGCACTGTTGGAATTTAAACCTAGAACTGAGGACTCCTAATCCTGTCTTTTTTCTATGAAACCATGTGAACAAATAAACAACCTAATCACAACTACCAAAGGCCAACTGTAATCTGGGAAACAGCTCTTTCCCCCTGGACAAGCTCAACAGACTGAGACAATACACACTGTGACCATTAGCTCTATGGATAGCCCATTCTTTTATCACCTGCTCCAAGATATGGGTCTGCTTGCTAGCCACAGTCTCTTCCTCCTCTTCAGCAGCAGAGGGTAGAGATGAGCCAGATGGCTCCTCCAGGGGCATATCAAACAGCTCTCGGATGGTCTGCTTTGGAGAGAACAGAGAAAAGTGTCAGAGCCAATGGAATGCCGGTCTGAAGTCTACAGCTATGAGGCTGACAGCTCTTAGAAGTATCAGAAGCACCAGTGGTTGAAAGGGCAGGTCTGTGGAGGCCAAAGCACCCTCTTTAATAAGAGTGACTCCTACAGGCATAAGAGCTCACTCCTGCACAGGCTGGAAGAGCTTAGTACCTGTTTAAAATAGGCAGTGGTGAAGTTGCCTCCCTCAATGGCCATGTCTCCCAACATTCTCTTCTGATTTGCCTTTTTTAGGATGTTCTCCTCCACTGTCCGTTCACTGATAAGCCTATAGGGTGATCAAGGCCATGTGTAAACAGCCAAATACATCAATAAAACCCTATCATCAAAGGGGAAGCAAGGTGAGGGGAGACTAGGCAATACCTATAAATGTGGACATCTCGAGTCTGGCCAATTCGGTGACAGCGATCCTGGGCCTGAGCATCCATGGTGGGATTCCAGTCGCTGTCATAAAACACAACAGTGTCTGCTCCTGTTAGATTCACACCCACACCCCCACTCCGAGTTGAAAGGATGAAGCAGAAGATGCGTTTGTCTGCATTGAATCGTTCCATCAAGGCCTAGAGGGAAAGGGAAAAAAGAATAGTATTGGGAGACATATCCCCAAAAACAGACCCAAGGCTTAGTGGGGCCCCTCCTGGGACCCCCAAGGCCTGGAAAAGGGAGACGGAGCTTAGGTGAGCCGCTAAGGGCTGCAGATGCCTGTGTTACCTGTCTCTGTTCAACTCTAGTAGACCCATCCAGACGCAAGTAGAGGTGGCCGTGGTAGGTGAGAAACTGCTCCAATACATCCAGCATTCGGGTCATCTGGGTGAATATGAGCACCCGGTGGCCCTCCGCCTTCAGCTGTCGCAAGAGCACTGCCAATGTTTGCAACTTTCCTGAAGAGATACGAAGGGGTAAAGGAAGCTAGCTATAAGCTGGAATGGGGCTCAGCACTAGAAGGCTGTAGTCGAAAAATAATCAAAGCTTTAGGCCAGGGTTTCGATTAGCCTAGCAGATCAAAAATATTTAACTTCACGTTTTCTCCCCTGAAGGGCTCCCCTCTTCAGTCTGTTCTCATCTTAGATCTAACCTCCCTGAGTAGAACCAGGGATAGGGTAACACAGACCCTGAATGTGAAAAAAGGAATCCTCAATGGTGTGTGAGCAAGAGATGTTTAAGTACCACACTGAGTTAAACTAGCTGAAACACAGAACTGATTCATAGGATAGACATCAACAGATCTGTTGATGGCATGGCTTACAGACAAGGACTGAAGGTCACTGAGCTCAGAACTATAGAGACAGGATCTCAACTTTCCATCAAACACAGAAATAACTTCTGTAACATTTCTGATAAGTCGATTCAAACACTTTTAACAAAGACTTTCAATTCATGTACTCCAAATGGTTTCAAACATTATAAAATTACTTTTTTACTAAAATATGTATTGAGCACATATTAATAAAAATTCTGCTTTCAGGGCTGGCCCGGTGGCACAGCGGTTAAGTTTGCATGTTCTGCTTCTCAGTGGCCCGGGGTTCGCCGGTTCGGATCCCAGGTGTGGACAGGGCACCGCTTGGAACACCATGCTGTGGTAGGCATCCCACATATAAAAAGTAGAGGATGATGGGCACAGATGTTAGCTCAGGGCCAGGCTTCCTCAGCAAAAAAGAGGAGGACTGGCAGTAGTTAGCTCAGGGCTAATCTTCCTCGAAAAAAAAAAGAAAAAAAATTCTGCTTTCTTACATCCTAAGACATTTAGGAACTCTCCAAACATGTTACTATAGAAATATCTGTGCAGGGTTGTGACAGAAACTATTCGCTACTGTCCAACAGCCATTCTTGGTTAACAGAACCTGATTAACACGAGGGATACCTGGCACAGATCCCTTGATCTCAGGGAAGGCAAGCCCCAACTCAATCCCAGAAAATGAATCCTGACTGATCCAAATAAGACATAGTTCTTCTTTGCCATTTCCCTTTGTCAGTGACTGGTCTAGGGAAGGGCTCGTGGCTCACTTTGAGCCAATGGACTGTGAAGCAAAGTCAACTGGGAGTGCTTTCTTTCCCAGAAAAAAAAGACGACTTGCTAGGAGTGTTTTGTCTCAAACCCTTGCTTCCTGCTTGGAGGACTGGTGTGCTCCCTGGAGTTATGACAGCCATCTAAGACCATGCAGAAATAAGCATAAGAATAAAAAGATAAAAGCTAAGGATGGTAGACAAGGTAGAAAGACCAGCAGATCCTAGATCCATGAAGATACCACTAAGCTGCTGAACTGGCCATACTCCACTATTCTCAGCATTTCTCATTAAGTAAACAATAAATGCTCCTGTAGTTTAAGCCACTGTTGGTTGGTTATCTGTTACCTGCCACTAACCAATAGGATTCTAACCAATAGGATTCTAACCAAAAGACAGGATTCCTTGTCTTTTCCCAAAAGAAAATTTACTATTTAATGTATAGTCTTATATACCACACACCTTTTTCCATAAATCTAAGAACTCTATGCTGTTATCTCATTCGCCATTGCATCTCAAATGATTAGTAAAATATAATACATGTTCACAAAATAAATCACTGAATGAATAAATGAGTTAGCACACATTGTCAGCTTTCATCAAATCCATAAATGCCAAGAATCCATAAGGCCTACATTTCTCTACCTGGTCCATAAGCATAACCTAAAACTCTCTAATGTTTAGTGAAATCCACAGAGACCTTACATATAGCATCCCTCTCATATAACAGTCTTGCTACTAAGACAGGAAAAAAGGTCAAGGGATCCTCACTGGCCAATGAACTCACCACAATCATACTGGATGAGCCTCAAGTCAGGGAACTGGGTGCGCATGTTACATACAATACGGTGCAGAGGACGAGCCCGGGGCCAGAGCTCACAGGCCAACTGCTCCTGGAAGGCTGCCTGACGTGGGGCCAGCCAAGGAGGTGGGTGGCAGGCATGTAGGGAAGGGGGAGGTGCCTCCACAGGAGGCATGACAAAGATGAACCTGAGAAAGGAAGAAGGCAAGCAGTATAAAAGATGGAACTCTAAAAGGCCCCATCACCTTCACCAGCCCTTATCAACACATGCACTCAGAGGCCCCAAGACCCTCTTCCCATTAGCACTTAGCCCTGCCAACCTCTCAATGATTTCTGACAGCTGGTCTAGTCGTTGCTGGGGAAACAGTACAGCCTGGCGGGCAGCCTCGGTATAAGTCCAAAAGGTGGGATGGCTGGGACCAGGAGAATGAGGGCCGATAGGGCTGGCAACAGGTTGGGGCAGGGTACAGAAATCCAAGACTTCAGTCCCATACACTGGTGCCAGGGCCCCATGAGCCTCACTAAGTTGGAAAATCCGTTCCAGGCGTTCAGACCGCTGCCGCTTCCGCTTTTCCTCCAAAGAGTCCTGGGGATGAGAAGGAAAAAAAACAGAAAAAGTAATCAGTGTCCTCAAAGAAAACCTGACAATTCCTCCCAGAGTTAAACATAATATACGGAAACCATAAGACTAAAAAATACACTATGCTTTTAGTGCTTTCCCAAGTTGTCAGTAATGGGAGTTACTCCTTTCACAATGTCAAATGAAACTTCTCTGCAAGAGAAAACTAATCTTTCCACACCACCAAAACAGAATGCTTAAATATTCAAAATTAGGATTCACAAACCCAATAAGCTTATAGAATGCATGATTTGTGGGAATTTTCCTATGTAACACTTAACTCCAGAACACCCAAGTTAATTTCTCTTCTTGCAGTGGATCCAAAACAATTATTAAAAGCCTTCCCCAAATCACTGACCAGGATACAGAGGGGCTAATGAAATCCATAGCAGGAAGGTTTCTGCCAGGGGCCAGAATGGAATGGGGTGAGATGGGAACAGCTAACCAGACATTTAGGTATCATCACCCTCAAAGAGAAAAGGGGGGTGCCTTAGCAGACAGGAAATCTGTATGACTTTGACCCAATCCATTCCCATCTCTGTGCTTCCAGTTTCACAGACCATAAAACCACCAAACTCGGGCCTGCCCGTTGGCCAAGTGGTTAAGTTCGCATGCTCTGCTTCAGAAACCCAGTGTGTTGCCAGTTCAGATCCTGGGGGCAGACATGGCACCACTCATCAAGCCATACTGAAGTGTTGTTCCACATAGCACAACCAGAGGCACTTACAACCAGAATCTACAACTATGTACTGGGGGAGCCTCAGGGCGAAGGAAAAACAAAAAACTCCACCAAACTCTTTTTTTTTGTAGCATTTATAATACTTGTAGTGTTACATTTGTATAATTCTTTGATTAATGTCTTCTACCTACTAAACTATAAGCCCCATGTAACATGAGCCATATCTGATTTTGCTCACTATAATCACCAGTATCTAGCTCAGTACTTGGCATAAAGTAGGCTCTCAATAAATATCTGTTATTAGAATGAACAAATAATGAAGGACTCCAGTAGATAGTCCTAAAAAACAGCAGTGTCCTAAATCTCCCTTCTTGACTGCTACCTTAAACTTGGCCTCTTGGGTCCTGTTGATCTAAGCCAAAAAGCATCCTAGCAGAGCGAAAAATCAATACAGGCCAGCTCTCAAAAGTAGTAGCAAGAGGGGCTGGCCCCGTGGCCGAATGGTTAAGTTTGCGCACTTCCCTTAGGTGGCCCAGGGTTTCGCCAGTTCGGATCCTGGGCATGGACACTGCACCGCTCATCAAGCCATGCTGAGGCGGCATCCCACATGCCACAACTAGAAGGATCCACAACTAAAAATATGCAACTGTGTACCGGGGGGCTTGGGGAGAAGAAGGAAAAATAAAAAAATAATAAATAAAAACTTAAAAAAAAACGTACTGGCAAGGGAGAAAATATTTGTAAATCATGTATTTCAAAAGGGACTTGTAACCAGAATAAAGAACTCTTACAATTCAATAACAAAAAATAACCCAACTAAAAAGAGAAAAAAATCTGAACAAGCATTTCTTGAAAGAAGACAAATGACCAACAACCACTGAAAAGATCCTCAACATCATTAGCCAGCAGGAAAATGCAAATCAAAGCCACAAGATTCACACCCACTAAGATGGCTATAATTAATAAAAGACATTAACAAGTGTTAACAAAGATGTAGAGAACCTGGACCCCTTACAGGCTGTTGGTGGGAATGTAATGGTACACCCACTTTGGAAAAACAGTTTGGCAGTTCCTCAAAAGGTTAAACATAGTTGCCATATGACTGAGCAATTCCACACCTAGGTACACATCCAATACAACTGAAAACAAATGAAAAGACACAAAATCTTATACATGAATGTTCATAGTAACATTATTGATAACAGCCAAAAATAATCCAGATGTCCCCATCAACTGAGGAATAGATATATAAAATGTGGTATATATCTATACAATGGAATATTATTCAGCAATAAAAAGAAATAAAGTATTGATGTATGCTATAACATGGATGAACCTCAGAAACATTACGCTAAGTGAAAAAAGCCGGTCACAAAAGACCATGTATTATATGACTCCACAGGCAAATCTATAGACAGAGCAGACAGTGGTTACCTAGAGCAAGGAGGGATGGAGGGGTTAGGGGATGATGGCTAAGGGTGTGGGGGTTTCTTTTTAGGGCCATGAAAATGTTCTAAAGTTGATTGTGGTGATGGTTGCACAACTCTGTAAAAATACTAAAAGCCACTGAATTGTACACACTTTAGATGGGTGAACTGCATGGTATGTGATTTATACCTCAAGCTGTTTAAAGAAAAAGAACTCAAGAAGCTGCTACCTACATGCAGAGCAACAAAATTTAGCAAACCATGAAGTTATCACCCTTGGGCTAGATCTAGGCTCTCTTCTACTTCCAACAAGCCAGACCAACCATGCAGCATTAGAAACAGATCAAAGGTAGAGTCGGTGGCACCGATGGAGTGTGAGGGACTGAGCAAAGAATAAGCAGCAGCTCTAATAAGAGTAAGAAAAAGACAAGAGGGCCTGGAGGGACTCACTAGACCTTCTCCTTATTTGTTCCTGGGGTTATTTACTCTGAGTTTTAAGTTTAACTTAACCAAACACATACAGAATATATATATGACAGAAAAAAATGTTTCACAGTTCATCAAGGGACAGGGAAGAGAGTTCTTACTGCCCACTTAATCACCATGGAGGTAAAAAACTACAAGAGATGAGAGGCAAAGTTAGAGGCTCATGATCTTTAGGGAACTGTAGTCCATGGTGTCACCCCGCCCTAGAAGTTAAAATATTTGACAATAGTGGTGGTTTTAACAACTGAGAAAAGTCTTCCTGTCTCTGAGGACTGCCCCTCGTGGGGAATGGAGTCAGCCCAACTTTGTTCTCAAAAGTTGCGTAACCTCTGTAACATCATTTAGTGGGCTAGTTTCTTCACTTGTAAAATGAGGCAATTAGATGCTAACACTCAAAAGAGTAAGCAAGAACCAAAGAGGCCAACAGTAACAAGGAAGCCTTGAACACATCAGTAATAAATAGTTTTAAAAGCACATTAGGGGGCCAGCCCAGTGGTGTACTGGTTAGGTTCATGTGCTCCGCTTCACCAGCCCGGGGTTTGCAGGTTTGTATCCCGCTCATCAAGCCACCCTGTGGCGGTGTCCCATACACAAAGTAGAGGAAGACTGGCACAGATGTTAGTTCAGGGACAATCTTCCTCACAAAAAATAAAAGCACATTAGGTCCTCAACTCCCCTCTGAGAAACATACAACATGGATTATTACTCCCATTTTACAGGTAAGAGTACAGGTTCAGGGAACAGAAGGGACTTGTCCAATGGTACTCAAGTATTAGGTCCACAAAACTAGGCTTTGTAATTTACCAAGACAAAAGTGACATTCTGTTCCATCTACTCTACCAACACTCCAAAGAAACTCAACTTCCTTTCCCTCTCCTGTGAGGCAGTAAAACTTACCAGGTAGAAAGGGGAACGAGGTGGTGGTGGGGGTTGGCGTCGAGGCCGGGAACCACTGAACGAGGTAGCAGTGGAGGGAGGGCTGGGGGGACCAGAGAGCAATGTCAGTGTCTCAGGCTCATCCTTGGAAACAGGCAGCCGGGATACCATGGTGACAGGCAAGGGAGCGGCGCCAGATGCTGAAACCACAAGGGAGGATGCCTGGGAAGCTGGGGCCTGTGTTGAGGCTGGGGCCAGTGCCAGAGTCTGAGCTGCAGTTGGGCCCAAGGTGGGCACTGGAACTGGGGCTGGGTTCAAGGTCAGTGTTTGCACTGAAGCTGGGGCCAGGAGTGAAGCAGATGATGATACTGGAGCCAAAGTCAGCGTGTGAGCTGGGGCCAGGCCCATCGGAGAAGCTGGAGCCAGAGACAGCGTCTGAGATGGACCCAGTGGTGGTCCTGGTGCCAAAGACAGTGTCTGGGCTGGAGCTGGTACTAGTGATGATGCTGGAGTCAATGACAATGTCTGAGCTGGAAAGGGCCCCTGGGAGTTCCCTGCTCCCAAAGAGAGTGTCTGAGAAGGAGACGAGCCACCAAGAGTGGATGCTAAAGCTGGAGCTAAGGCCAGTGTCTGTGTAGAAGCCGGGCTCGGAAGAGGTGACGGAACTGGGGCTGGTACCATAGTTTGAGTTGATGATGGAGCCAACACAGGAGGTGGGGCTGGCACCAGTGAAGAAGCTGAGGCTAAAGGAGTTCCCGGAGTAGATGATGAAGCCAGAACTGGAGTCTGCGATGGAGCCAGTACAGGAGCGGGACCTGGCGATGGAGCCAGGACTGGAAGAGGAGCCAGGGAAGGAGCTGGAGAAGGAGCCAGGATTGCTGTCTGTGGAGCCACCACGGGAGCCAGAGAGGTGGCTAGAGCCTGAGATGCAGAAGGTGCTGGAGCCAGAAGGGAAGCCTGAGCTGGAGCTGGATTTGGTGCTGCCGGAAAAGGATTGGCCAGAGCAGAAGCTGGCACCAGGACAGGTGAACATGCTGGGGCCATGGCTGAGTTCAACCCTGGAACATGTGAAGAGGTTGGAGCCAACAACAGAGGGTGACCCGGTGCCTGAGATGGGGACAGGGATGGAGTTGTGGCCAAACCTAGAGTCAAGGCTGACGCTGACGGGGAAGCCCCAGCTGGTGCCAAAGAGGGAGGTCCAGGAGCCGCTGAGACAACAGGTGCCAGTGCTGGAGTCACATTGGTCAACAGAGCTGGACCCGAAGGCGAAACAGGCAAGGGGGTTGATATGGGGATGGTGACTGGAGCGGAGGCTGGGGCAGGAAGTGTGGAGGAGATAGAGATGGGGAGTGAAGATGACACTGGAAGTGAGACTGTAGAGGACACAGGACTAGCAAGGGTAGAGGAGTTGGGAACTGGCACTGGAGAAGAGGCTGGCCCAGGGAGTGAGGCTGGCCCAGGGAGTGAGGATGGCACAGGGACAGGAGAAGAGATGGCCAAGGGAGCAGCTCCGGGTGCTGAAGCTGTGGAGACAGAGGATGAGTTAGCCCCAGAGTTACTCCCTCTATTACCCTGTCCCACCCTTTCCCTTACCCTACCCGCCCAGCTTCACCTGTTTCCCAAAAAACCTTCACTCCCACACCATGAGGTCAAAGATCCAAAGAATCTGACAACTTAACATTTCCTTTCTTTCCAAGGATCCAAGAAATGTATCTTGGAATTAGGCAAGGGCTCCACAGCCCAGTTCTGGGGCTCACTGCAAAATGAATCAGTATGCTGATAATTAAGAGATCTGTTGTGACTAAGAAACCCTCAGGGCCAGCCTATCTCCATTCCTGACAAAAATTTCTGGCCTCAGCCACCTGGACTCACCACTGACTTCGGGCGAAGGACTGTGGACCAGCTTGAGAAGGGGCCTCACCAGAGTGGACGTGGGTATGGGGGCCCGGGCAGTACCCAGAGTAGGTGTGGGTAGTCGGCCAGGGGTTAATGTGGGGCGTGGAGTCAACACAGCTGGAAGCCCAGAGCTTGGAGGTCGGGGTGCTGGGGCCAACGGAGGAACAGGAGTCAGTCCATCCCGAGGGGCCTGTCTCACTACAATCTTCACCACGCCTGTATTATTCACCATGGTTGGTGGCACTGCAAGAGGAAGCTACATTGAGGGGAAGGTAGAAAAGAAACAAGAGACCCAAAGGATAGAAGTAGTCCAGGGGCAGGAAAGGGTAGCAGAAAGATATCCAAGATACTGGCTAGGGAAAGCAACACTGAGGGAAGGCTGGACAGACAGTAGCCCACGGTATGCCTGGAAAGACCAAGGCCAGCAAGGGCTAAGTAAGTAGGAAGGCCAGGAGCCTCACCCTGGTTAGCAGCAAGCGGAAGGCTGAGGCCAGTAGGGGCAGGGGTGGTGCTGGGGGTCGAAGAAGGCAGCACAGAGACAGGGGTAGGGCCAGGGGTCGGGGCCACGGCCTGGATGAGGGCCACATGGGCAGGCTGGCTGATGAGGTGGTGCTGCCCCCCTGCTGACACCAGGTGCACCACATTCCCTGGGTTAAGGGAAGAGAGAAAGAGAGAGAGAAGCAGCCATCAGCTGGAGGAGGACAGAGGCAAGGGCAAGAGGAGAAAGAAAGAATAGAGAGAAGATAACTTTTCTAGAATGACCTCATCCCTACCTTTATTAAAAGACCCCCTCCAACCATTCCCCTTGGCCCCACCCACCAAAAGCTAGGGAAAGAAACATAAAGGCTGACATCTGAAGAGCCACAAAAACAAGGGGACAAGGAAGAGGAGGAAAAAGGCAGGACGGGGGTGGGTTTTACCTACTTTGCAGCGGGCGGGGCTGCCCCACAGCAAGCTGGCGCACCTGGGCACCAGTCAAAGTCAGCTTGTTGCCCTGGATTTGGAAGGTGAGAGGTTTGCTTCCCCCTGCACTAGCCACTGGACGTTGTGCCAGTGAGGCCAACTGCCCGATGCTGACCACTTCACCTGCTATGAACAAAGAAGGAGCTTAATGTACACAGCGCTCACTCTGTTCAACACCACTTCTCAGACCCTCATGAGGCACACGTCTCCAGTTCCTCCGACCCATCCCCTCAATTTACCATATTCCAACAAACTTGGTCTTAATCTACAGCCTTTGAACTTTTGACATGCTACTTACTCCTTCCAATCCCACTTGTCTGCCTAACCATCTCCTTCACATCCTCTAATGGCCTGCTACCATACTGAGCTAATCACCACCCCCTCCTCTACACTGCCCTTTTATCCCAAACAATTTTCTCTTGCTAGGCTTACCACTATTTATTTATCCATGTGTCATCTCCTCCACTAGACTGTGAACTCCTCAAGGGCTCTTACTTGATTATGAGTTACCAATGTGTGGCAAAATACCTAACATATGTTAGCTACCTAGAATTTGATACTCTCATATTCCCAAGCTTTTCTTCTACAGCTCCATGGCATATAAGCCTTCCTCCATCTCAAGTCTCTCACCCTCACAGAGCCCTGGGAACTTACAGGGCAGGCGAGCCTGCATATCAGGAGACAGGATGAGGCGCTGTGATGCAGGAGTAGGAGCTGGCACTGCTGTGGTGGGAGCAGTGGCTATGGTGGTAGAGGTGGTGGTGGCAGCAGCAGAAGGGAAGGTATAGCCTGGTGGTACTGTCAGGGGCTTCAAAAGGCTGGAAGAGCCTGGGGGTGGGGCAGGGCTCAGGCGAACAGGGGCAGGTGGGGCCGGCTTCAGGGACAGGGTTGGCGTGGGAGGCCGTGAGGTCCCACTCAGGACCCCCAGGGGGGATGGCAACACTGTAGACACAAAGCAAACACCTGTCAGATATACCCTGACTAGAGCCTTAGCCTGCTCCCAGAAGGCTCCATACATACTCCTTTCCAGCCCGTCAAACACCACACCCCTGACTCCAACCCAGCTGCTCAAACACTAATTTCATTACTTCTTTCCCAATCTGAACAATCGCCTGAAGCACCCCCCCCAGTATCCTGGCTCCTTTGCAACTCACCCTGGGGTAGAGGACCACTGTTTGGTTGCAGTGGGGGCAACAGAACAGGGCCAGGAGGCCGGGATGCTGGAATAAGCGGGGGCCCAGCAGGTGAGGCCGACACCATCAGTGGTGCTGGCAGCACTGGGGGGGTCGGGCCAGGGGTAGGCGGGGCTGAGAGCTCAGGGCCTGGAGGGGGTCGAACTGGGACAGGGCCCAGGGGGGTCCGTGGGCTGTTCACCACCACCACTGTCCGGCCTTCTTGCTTGGGCACTGGCTGCAGCATCCTGTGAGCAAAAAACAAGGGAGTGGGTAGGGGGTAAAGGGAGAATAAGGATTAGGAAAAGAAAGGAATAAGGAAGATGATGCAGACAGACAGAGATTATAAAAGCAAAGTGAGGAGAGGAAAAAGACACAAAGGAGAAAGAGGGAAAGAAATTCAAGATAACCAAAAAGCACCAAACAGAGGGAGGGGAAAAAAAAAAATCAGTGACAAATACAAAGGCGTAGGACCCACTTCTACTTATTCTCTCCCCCAATCCATCCTCAGTATTTTGCATCCATTCCATACAAACATTCTGGCCTAGGCTCCAACTCTTTCCTTTTCACCCCAATTCCCCCCAGGCAGCTGTAGCCACTTTTTCTAGGCACCCATCCCCTTATTCCTCAGCCCTAGTACCTGTTGACCTTCATCTTGACTGGCTTGGGCCGGGGTGGGGGGTCAGGAGCAGTAGCAACCTCGAGCAGTGCCCGGCGGGAGAGGCGGTGTCGGGGTAGAAATGTGTCAGCCTCATATCTAGAGACACGACCCTCCAGGCCAATAAGATCAAAGCGACCCATGTCTATCCGCTGGCACAAAAAAGGAACACAAAAGCATGATGTCAAAGGGGCCAGTGTGGCAATGATTTCTTGGATATGACACCAAAAGCAAAGGCAACAACAACAATAACAAACCTATAAATTAGGCTGCATTAAAGGACACTATGTACAGAGTGAAAAGGCAACCCACAGAGTGGAACAAGACAGTATTTGCAAATCATGTATCCGGTAAGGGGTTAACATCCAGACTATACAAAGAACTTCTACAACTCAACAACAAAAACACAAACAACCCAATGAAAAAATCAGCAAAAGTCTTGAATAGTCATTTCTCTGAAGAAAATATATAATAAGTACATGAAAAGATGCTCAATATCACTAATCATTAGGGAAACGAAAATCAAAATCAGTGAGATACCACCTAATACTCGAGATAGCTATTAGCAGAAAACCAAAATAAGGGGCTGGCCCCACGGCTGAGTGGTTAAGTTCGCGCGCTCTGCCGCAGGTGGCCCAGTGTTTCATTGGTTCGAATCCTGGGCACGGACATGGCACTGCTCATCAAGCCACGCTGAGGCAGCATGCCATATGCCACAACTAGAAGGACCCACAACAAAGAATATACAACTATGTACCGGGGGGCTTTGGGGAAAAAAAATAAAATCCTAAAAAAAAAATAAGGGGCCGGCTCCGTGGCCAAGTGGTTAAGTTCGCGCGTTCCGCTGCGGTGGCCCAGGGTTCTGATCCTGGGTGCAGACATGGCACTGCTTGTCAGGCCACGTTGAGGCGGCGTCCCACATCCCACAACTAAAGGACCTGCAACTAAGATATACAACTATATACGGGGGGAGGGGGAGTTGGGGAGATAAAGCAGGGAAAAAAAAAAAAAATTGGCAACAGTTGTTAGCCCAGGTGGCAATCCTTAAAAAAACAAAAAACAAAATAAGAGGTGTGGTCAATGATATAAAGAAATTATAACCCTTGTGAACTGTTGGTGGGAATGTAAAATGATGTAGCCACTACAGAAAACAGTATGGCAGTTACTCAAAAAATTAAACACAGAATTACCATACAATCCAGCAATTCCACTTCTGAGTACAGACCCAAAAGAATTTAAAGCAGGGACTCGAACAGATATTTGTACACCTATGTTCACAGTGGTATTACTCATGACAGCCAAAAGGTGGAAGCAACCCAAGTGTCCACTGACAGACGAAGGGATAAACAAAATGTGAAATACGTGCACGTATGTATGTATGTACATATACACACACACACACGCACAAAACAGAATATTACCCAATATTAAAAAGGAGATCCTGATACAATGCTACAACATGGACGAACCTTGAAGACATTCAGCAAAGCAAAATAAGCCAGGCACAAAAGGACAAATACTATACGATCCATTGACATGAAGTACCTAGAGTAGTCAAATTTATAGAGACAGAAAGGGCTGAAGGGGAAGGCAAGAATGGGGAGTTATTATTTAATGGGTATGGAGCTTCAGTTTGGAAAGATGAAAAAAGTTCTGAAGATGGATGGTGGTGATGGTTGCAGAACAATGTGAATGTACTTAATGCCAACGAACTACATGCTTAAAAGTGGTTAAAATGGTAAAATTTGTTATGTGCATTTTACCACAATAAAAACAAAAATTGGGGGGGGTAGCCAAAAAGAAGAAGTAGGAAAACAAAATAATATTTAAGTATTATTAATATGCCAGGCACTTCCAAAAACATTAACACAACTCTCAAAAACACACTGCAGAATAGGCCTTATAATCCCTGTTTTGAAGGCCAAGCAAATTCAGGGTTAGAGGTTAGTAATTAGTTTGCCTAAAGTACACACAGCTAGAAAACAAAGAAACTAGGGGAATAGTTCTAAGAAGACAGGAGAAGTAAAGATACAAAAGGTCAGACTCTAGCCTAAAGAAAAGAGGGGCAGGCAGGGTTGAGGTAGGGCCCCTAACCCTGGGGGCACCTACTTACCTGGAGGGGGTGGACATCAGTGGCCCTTAGCACCAGAGAGGCGGTGCTGAAGCAGATGCCTGGGGTGATGAAAGAGGAGGTAACAGGTCGAGGGTCAAACAGGTTTGGATGATTGCAGACTTTTCGCAGCTGCATCAAAATGTTGATGACGCTCATGAAATGGCCCGTGGCTAGTGTCTCCTTAGTTCTGGGAGAGAGGGAAAATAAATAAGGCATCCTGACAGTCACCTCTGCTCTAATCTAGGGTCCCAGGGCCCACCCTCAGTCCTCCCTTACGTAGTCTGTGCCATGAAGTCATCATAGAGACAGCGTTGGCGCTTGGAGAGCCGGCAGCGGATAACATGCTCATACTTTTTAGGCATCTGCTTCTCAACATCCACCTTAACTCGGCGCAGCAAAAAAGGCCGCAAAACCTAAAAGCAAATAAGCAGGAGGCTGACAGGAGATCAGCGGGCACTGAGACCCAGCCTAGCCCCTTTAGCTGGGTCTTGGCCCCATGACTGGCTGAGCACTGGCTTAGTCCATCAGTAAACATTCATGGAGCCATGCAGCATGCCAGCAACCAATCACACAGATAAATCAGATGACAGCCCTCCTCTCGGGGAATTTACTGTCTGCTGAAGGAGACAGATATAAAGATGATGATACCACAACATAAGAAGCAATAAAAGGAAGCACTGAGGGCAGAGCAACTAACTATGCAAGAGGGATGACTCAAATTACATTTCAAGGAGTAAGTGTAAATTTACGAGATTACAAAAACAAATCCAGGATAGAAGCTAAGAACAAAAATTGTGGCAGTCACAGCAGCATAGATAACAAAAGGCAAATCTGAGATCTCAGGAGGTAAAATCTGATAGGACACAGTGATCAAGTTGACGTGGAAGAAGTGAAAGAAGGGAGAGAAGAGGAAGGAAGAGGTATAGTTAAGGAAGACTTCTTGGTTTCTAGTTTGATTTACCAAAATGATGGTGTGACTGACCAAAATGGAGTCGAAATAATAGGCTATAAGGCTTGAGATGTTTGACTTAGAACAGAGTGAGTTCAAGAGGAACTTTCAATTAAAGACATCAAGTCAGAAACTGAAATACAAGTCAAGTGATCTAGAGTCAAGAGATTAAAAATACAAACTGGAGAGTCTTTAAAGCCTCATGAATGAGTAAACCTGTAAGATATGTAAATTGGGAAACAAAAAAGTAAAGATCAGGGGCCAGCCCGGTGGCACAGCAGTTAAGTGTGCACCTTCCGCTTTGGCGGGCCCGGGGTTGGCTGGTTCGGATCCCGGGTGTGGACATCGCACCGCTTGGCAAGCTATGCTGTGGTAGGTGCCCCATATATAAAAAAGAGGACGATTGGCAGCAGATGTTAGCTCAGGGCTAATCTTCTTCTTCAAAAAAAAAGTAAAGATCAGAATGCTGAGAGATGTTATTTAAAAGCTGGACAAAAGAAAAGGAGCCAGAGAAAACAAACAAACAAGAAAAGAGAACAAAACAAAAATATGAAGCTGAGGAAAGCCAGGTAAAGAGAAATCTAAGCAGGGACCAAGCAACAGTATTATTCTACTCAGAGAATAAGGAGAGACAAGTAGAATGATGACTAAGTTGAGGTCACTCAATTTCCAGGGTTAGTCACTAGAACACCGCAGCATGACAATTGGTGAAATAAGCCTAGCACTGACTTCTCTCTCCCTAAGGGTTTTCTGGGTATTGCCTTTAGTTCCTCACTATTTCCAATACTGTTGACAAACTGTCACAGGCCCTACCTTGTGGAGGCGTTTGACTAGACCTTCATTGTACTCTTGGCTGCCCTCAATCATGCCAGTTAGGGGGTTAGAGAACCATTCTTTGAACTCCCGATGAGACTGGAAGACATGGGGCATCAAAAAGTGCATCAAGGACCACAGCTCCATAAGACTGTTCTGCAAGGGAGTTCCTGTCAGGAGCAGGCGTCTCTGGCTGCAAAGAGACAGAGGGATTTAGAGGGAGGATGGTCAGCAAGGCCCAACCTTCCAAGCATCCTAACTTTCAGGCCTAGTCAACCCTCCCACAAATTCCCATCTCCATCTCCACCTGTTGAAATTGAGCAGTGATTGCCAGCGCTGTGACTTGAAGTTCTTGATGTTCTGAGCCTCATCCAGAATGAGATAGCGCCAATTCTTGCGGCGGAAGGCCTGGTGGTCCTGCAGCACCAGCTTGTAAGACGTGATACACACATGGAAGGCATTGGGCTTGGTCCAGCCCTGAAGTATCAGGAGAAAGCAGGAGATAGTGGGGTGAAAAGAAAAGAAACGGCAAAGGAAGACATGCTAAGGTTTTCAAGGGACAGAAATCAGAAAAGTCCCAAGTACAGAACAGAGCAACAGAAACAGGAGGGAAAGGAACTCATCTGAGGAAAGGGCCTAACAGTAAAAGAGGCACTGATGGGAGGATCACATGGTGGAACGAACCTGCCGCTTGAGCTTCCTCTCTTTCTGGGCTCCATAGTAAGTGAGGATTTTAAAGCTAGGGCACCAACGTTTCAGCTCCATTTCCCAGTTCAACATCACACTGGTGGGAACAATGATCAAATGGGGACCCCAGTTACCTGTTTAGCAAAAGGATGAGAGATGTACAACATGGTGATTATAGTTAATAATAGTGTATTGCAATGGAAAGTTGCTAAGAGTAGATCTTAAAAGTTCTCAACACAAGAATTTTTCTATAACTGTGTATGGTGATGATGTTAATTAACTTATTTTGCCAATCATTTAGCAATGTATACAAATTTGGAATCATTACGTTGTACGCCTCAAACCAATATAATGCTGTGTGTCAATTATACCTCAGTTAAAAAAAAATAAGGTTCAGAAAGATTTTAAACAGAGAAATTTAAAAAAAAAAAAAAAGAATGAGAGATAAGGAAATATAAACCTTGGAGTTCTGGTTCCCCAGGTCTAACCCTGACCACTCTATCCTAATGGCCCTTTCTAAGAATCTTAGCACCTATGCTGGTCTCTCTCTACAGTTACGGTCCAGAGTCAATGAAGGTACTAAGAGAGCAAGAAAAGAGTGAGTGTTTCACCATCCTGCAGCTAGAGTCACCATTAAACAAGCTTCTCAGGGAGCTGGCCAAGGAGACCCAAGAGAAAGGGCCCTGCCTAGTTACCTTTCTCACAAGCCAAGTGGGCAAGCAGGGAGATGGTCTGGATTGTTTTGCCTAGCCCCATCTCATCAGCAAGAATGCCATTAAGCTTCTTCTCATACATAGTAACCAGCCAGTCCAGCCCAATGTGTTGGTACTCCCGGAGCTGGCCCCGCAAGAGCAGGGGGATGGGTGTCTTCACCTGGTAGGGAGGAAAAGACGTGTCACTGTGGAACTGAGGCATCTGTCATCACTGAGAAACAGAAAAGTCAAGATATGAGAAAGCAAAAGCTGAGGCTTGGGGATACCTGGGTAGTGGCCAAGGTGTAACCCTTGGGCTGGAGACTTTCAGCTGCTGCAGCGATGTCAGTAATTTCTTTCTTAGGGCCTAGAGTGGTGGTGGGCCCAGGGGTGGGAGGTCCACTGCCACCATCTACCTCACTCCGTTCTTCATCCCGGGCAAGCAAGTACTCCACCCCAAAGTCATCATCTTCCTCCTCTTCCTCATCTGCTTGGCTCTGTGACTGGGACTCCTCAGATTCATCAGATTCAGATTCTTCTGATTCTGAACTTCCACTTGTTTCCTCCTCCTCTGAATGCTCATCTTCCTCATCCTCGCTCTGCTCCTCAGCAGAGTCTAAAGCACAAGACCAAGGCTTAGTGCTCACCATACCTGCTTCTCTAGTGTCTGCCCTCCCCAGCTCCTGCCTTATGACCACACAGTCACCTGACTGACTGCTACTATCCTCTTGAGGAGCCTCTTCAGCTTCTGTGGCCCCCTCTGGTTCAAAGTCAGAGCTGTTAGCCTCAACCTCATCTTCATCTTCCTCTTCACTACTCCCAGAACCTGGTGCAGAGGCATCAGAAGCATAGGCTCCTGCATACTGCTGCAGTAGCTCCTCCACAGACAGCTCACCTGGAAGAGAAACGAAGTAAGCTTTTGGGTACTTCGAAGAGAAGGGAGAAGAGGAAGTCTAAGTGGTGCCAGTTCATTTTACCTAGGTTTCTGTAGTCACTGCTAGGCCCAGGTCCGAGGGGAGCTAAGAGTTTACTTTCAGCACCAGCTACTAAAGCCAAGCCCTACAACCTGGGCTAGAACCATGGATAGTGCTGCCTTCTGCTGGGAAGGACAGTATCAGTCTCATGAACCCCCCTTTTAAGGTACAAGTCAAACATAGCCACTATCATCTTCCAACGGCTCTCCTCTCCACCGAGCTCTCACATCACTTTGTTCAAACTTCCATCATAACCAGTCATCATAATGTATTTATAATTATTCATTTTTAAACCTTTGTCTTCAGATCTGGAGTCCCTCCGGGGGGATAAAAAGTGTCTTATTCATCGCTTTATCCCTGACATTCTGCACAGAGGAGATACCAAGTGGATGCTCAGTAAAAGGTCAGGCGAGTGTCACCTTCTCGAGCCAACTCGCTCAGCTCCATGGCATGATCCACCTCCCCTTCCAACTGCTCCTCAGCTGCGATGGTGTCCTCTTCATCCTCCGCTAGGAAAGAGAATGAAGCAAGATCAGTGGGGACAGAGGCATAGGACACAGTCCAAATAGAAGAGGTGAGAAAACCTGAAACATTAGGTCCAGACAATTCAAGAGTAAGGGGCAACACGATAAAGAGAACAGGCCTGACCTTCATCCTCATTGGCAGTAAACTCTTCGTCATCCTCATCTGCATGCCAAGGTTTTTTGTTGCACTGTGTGACAGAGGAGGGTGTGGGCTTTACCTGTATGGCAAAGGATGAAAAGGGAAAGGGCCCAAGGTTAGAGCAGCAAGAGAAAGTCACAATGTTAAGTAAGATGTCAGAAAACAATCTCCCTGTCCCATTGAGTGACAGCTGCCACTGGCACAGTCCCAGGGCAAGGATGCAATCAAGGGTTTTCTTTCAGCACGAGCTACCAAATCCTGGCCCAACTGTCTGGGGGAGGACCTGTGAAAGTGCTAGATAAGAAATACAAGCCCCCAACACCATCCGCATGCACTCAGATTTATGGAGAAACAGAGAGCTCAGGTCCAAAACAGACTTCACGGTTACCATCCCAGCTCCAAACCTACAAAGCAGTAACGGAGTATTAGTATTAGTACTCCATTTCATGGAAGTAGCAAGGGCCAGAATAAGAATTTTTTCAAGGTCACAAAGCAATTCTAATACAGTACACTCTTGTACAGCAGCAGAAACTCTGTTCATTTCAGACTATAACTTGCCCCAAACCTAGATTCTTCCCTATCCATGCCCAAATGAGAGCTCAATTGCCCTTAACCAGGGAGGACTTCTGAAAAGCAGGACCAATCTTACAGACCAGAACTCAATCCTTTAACCTCTCCCTCTGCTCCCACTCTGAGCCTTCCCTCTACCCTTTCTGCCTATACCTTCAACACCTGAGAAGGCTCTTCTTCACCACCTTCTTCAGGCCCATCTCGGGTGTCACTATCACGAGATGAGGGGGTTCTCGAGGGGCTGGAAGGCCCTCCTAGCAGCTGAGGGGGGAGGGAACGGAGCAGCTCTTCCAGTGGCAGTTCTCCCTCACGTCGAAGCAGCTCAATCTCACGTCTCTGGGTCTCTGCATCATTGCCTTCCTGCTGTTCTTCAACCTCAATTGTCTCCTCATCATCCTCTTCCTCGTCCTCTTGGGGCTGGAAGTCCCCATCTATAGCAGGAGAACAAGGTCACAAAGTCCACGGGGCCCTGCAAGCCACAGGGTGGGTTTTCAGCTCTGGAAAGGGTACATGAGGAAGAGTAACAGAGCCAAAGAGGACACAAACCTTCATCATCCAGCCGGGCAACTGGGGGTGGAGGACTAGAGGCAGCTGAGGAAGAGCCAAGGCAAGGAGAAGAGCCAGCTTTGCTGGAGGCTAGTGGCTGGTTGAGGCTCTGAGACAGAAGGTCTGAGTACTTTTCAGTTTGCCCCACAATGAAGTCCAGGTGCAAGTCCAGAGCTTTTTTGCGCTTTTCCTCGAGTCGGGACTGTTGCTTGAATTGCACCACCTGCCACAAACATGAAATGGACAGGTCACCAAGATAATCTTTTATTCATGTACTCTTTCACTCAACATTTAGGGAAGCCTCCTGTATGCTAGGCTCTGGGTTGATTTTTCAGGAAGAGTTAAATGACCTTAAAGGTGCTTCTGAGGAAAGCACAAAGAGGGCACAGGGAAAGAGCCAGCTTAACTTTAGGCAGCAGAGAAAGATTTGCAAACGTGTTTGGAACTGAATCTTAAAAAGATTAAGTAGGTGTTCCCTAAGTGGAAATGAGGAGAAAGGCATTCTCAGCAACAGAAAGAGCATGCGTAAATAGCCAGGGACGTGCTAAAGAAAGTATGTCTGAAGTGGAAAAGAGAGGAAAGGAACTGGCAGAGATAAAACTGAAAATGTAGACAGAAGCCACATAGTACTTAGGAAACAATTCAACTTAATATACGGCAACAGCTTAATTAATGAGAACTTTGACAGTATGTAAGTAGGTAAATGGCACTGGCAGGTTTTAGAAAAAAGCATGCTTAGGGGCTGGCCCCGTGGCCAAGTGGTTAAGTTCGCGAGCTCCGCTGCAGGCGGCCCAGTGTTTCGTTGGTTTGAATCCTGGGCGCGGACATGGCACTGCTCATCAGACCACGCTGAGACAGCGTCCCACATGCCACAACTAGAAGGACCCACAACAAAGAATATACAACTATGTACCAGGGGGCTTTGGGGAGAAAAAGGAAAAAAATAAAATCTTTAAAAAAAAAAAAAAAGCATGCTTAATGTGCTGCAAAGGACAGATGGCGTAGTGGGGTCCAGAAGACCTATTAACAACCCCCAAAGGCAGGGCCCATATTTTCCCACTGTACTTCTTTCTTCTTCAAAGCACTCAATGCTAGAAAGGTCCAATGCACAACAGCAATGTCATCAGAATTGCTTGAAATTGTAATATTCACTTTCTCAAAGAGAAATTTTGACCATTCCTGTTACCATGCTACCCAACAAACCCAATGTGTTTCCCTTTCCCAATCCTTGCTGCCTACCTTCTCCACGCTGCTCCAGAACTGCCTGACATCCTTGGCCATGGTGGAGGCAATTCGGCGCAGCTTGGCCTGCTCCTCCCTCCGGGCCCGTTCCTCTTTCTGCCGCTGCTCCTCGTGGTGCCGGATCACCATGCGCACCACCTGTGGGAACGAGGGACCAACGTGAAAATACTCCAAGGCCAGACTCCTGCCCCCTCCCAAAGTCAAAAGCAAAGAGAATAATCAAGGCCAAAAAATCTGGGAAGTCAGCGCTTGCCTCGACATTATGTGCATTAATAAGCACCCTACCACTGTTATGTTTGATTCCCTTCCAACCAACCCACCTGTTAAGGAAAAGCAAACCTGAAATGGAAGGTAGGCCCAGTTGAGGATATACCTTACGGGCCACACCCCGTTTCCAACGACGCTCCTGAGCAAAGTCAGCAGAGAGCCACTGCATCTCCTCACATAGATAGTCCCAGTGGCCTTTGGGGCGGGGAGGCTCAGGTACTTTAGGCAGCCTCTTCAGTGACCAGAAACCCTCCTTCCGCAGCTCCGCAATCCGAGTCTCAATCTCAGCCTCCTAAGGAGAGAGCTAGGTCAACCAACTTACTAGACATATACTCCACTTCATGACCATGGCTGAATATTCTACTCTCTGAGTAGAGATATTCTGCAGAGAGATATTCTACTCTCTACAGGTAAGTAAGAGTATCAGGGAGATTAAGTGATTTACTTGAGATCACACAGCCAGGAAGTGTAAGAGCTAGAAATTAAAAATAGGTCTAATGACTCTAGACATCAGACTTCATGCTCTTTCCATTATATCACACAATCTCCATGCCCCATGAATATAGATGAGACTTGGGAAAACATATCCCAAGGGTAGTTTCACAGAGACACAAGAAGTACAGGCTTCTTTACTGATTCTAGATACAAGGGATCTTCATCACTGTAGAATTCTACTTACGCAACAGTATATTGATACTTAGAAATACACTATACAACCCAATTTACACAATCCTTTGTTTTTAAAAAATGCTATTTTTGGGGGCTGGCCCCGTGGCCGAGTGGTTAAGTTCACGCGCTCTGCTGCAGGCGGCCCAGTGTTTCGTTGGTTCGAATCCTGGGCACAGACATGGCACTGCTCATCAAACCACGCTGAGGCAATGTCCCACATGCCACAACTAGAAGGACCCACAATGAACAATATACAACCATGTGCCAGGGGGCTTTGGGGAGAAAATGGAAAAAAATAAAATCTTTAAAAA
Source organism: Equus asinus (assembly GCF_041296235.1). Classification (NCBI taxonomy): domain Eukaryota; kingdom Metazoa; phylum Chordata; class Mammalia; order Perissodactyla; family Equidae; genus Equus; species Equus asinus. The sequence goes on from NC_091803.1 coordinate 24,910,234, forward strand.
AAATGCTATTTTTGTAAAAATCTATTTTTCTTTGGAAAATACTGAAAAGTTACACACAAAAAGATTAATAATGGTTAGTATGACAAAAAGGTAACACTGTTTCTACACTGATTATATTTCATAAGGAAAAAAATGAAAGCATTTGAAATTTTCTTTAACGGAGGTGACTAAAAAACTCAGGACAACGGCCCTCAATATTCTTGTCCTCTCCTGACAAAAACTAAATCACCACTTCGGCGGCCTGGGGTTCGTCAGTTCGGATCCCGGGTGTGGACATCAAAAAAAAAAGCAAACCCTAAATCAGAGGAAATGACAGCCAGAAATGAGACAGGGAACTAAATGGCCTGATGGTGAAGGAAACATCAAGAGACATGGGTATTAGACTAATGGCCCTCAAATTTGAGTATGCATCAGAACCATCTGGAGGGCTTTTTCAGACAGATTGCTGGGGCCCACCCCTACAGTTTATTTATTTATTTTTTTTTAAGGAAGGTTAGCCCTGAGCTAACTGCTGCCAATCCTCCTCTTTTTGCTGAGGAAGACTGGCCCTGAGCTAACATCCGTGCCCATCCTCCTCTACTTTACATGTGGGACGCCTACCACGGTATGGCTTTTGCCAAGCAGTGCCATGTTCTCACCCAGGATCCGAACCAGCGAACGCTGGGCCGCCAAGAAGCACAACGTGTGCACTTAACCGCTGCGCCACCAAGCCGGCCCCCACCCCTACAGTTTAAATGGGTAGGGGGAAGAGGGGTACCAAGAATTTGCAGTTCTAACAAATTGCCAGGTGATGCTGCTGCTGCTGGCTTAGAAACCACACTTACCACTGGAAAAGTGTAAAAGAGGCTACAGGATAGAAATGAGAAGTAGAAACCAGTACATCTTAAGAACCTTACAGTTTACAAAGCACTTGCATGTCTATTTTCTCCTTTAATTTAAACCTCTTACCAA